>NW_027328872.1:1282584-1603230 GCF_048564905.1 Vicugna pacos
CTGCTGAAAAACCCACACTCTCAGGACATGGATCTATTGGTTTCATGGGGGCTGAATTTCCAAGAAATGAAACCAACCCCAATGTGCACTTTACTGTCTGTCTCTTTTGCTCTTAGTACACTTTGGCAGAGCTACTTGCCTTTGTTATAGGCTTCTTACAATTCTTCTCTACGTAGCGTAGAATATGGCATTCCTTCATCCTGTTGGAAGTTATACAAGACTACATCACGGACTAGGAATCCAGTGGATTCCAAATCGGCATTTGGGTGGGTCACGATATGCTCTTATGAATCTATATTTACGAATATGAATGCACGCCTCTGATTTCCGAATACAAGTGTGCTGAGTACATGCAAGCCACAATACTGGGTCGATGCGTGCTGAATGATCCTTGACATCACCTTGAGTATTTTCTTTTGAATAATCATGTTCCCATGGTATTTGTCAGCCAACCGTACCATTTTGGTGCATGTTTGTTGGTTTGATTCTTTGTTGGTCTGCTTCTCGCTTGTTTTGCAAACACGTCAGGACATGCATCTCTCCTTTCGCTTCAAACAGAGAGTCAAATAAGCTGATTCACTTAAGAGAGTGCTTCCAATCACCTATGATTTCCTGCTTCCCTCTCCAATCTTTAAGGTTTTGATGTCCTCCTTGCCTTCTTCTTGTTTCTTCTTTGCCACTCATGCTCTTCTTGCATTTCCAATAATGGTTTTCTTCTTTCCATTTCATCTTGCTGCTTTTCTATTCCGGGGAGTATTCTCAACCTTCCTTTTAGAAGAAGTTTTGAACTGCTGAATTCTTTTATGATTTGCCGGTCTGTGGATTGCTCTAGCTCTGCCGTTATTAGAAATGGTGGTCATGTGGCATAGGCTACCCTAGGTGGCAGCCTTTGGCCATTCAGGATATGGTCTGTGTCCTGGCACTCCTCCCTGTCCTGCAATATTGCTGCCGAGTTATAAGCTGAAACCCCTCTGGAGGTTCCCTTGTGACTATGTTGTTTCCTCCAGGTGCATTTTAAATCACTGTGATATTCGTGAACTTTGTTTATTGGAATCATACAGCTGCTTGTAGGTCTATTGGGATTCCACCTCCTTTGGATGCTGTGTAATTCCTGAATTCGCATAGATGATTTTTTCTTGGCTTTCAACAAGTTTCAGTCTGATATTTCTACAGATAAATTTTCAGACATATTTTATTTCTTTATCTCTTGCTTTTCCATCTGGGACTCTTATGATTTCTAGTCTTTCATGCCCTGTCTTATCCCAGGATACAACAGCAATATTTTCATTGTTTTGCACTTGCTTTCCTATGTCCGAATCTGACCGAGGGATTTCTGTTCCCCTGTCTTCACAGTCATTCACGCGTCCCTCTGCATTATCTAGTCTGCTAAGGACTGAATTTTAGCCCTGATATTATCACATCCACTGAGTTTTCTGATATCTTTTGGCTCGTCTTTAGACTTTCCCTTCCCCTTTTCTGGTATTCTGCCTTTTGTGATTCTGAGACCCTTTTGTTCTTCAGTGTTTTCCTGACCTCCATTTTCAACACTTGGACTGCATAGCGTTTTGCACTCTAGTTGTTTGAAAGCTTATCTTTTGGGCCTTCAATATCTTTGGAACTGAAAATGGTACTTCCTATTTCTTTTACTGTACTTCTTCATCTCTACTGGTCAGGTAATATCAGGTATTTAATGTAGATTTTTAGGGCTATGTTAAGTGAAAATTTTAGGCTCTTGTCTCTACACAATTCCAAGGGATTTCTGTGAGGACAATTTCTCCTAGACATTGATGTCATATTCTGTTACTGTGTGTTGTCTGGTATATCTCCAATTGCTGGTGTTGCATTTGTTGTGATGAACAACCCATACTATTTCGATTAGCATAACTTCATTTTGATTACGCTTATCTCACAATTCTGAAAGTGCGCAGGACACGGCCTCTTGTGGAAATGAGGATTCTAAAGGTTCTCAGCTCTGCATTCTGCTCTATGTCATTTTGGAGTGTTTCCAAAACAGCAAACTGAGAGTGCGCTTGTGCTTTGTAGTGCCACGGGAATGTCCCAATGAAAGCAGTTCTTCCCAGAGCTTCTCTGTCTACTGAAACACCAGTGGAAGCACATCCATGGATGTCACACATCAGGGCCTGCTGGAATGATCCCGCAGACCGACCTTGGTGTCCTCGCTGCCGTACCGTGCCGGTGCCATCCAAAATGTAGCATCCGATTTTGGGAGATAGTGCTGAAGGAAATGCTTCCTCTTCTCACGCTGTGGACTTGGACCACTCTACCTTGTCCTATCATCCTTGTGGCACGGGTGCACGAAGGCCACCACAGAGCTGTTGTGCATCCTGTGCCTCAAACCAAACAATAATCCCAGCCCAGGTTATGAATGTAGCAGATCCTAAGGCTTTTCATTCTGATTTCAAACCCAAGGCCCCCTGGATCCCTCAGACCAGATGCACGATAGCTCTGATTCAGCCCCACACGTGCTCTATTGGCAAAATGCCCAATTGGTCCCTGGTCCTTCAGATGCACTGGGTGTGGCCATGAGACAGATCGGTAATCTCAACCGCACGACCAGTGTGGTTGATTTATCATTGGTACACTGTTCGGTTTGCTCTGTTGATTAGACACACAACATCCCACAACGCACTCCAGATCCCTGAGACTCAGCGTATGCCATCAACCGTAGCCCTATACCTCACTTACCGATGCTCCTGTTAACTGTAATTTGGCATCACGGATCTTGGTCTCAGAATCAACTGTGGGGATAATTTGCGCTGGTTTCTTTGAGTTCTGTCAGCCAAGCATCTGCTGTGCACTCTTGTAAATCTCAGCACATCACCTTCAATCTCATGCCTCCTGTCCGCTTGAGAGTGTGCGTCCAAGTTAAACAGGGTTTCACCCTTGTTGGTCAGACCCTGCACTGGTTTCCATTCCCTGCTTTGCCTTCTCCTGCTTCCAGGTGTCCTGAGGCCTCATCCTGTCTTTGGAAGTAACAGACCTCTCTTCGGCAAGTGTCCTGTGCCAAAGGCTGGGTGAGTGGAGTTTTACATTTCTCTGTACAAGGGAGCGCGTGAGTGCAGGTTGCACTTCTTCTCTGCCAACTGGGCATCGATGAATCAACACTATCCAGATACATTTCACAGAAATGTGATATTTGCTTAGCTCTTGGTTTCTATACAGCCGTGGTGGGAGGGGTTGTCCAAAGAAAACTGTTTTGACATTGTGTTGATATCTCATTTGCAGTCTTTAAGAATTTTAACAGAATTCATTTCCATGTTTTGGGAGTTATACGAAAATGAAGTTAGTTTTGAAACACACTAAATCGACCTAGAAGCCAGACTTGTCAATTTTGGTAACATTTTGTCAGCACAACGGAAAACCTAGACAGATAGAATGCAAACTAGCAGTCCAAACTGTTAAAGGGGTCATGTCAGCTCTTTACGGTTGAAGCCTCCGAGACCAACAGGAACCATGAAATAACTATTGGAAACATGAAATAACCCCCAACCTTGGATACACTAGGGCATGTGGTGCCCTTTAGTCCTATTTGTCACCGACTGGCCAATGTTGGCATTTCAAGGGGTAACATCCCTCTCTAGGAAAATACAAGAGGAAACAAACCAAATATATACATTTAGGTTTGAATCCAAAAGCACCTAGTGGCATTATAGCTAGGAGAACCCTGCTGCAGTTATGCTTGTCTATGGAGAACCAGGTGTTCTTCTATCAGTGATGAGAACAGTTAATCTTCCGATCATGTTGGGTAAAGCCATTTAACGCAACCAAGTCTGCACCCACATGATATAGTGCCCCCGGGGGCTTGACTCAACTAAAAGACGATCCACATAAGCTGTGTCTTTAATGTCATTGGCGACTTTTACAGTACACTTCACTTTCTGACTTGTACTATTTACCTATACTGTCTTGAAAAACTGAGGCCTAATACAGATTCAAGTTCAGTCAAAGATTCCCCTCACTTACCACACTCCCTTCACCCCAGGGAAGACATAAACACAAGATTTGCTGAATCTAGCGGAAGGCCATCGTTTCTAGGTTTGAGCTAAGTATTCAATTCCTATCTATTTCAGCCGAGACTATTTGACCTTTAAGGAGTTCACTTTTGTTCACAGAGTGTGAAGCTGGAGGTACTCTGATTCTAGGAGGGACTTGCCCTTCTCCTAATGGCTTCATTGCCGCTCAGGTACTGAACCTTCAAAATGGATGCGTGAGTGGAGGGGAGGGAAGGGCAAGTGCTTGCTAGCTAGGCCCAAACCTGGGAAAAGGCTTACCTGGGCTTGGTGAATTTTGGTCTGAATGGCTTGGGAAGGCCCCTTGGGACGTGTGGATTCTCACGACCTCTTCCAAGAACAGGAGCGTTTTGATCATCTCTGCCATCTCTTCTCTTGCACACGTCAGGGACCTTGGACCCGTTCTTGGAGAAGAGAATTGAGGAACTTCCTCAAGTCCACGTTGGCACTCTGTATGTTTCTGCCAGTATCAGCGAGGTTCAATATGTCTCCTGAATGTCTTTTGAGCCTGGTATCCTCTACAGCTCTCTCCACGCCAGTATTCTCCATTGGAGCAGAACATCTCTCATCCATGTGTTCGCATCTCTCCTCAATCCATGCAGCCAGCTTTTCGGCCAGCTTCTCTTCGTGACTCCCCTAAAGTCGACTTCAACAGGACTGGGCAAGTCTGAAAGTACCTCGGAGTCTCACCAGTAAGCTGATGACAGGCAGATCTTCCACTGTCTGCTCTTTCAGGTTCTGGAAACTGACCTGTGAACTCAGGTCTTTGGGCAGCAGAAGTATCTCGAACTTACACAGCTTCCCGGACCAAACACCTAAGCCAAGCTCCACAGAGGCCTGCAGCCCCTCCATCACACTGATCCACCCACAGAACTCGGCCCGGTTACCTAGGATCCAACAGCCACAACAAGCCTCGTGGAACACACCAACATTCCACCTGGAATCCAACCGGTAACTGCCATCCCCAATGGCTGCTGCATCTTGTCAATGTTGGGGGAGGGGCTGCATCCGACGAGAGGTTCCTAAAGTAAATGTGGTTCTGCCCACTAGCGTCCCATGGGCCTTTCTTCTTCCCTCTTTCCTTTTGTTCAGATCTGTATGCACAGTACCAATGGAGAGAAGTGTGTCCATTTTCAGTTGAAGGTTTCACACGTCTTTAAACTTTCTAAGAGTTCACAGTACACAGAGACCCAGTAAATGAGACTTATGTTCCTATAATATCCGTACAACCGGAATACATATGCGTCGCATGATTTCTGCTGAAAAACCCACACTCTCAGGACATGGATCTATTTGTTTCATGGGGGCTGAAATTCCAAGAAATGAAACCAACCCCAATGTGCACTTTACTGTCTTTCTCTTTTGTTCTTAGTACTCTTTGGCAGAGCTACTTGCCTTTGTTATAGGCTTCGTACAATTCTTCTCTACGTATCGTAGAATATGGCATTCCTTCATCCTGTTGGAAGACATACAAGACTACATCACGGACTAGGAATCTAGTGGATTCCAAATCGGCATTTGGGTGAGGTCACGATATGCTCTTATGAATCTATATTTACGAATATGAATGCACGCCTCTGATTTCCGAATACAAGTGTGCTGAGTACATGCAAGCCGCAATACTGTGTCGATGCATGCTGAAAGATCCTTGACATCACCTTGAGTATTTTCTTTTGAATAATCATGTTTCCCATGGTATATGTCAGCCAACCGTACCATTTTGGTGCATGTTTGTTGGTTTGATTCTTTGTTGGTCTGCTTCTCGCTTGTTTTGCAAACACGTCAGGACATGCATCTCTCCTTTCGCTTCAAACAGAGAGTCAAATAAGCTGATTCACTTAAGAAAGTGCTTCCAATCACCTATGATTTCCTGCTTCCCTCTCCAATCTTTAAGGTTTTGATGTCCTCCTTGCCTTCTTCTTGTTTCTTCTTTGCCACTCATGCTCTTCTTGCATTTCCAATAATGGTTTTCTTCTTTCCATTTCATCTTGCTACTTTTCTATTCCGGGGAGTATTCTCAACCTTCCTTTTAGAAGAAGTTTTGAACTGCTGAATTCTTTTATGATTTGCCGGTCTGTGGATTGCTCTAGCTCTACCGTTATTAGAAATGGTGGTCATGTGGCATAGGCTACCCTAGGTGGCAGCATTTGGCCATTCAGGATATGGTCTGTGTCCTGGCACTCCTCCCTGTCCTGCAATATTGCTGCCGAGTTATAAGCTGAAACCCCTCTGGAGGTTCCCTTGTGACTATGTTGTTTCCTCCAGGTGCATTTTAAATCACTGTGATATTCGTGAACTTTGTTGAATGGAATCATACAGCTGCTTGTAGGTCTATTGGGATTCCACCTCCTTTGGATGCTGTGTAATTCCTGAATTCGCATAGATGATTTTTTCTTGGCTTTCAACAAGTTTCAGTCTGATATTTCTACAGATAAATTTTCAGACATATTTTATTTCTTTATCTCTTGCTTTTCCATCTGGGACTCTTATGAATTCTAGTCTTTCATGCCCTGTCTTAACCCAGGATACAACAGCAATATTTTCATTGTTTTGCACTTGCTTTCCTATGTCCGAATCTGACCGAGGGATTTCTGTTCCCTTGTCTTCCCAGTTATTCACGCGTCCTTCTGCATTATCTAGTCTGCTAAGGACTGAATTTTAGCCCTGATATTATCACATCCACTGAGTTTTCTGATAGCTTTTGGCTCGTCTTTAGACTTTCTCTTCCCCTTTTCTGGTATTCTGCCTTTTGTGATTCTGAGACTCTTTGGTTCTTCAGTGTTTTCCTGACCTCCATTTTCAACACTTGGACTGCATAGCGTTTTGCAGTCTAGTTGCTTGAAAGCTTATCTTTGGGCCTTCAATATCTTTGGAACTGAAAATGGTACTTCCTATTTCTTTTACTGTACTTCTTCATCTCTACTGGTCAGGTAATATCAGGTATCTAATGTTGATTTTTAGGGCTATGTTAAGTGAAAATTTTAGACTCTTGTCTCTAGGCAATTCCAAGGGATTTCTGTGAGGACATTTCCTCCTAGACATTGATGACATATTCTGTTCTTGTGTGTGTTGTCTGGTATATCTCCAATTGCTGGTGTTGCATTGGTTGTGATGAACAACCCATACTACTTCGATTAGCATAAATTCATTTTGATTACGCTTATCTCACAATTCTGAAAGTGCGCAGGACAGGGCCTCTTGTGGAAATGAGGATTCAAAAGGTTGTCAGGTATGCATTCTTCTCTATGTCATTTTGGAGTGTTTCCAAAACAGCAAACTGAGAGTGCGCTTGTGCTTTGTAGTGCCACGGGAATGTCCCAATGAAAGCAGTTCTTCCCAGAGATTCTCTGTCTACTGAAACACCAGTGGAAGCACATCCATGGATGTCACACATCAGGGCCTGCTGGAATGATCCCGCAGACCGACCTTGGTGTCCTCGCTGCCGTACCGTGCCGGTGCCATCCAAAATGTAGCATCCGATTTTGGGAGATAGTGCTGAAGGAAATGCTTCCTCTTCTCACGCTGTGGACTTGGACCACTCTACCTTGTCCTATCATCCTTGTGGCACGGGTGCACGAAGGCCACCACAGAGCTGTTGCGCATCCTGTGCCTCAAACCAAACCATAATCCCAGCCCAGGTTATGAATGTAGCAGATCCTAAGGCTTTTCAATCTGATTTCAAACCCAAGGCCCCCTGGATACCTCAGACCAGATGCACGATAGCTCTGATTCAGCCCCACACATGCTCTATTGGCAAAATGCCCAGTTGGTCCCTGGTCCTGCAGATGCACTGGGTGTGGCCATGGGACATATCGGTAATCTCAACCGCGCGACCAGTGTGGTTGATTTATCATTGGTACACTGTTCGGTTTCCTCTCTTGATTAGACACACCACATCCCACAACGCACTCCATATCCCTGAGACTCAGCGTATGCCATCAACCGTAGCCCTATACCTCACTTACCGATGCTCCTGCTAACTGTAATTTGGCATCACGGATCTTGGTCTCAGAATCAACTGTGGGGATAATTTGCGCTGGTATCTTTGAGTTCTGTCAGCCAAGCATCTGCTGTGCACTCTTGTAAATCTCAGCACATCACCTTCAATCTCATGTCTCATGTTCGCTTGAGAGGGTGCGTCCAAGTTAAACAGGGTTTCACCCTTGTTGGTCAGACCCTGCCCTGGTTTCCATTCCCTTCTTTGCCTTCTCCTGCTTCCAGGTGTCCTGAGGCCTCATCCTGTCATTGAAAGTAACAGACCTCTCTTCGGCAAGTGTCCTGTGCCAAAGGCTGGGTGAGTGGTGTTTTACATTTCTCTGTACAAGGGAGCGCGTGAGTGCAGGTTGCACTTCTTCTCTGCCAACTGGGCATCGATGAATCAACCCTATCCAGATACATTTCACAGAACTGTGATATTTGCTTAGCTCTTGGTTTCTATACAGCCGTGGTGGGAGGGGTTGTCCAAAGAAATCTGTTTTGACATTGTGTTGATATCTCATTTGCAGTCTTTGAGAATTTTAACAGAATTCATTTCCATGTTTTGGGAGTTATACGAAAATGAAGTTATTTTTTGAAACACACTAAATCGACCTAGAAGCCAGACTTGTCAATTTTGGTAACATTTTGTCAGCTCTACGGAAAACCTAGACAGATAGAATGCAAACTAGCAGTCCAAACTGTTAAAGGGGTCATGTCAGCTCTTTACGGTTCAAGACTCCGAGACCAACAGGAACCATGGAATAACTATTGGAAACATGAAATAACCCCCAACCTTGGATACACTTGGGCATGTGGTGCCCGTTAGTCCTATTTGTCACCTACTGGTCAATGTTGGCATTTCAAGGGGTAACATCCCTCTCTAGGAAAATACAAGAGGAAACAAACCAAATATATACATTTAGGTTTGAATCCAAAAGCACCTAGAGGCATTATAGCTAGGAGAACCCTGCTGCACTTATGCTTGTCTATGGAGAACCAGGTGTTCTTCTATCAGTGATGAGAACAGTTAATCTTCCGATCATGTTGGGTAAAGCCATTTAACGCAACCAAGTCTGCACCCACATGATATAGTGCCCCCGGGGGCTTGACTCAAGTGAAAGACGATCCACATAAGCTGTGTCTTTAATGTCATTGGCGACTTTTACAGTACACTTCACTTTCTGACTTGTACTATTTACCTATACTGTCTTGAAAAACTGAGGCCTAATACAGATTCAAGTTCAGTCAAAGATTCCCCTCACTTACCACACTCCCTTCACCCCAGGGAAGACATAAACACAACATTTGCTGAATCTAGCGGAAGGCCATCTTTTCTAGGTGTGAGCTAAGTATTCAATTCCTATCTATTTCAGCCGAGACTATTTGACCTTTAAGGAGTTCACTGTTGTTCACAGAGTGTGAAGCTGGAGGAACTCTGATTCTAGGAGGGACTTGCCCTTCTCCTAATGGCTTCATTGCCGCTCAGGTACTGAACCTTCAAAATGGATGCGTGAGTGGAGGGGAGGGAAGGGCAAGTGCTTGCTCGCTAGGCCCAGACCTGGGAAAAGGCTTACCTGGGCTTGGTGAATTTTGGTCTGAATGGCTTGGGAAGGCCCCTTGGGACGTGTGGATTCTCACGACCTCTTCCAAGAACAGGAGCGTTTTGATCATCTCTGCCATCTCTTCTCTTGCACACGTCAGGGACCTTGGACCCGTTCTTGGAGAAGAGAATTGAGGAACTTCCTCAAGTCCACGTTGGCACTCCGTATGTTTCTGCCAGTATCAGCGAGGTTCAATATGTCTCCTGAATGTCTTTTGAGCCTGGTATCCTCTACAGCTGTCTCCACGCCAGTATTCTCCATTGGAGCAGAACATCTCTCATCCATGTGTTCGCATCTCTCCTCAATGCGTGCAGCCAGCTTTTTGGCCAGCTTCTCTTCGTGACTCCCCTAATGTCGACTTCACCAGGACTGGGCAAGTCTGAAAGTACCTCGGAGCCTCACCAGTAAGCTGATGACAGGCAGATCTTCCACTGTCTGCCCTTTCAGGTTCTGGAAACTGACCTGTGAACTCATGTCTTTGGGCAGCAGAATTATCTCGAACTTACACAGCTTCCCGGAACAAACACCTAAGCCAAGCTCCACAGAGGCCTGCAGCCCCTCCATCACACTGATCCACCCACAGAACTCGGCCCGGTTACCTAGGATCCAACAGCCACAACAAGCCTCGTGGAACACACCAACATTCCACCTGGAATTAACCGGTAACTGCCACCCCAATGCCTGCTGCATAATTTCAGTGTTGGGGGAGGGGCTGCATCCGACGAGAGGTTCCTAAAGTAAATGTGGTTCTGCCCACTAGCGTCCCATGGGCCTTTCTTCTTCCCTCTTTCCTTTTGTTCAGATCTGTATGCACAGTACCAATGGAGAGAAGTGTGTCCCTTTTCAGTTGAAGGTTTCACACGTCTTTAAACTTTCTAAGAGTTCACAGTACACAGAGACCCAGTAAAGGAGACTTATATTCCTATAATATCCATACAACCGGAATACATATGCGTCGCATGATTTCTGCTGAAAAACCCACACTCTCAGGACATGGATCTATTGGTTTCATGGGAGCTGAATTTCCAAGAAATGAAACCAACCCCAATGTGCACTTTACAGTCTGTCTGTTTTGCTCTTAGTACACTTTGGCAGAGCTACTTGCCTTTGTTATAGGCTTCTTACAATTCTTCTCTACGTAGCGTAGAATATGGCATTCCTTCATCCTGTTGGAAGACATACAAGACTACATCACGGACTAGGAATCCAGTGGATTCCAAATCGGCATTTGGGTGAGGTCACGATATGCTCTTATGAATCTATATTTACGAATATGAATACACGCCTCTGATTTCCGAATACAAGTGTGCTGAGTACATGCAAGCCGCAATACTGGGTCGATGCGTGCTGAATGATCCTTGACATCACCTTGAGTATTTTCTTTTGAATAATCATGTTTCCCATGGTATATGTCAGCCAACCGTACCATTTTGCTGCATGTTTGTTGGTTTGATTCTTTGTTGGTCTGCTTCTCGCTTGTTTTGCAAACACGTCAGGACATGCATCTCTCCTTTCGCTTCAAACAGAGAGTCAAATAAGCTGATTCACTTAAGAGAGTGCTTCCAATCACCTATGATTTCCTGCTTCCCTCTCCAATCTTTAAGGTTTTGATGTCCTCCTTGCCTTCTTCTTGTTTCTTCTTTGCCACTCATGCTCTTCTTGCATTTCCAATAATGGTTTTCTTCTTTCCATTTCATCTTGCTGCTTTTCTATTCCGGGGAGTATTCTCAACCTTCCTTTTAGAAGAAGTTTTGAACTGCTGAATTCTTTTATGATTTGCCGGTCTGTGGATTGCTCTAGCTCTGCCGTTATTAGAAATGGTGGTCATGTGGCATAGGCTACCCTAGGTGGCAGCATTTGGCCATTCAGGATATGGTCTGTGTCCTGGCACTCCTCCCTGTCCTGCAATATTGCTGCCGAGTTATAAGCTGAAACCCCTCTGGAGGTTCCCTTGTGACTATGTTGTTTCCTCCAGGTGCATTTTAAATCACTGTGATATTCGTGAACTTTGTTGATTGGAATCATACAGCTGCTTGTAGGTCTATTGGGATTCCACCTCCTTTGGATGCTGTGTAATTCCTGAATTCGCATAGATGATTTTTTCTTGGCTTTCAACAAGTTTCAGTCTGATATTTCTACAGATAAATTTTCAGACATATTTTATTTCTTTATCTCTTGCTTTTCCATCTGGGACTCTTATGAATTCTAGTCTTTCATGCCCTGTCTTAACCCAGGATACAACAGCAATATTTTCATTGTTTTGCACTTGCTTACCTATGTCCGAATCTGACCGAGGGATTTCTGTTCCCCTGTCTTCACAGTCATTCACGCGTCCCTCTGCATTATCTAGTCTGCTATGGACTGAATTTTAGCCCTGATATTATCACATACACTGAGTTTTCTGATATTTTTTGGCTCGTCTTTAGACTTTCTCTTCCCCTTTTCTGGTATTCTGCCTTTTGTGATTCTGAGACCCTTTGGTCCTTCAGTGTTTTCCTGACCTCCATTTTCAACACTTGGACTGCATAGCGTTTTGCAGTCTAGTTGTTTGAAAGCTTATCTTTTGGGCCTTCAATATCTTTGGAACTGAAAATGGTACTTCCTATTTCTTTTACTGTACTTCTTCATCTCTACTGGTCAGGTAATATCAGGTATCTAATGTAGATTTTTAGGGCTATGTTAAGTGAAAATTTTAGACTCTTGTCTCTACGCAATTCCATGGGATTTCTGTGAGGACAATTCCTCCTAGACATTGATGCCATATTCTGTTCTTGTGTGTGTTGTCTGCTATATCTTCAATTGATGGTGTTGCATTGGTTGTGATGAACAACCCATACTACTTCGATTAGCATAAATTCATTTTGATTACGCTTATCTCACAATTCTGAAAGTGCGCAGGACAGGGCCTCTTGTGGAAATGAGGATTCAAAAGGTTGTCAGCTATGCATTCTTCTCTATGTCATTTTGGAGTTTTTCCAAAACAGCAAACTGAGAGTGCGCTTGTGCTTTGTAGTGCCACGGGATTGTCCCAATGAAAGCAGTTCTTCCCAGAGTTTCTCTGTCTACTGAAAGACCAGTGGAAGCACATCCATCGATGTCACACATCAGGGCCTGCTGGAATGATCCCGCAGACCGACCTTGGTGTCCTCGCTGCCGTACCGTGCCGGTGCCATCCAAAATGTAGCATCCGATTTTGGGAGATAGTGCTGAAGGAAATGCTTCCTCTTCTCACGCTGTGGACTTGGACCACTCTACCTTGTCCTATCATCCTTGTGGCACGGGTGCACGAAGGCCACCACAGAGCTGTTGCGCATCCTGTGCCTCAAACCAAACCATAATCCCAGCCCAGGTTATGAATGTAGCAGATCCTAAGGCTTTTCAATCTGATTTCAAACCCAAGGACCCCTGGATCCCTCAGACCAGATGCA
Source organism: Vicugna pacos (assembly GCF_048564905.1). Classification (NCBI taxonomy): domain Eukaryota; kingdom Metazoa; phylum Chordata; class Mammalia; order Artiodactyla; family Camelidae; genus Vicugna; species Vicugna pacos. The sequence continues at coordinate 1,295,623 of NW_027328872.1, forward strand.
CGATAGCTCTGATTCAGCCCCACACATGCTCTATTGGCAAAATTTCCAGTTGGTCCCTGATCCTGCAGATGCACTGGGTGTGGCCATGGGACATATAGGTAATCTCAACGGCGCGACCAGTGTGGTTGATTTATCATTGGTACACTGTTCGGTTTGCTCTCTTGATTAAACACACCACATCCCACAGCGCACTCCAGATCCCTGAGACTCAGCGTATGCCATCAACCGTAGCCCTATACCTCACTTACCAATGCTCCTGCTAACTGTAATTTGGCATCATGGATCTTGGTCTCAGAATCAACTGTGGGGATAATTTGCGCTGGTTTCTTTGAGTTCTGTCAGCCAAGCATCTGCTGTGCACTCTTGTAAATCTCAGCACATCACCTTCAATCTCATGTCTCATGTTCGCTTGAGAGGGTACGTCCAAGTTAAACAGGGTTTCACCCTTGTTGGTCAGACCCTGCCCTGGCTTCCATTCCCTGCATTGCCTTCTCCTGCTTCCAGGTGTCCTGAGGCCTCATCCTGTCATTGGAAGTAACAGATCTCTCTTCGGCAAGTGTCCTGTGCCAAAGGCTGGGTGAGTGGAGTTTCACATTTCTCTGTACAAGGGAGCGCGTGAGTGCAGGTTGCACTTCTTCTCTGCCAACTGGGTATCGATGAATCAACCCTATCCAGATACATTTCACAGAACTGTGATATTTGCTTAGCTCTTGGTTTCTATACAGCCGTGGTGGGAGGGGTTGTCCAAAGAAACCTGTTTTGACATTGTGTTGATATCTCATTTGCAGTCTTTGAGAATTTTAACAGAATTCATTTCCATGTTTTGGGAGTTATACGAAAATGAAGTTATTTTTTGAAACACACTAAATCGACCTAGAAGCCAGACTTGTCAATTTTGGTAACATTTTGTCAGCTCTACGGAAAACCTAGACAGATAGAATGCAAACTAGCAGTCCAAACTGTTAAAGGGGTCATGTCAGCTCTTTACGGTTCAAGACTCCGAGACCAACAGGAACCATGGAATAACTATTGGAAACATGAAATAACCCCCAACCTTTGATACACTTGGGCATGTGGTGCCCTTTAGTCCTATTTGTAACCTACTGGCCAATGTTGGCATTTCAAGGGGTAACATCCCTCTCTAGGAAAATACAAGAGGAAACAAACCAAATATATACATTTAGGTTTGAAACCAAAAGCACCTAGAGGCATTATAGCTAGGAGAACCCTGCTGCACTTATGCTTGTCTATGGAGAACCAGGTGTTCTTCTATCAGTAATGAGAACAGTTAATCTTCCGATCATGTTGGGTAAAGCCATTTAAAGCAACCAAGTCTGCACCCACATGATATAGTGCACCCGGGGGCTTGTCTCAAGTGAAAGACGATCCACATAAGCTGTGTCTTTAATGTCATTGGCGACTTTTACAGTAAACTTCAATTTCTGACTTGTACTATTTACCTATACTGTCTTGAAAACCTGAGGCCTAATACAGATTCAAGTTCAGTCAAAGATTCCCCTCACTTACCACACTCCCTTCACCCCAGGGAAGACATAAACACAACATTTGCTGAATCTAGCGGAAGGCCATCGTTTCTAGGTGTGAGCTAAGTATTCAATTCCTATCTATTTCAGCCGAGACTATTTGACCTTTAAGGAGTTCACTGTTGTTCACAGAGTGTGAAGCTGGAGGAACTCTGATTCTAGGAGGGACTTGCCCTTCTCCTAATGGCTTCATTGCCGCTCAGGTACTGAACCTTCAAAATGGATGCGTGAGTGGAGGGGAGGGAAGGGCAAGTGCTTGCTAGCTAGGCCCAAACCTGGGAAAAGGCTTACCTGGGCTTGGTGAATTTTGGTCTGAATGGCTTGGGAAGGCCCCTTGGGACGTGTGGATTCTCACGACCTCTTCCAAGAACAGGAGCGTTTTGATCATCTCTGCCATCTCTTCTCATGCACACGTCAGGGACCTTGGACCCGTTCTTGGAGAAGAGAATTGAGGAAATTCCTCAAGTCCACGTTGGCACTCCGTATGTTTCTGCCAGTATCAGCGAGGTTCAATATGTCTCCTGAATGTCTTTTGAGCCTGGTATCCTCTACAGCTGTCTCCACGCCAGTATTCTCCATTGTAGCAGAACATCTCTCATCCATGTGTTCGCATCTCACCTCAATCCGTGCAGCCAGCTTTTCGGCCAGCTTCTCTTCGTGTCTCCCCTAAAGTCGACTTCACCAGGACTGGGCAAGTCTGAAAGTACCTCGGGGCCTCACCAGTAAGCTGATGCCAGGCAAATCTTCCACTGTCTGCCCTTTCAGGTTCTGGAAACTGACCTGTGAACTCAGGTCTTTGGGTAGCAAAAGTATCTCGAACTTACACAGCTTCCCGGACCAAACACCTAAGCCAAGCTCCACAGAGGCCTGCAGCCCCTCCATCACACTGATCCACCCACAGAACTCGGCCCGGTTACCTAGGATCCAACAGCCACAACAAGCCTCGTGGAACACACCTACATTCCACCTGGAATCCAACCGGTAACTGCCATCCCCAATGGCTGCTGCATCTTGTCAGTGTTGGGGGAGGGGCTGCATCCGACGAGAGGTTCCTAAAGTAAATGTGGTTCTGCCCACTAGCGTCCCATGGGCCTTTCTTCTTCCCTCTTTCCTTTTGTTCAGATCTGTATGCACAGTACCAATGGAGAGAAGTGTGTCCCTTTTCAGTTGAAGGTTTCGCACGTCTTTAAACTTTCTAAGAGTTCACAGTACACAGAGACCCAGTAAAGGAGACTTATGTTCATATAATATCCGTACAACCGGAATACATATGCGTCGCATGATTTCTGCTGAAAAACCCACACTCTCAGGACATGGATCTATTGGTTTCATGGGGGCTGAATTTCCAAGAAATGAAACCAACCCCAATGTGCACTTTACTGTCTGTCTATTTTGCTCTTAGTACACTTTGGCAGAGCTACTTGACTTTGTTATAGGCTTCTTACAATTCTTCTCTACGTAGCGTAGAATATGGCATTCCTTCATCCTGTTGGAAGACATACAAGACTACATCACGGACTAGGAATCCATTGGATTCCAAATCGGCATTTGGGTGAGGTCACGATATGCTCTTATGAATCTATATTTATGAATATGAATGCACGCCTCTGATTTCCGAATACAAGTGTGCTGAGTACATGCAAGCCGCAATACTGGGTCGATGCGTGCTGAATGATCCTTGACATCACCTTGAGTATTTTCTTTTGAATAATCATGTTTCCCATGGTATATGTCAGCCAACCGTACCATTTTGGTGCATGTTTGTTGGTTTGATTCTTTGTTGGTCTGCTTCTCGCTTGTTTTGCAAACACGTCAGGACATGCATCTCTCCTTTCGCTTCAAACAGAGAGTCAAATAAGCTGATTCAATTAAGAGAGTGCTTCCAATCACATATGATTTCCTGCTTCCATCTCCAATATTTAAGGTATTGATGTCCTCCTTGCCTACTTCTTGTTTCTTCTTTGCCACTCATGCTCTCCTTGCATTTCCAATAATGGTTTTCTTCTTTCCATTTCATCTTGCTGCTTTTCTATTCCGGGGAGTATTCTCAACCTTCCTTTTAGAAGAAGTTTTGAACTGCTGAATTCTTTTATGATTTGCCGGTCTGTGGATTGCTCTAGATCTGCTGTTATGAGAAATGGTGGTCATGTGGCATAGGCTACCGTAGGTGGCAGCCTTTGGCCATTCAGGATATGGTCTGTGTCCTGGCACTCCTCCCTGTCCTGCAATATTGCTGCCGAGTTATCAGCTGAAACCCCTCTGGAGGTTCCCTTGTGACTATGTTGTTTCCTCCAGGTGCATTTTAAATCACTGTGATATTCGTGAACTTTGTTGATTGGAATCATACAGCTGCTTGTAGGTCTATTGGGATTCCAACTCCTTTGGATGCTGTGTAATTCCTGAATTCGCATAGATGATTTTTTCTTGGCTTTCAACAAGTTTCAGTCTGATATTTCTACAGATAAATTTTCAGACATATTTTATTTCTTTATCTCTTGTTTTCCATCTGGGACTCTTATGAATTCAAGTCTTTCATGCCCTGTCTTAACCCAGGATACAACAGCAATATTTTCATTGTTTTGCACTTGCTTTCCTATGTCCGAATCTGACCGAGGGATTTCTGTTCCCCTGTCTTCACCGTCATTCACGCGTCCCTCTGCATTATCTAGTCTGCTAAGGACTGAATTTTAGCCCTGATATTATCACATCCACTGAGTTTTCTGATATCTTTTGGCTCGTCTTTAGACTTTCTCTTCCCCTTTTCTGGTATTCTGCCTTTTGTGATTCTGAGACCCTTTTGTTCTTCAGTGTTTTCCTGACCTCGAATTTCAACACTTGGACTGCATAGCGTTTTGCAGTCTAGTTGTTTGAAAGCTTATCTTTTGGGCCTTCAATATCTTTGGAACTGAAAATGGTACTTCCTATTTCTTTTACTGTACTTCTTCATCTCTACTGGTCAGGTAATATCAGGTATCTAATGTAGATTTTTAGGGCTATGTTAAGTGAAAATTTTAGACTCTTGTCTCTACGCAATTCCAAGGGATTTCTGTGAGGACAATTTCTCCTAGACATTGATGCCATATTCTGTTCCTGTGTGTGTTGTCTGGTATATCTCCAATTGCTGTTGTTGCATTTGTTGTGATGAACAACCCATGCTATTTCGATTAGCATAACTTCATTTTGATTACGCTTATCTCACAATTCTGAAAGTGCGCAGGACACGGCCTCTTGTGGAAATGAGGATTCTAAAGGTTCTCAGCTCTGCATTCTGCTCTATGTCATTTTGGAGTGTTTCCAAAACAGCAAACTGAGAGTGCGCTTGTGCTTTGTAGTGCCACGGGAATGTCCCAATGAAAGCAGTTCTTCCCAGAGCTTCTCTGTCTACTGAAACACCAGTGGAAGCACATCCATGGATGTCACAAATCAGGGCCTGCTGGAATGATCCCGCAGACCGACCTTGGTGTCCTCGCTGCCGTACCGTGCCGGTGCCATCCAAAATGTAGCATCCGATTTTGGGAGATAGTGCTGAAGGAAATGCTTCCTCTTCTCACGCTGTGGACTTGGACCACTCTACCTTGTCCTATCATCCTTGTGGCACGGGTGCACGAAGGCCACCACAGAGCTGTTGCGCATCCTGTGCCTCAAACCAAACCATAATCCCAGCCCAGGTTATGAATGTAGCAGATCCTAAGGCTTTTCATTCTGATTTCAAACCCAAGGCCCCCTGGATCCCTCAGACCAGATGCACGATAGCTCTGATTCCGCCCCACACGTGCTCTATTGGCAAAATGCCCAATTGGTCCCTGGTCCTGCAGATGCACTGGGTGTGGCCATGGGACATATCGGTAATCTCAACCAAGCGAAGAGTGTGGCTGATTTATCATTGGTACACTGTTCGGTTTGCTCTCTTGATTAGACCCACCACATCCCACAACGCACTCCAGATCCCTGAGACTCAGCGTATGCCATCAACCGTAGCCCTATACCTCAGTTACCGATGCCCCTGCTAACTATAATTTGGCATCACGGATCTTGGTCTCAGAATCAACTGTGGGGATATTTTGCGCTGGTTTCTTTGAGTTCTGTCAGCCAAGCATCTGCTGTGCACTCTTGTAAATCTCAGCACATCACCTTCAATTTCATGTCTCCTGTCCGCTTGAGAGGGTGCGTCCAATTTAAAAAGGGTTTCACACTTGTTGGTCAGACCCTGCACTGGTTTCCATTCCCTGCTTTGCCTTCTCCTGCTTCCAGGTGTCCTGAGGCCTCATCCTGTCTTTGAAAGTAACAGACCTCTCTTCGGCAAGTGTCCTGTGCCAAAGGCAGGGTGAGTGGGGTTTTACATTTCTTTGTACAAGGGAGCGCGTGAGTGCAGCTTGCACTTCTTCTCTGCCAACTGGGCATCGATGAATCAACACTATCCAGATACATTTCACAGAAATGTGATATTTGCTTAGCTCTTGGTTTCTATACAGCTGTGGTGGGAGGGGTTGTACAAAGAAACCTCTTTTGACATTGTGTTGATATCTCATTTGCAGTCTTTAAGAATTTTAACAGAATTCATTTCCATGTTTTGGGAGTTATACGAAAATGAAGTTATTTTTTGAAACACACTAAATCGACCTAGAAGCCAGACTTGTCAATTTTGGTAACATTTTGTCAGCTCCACGGAAAACCTAGACAGATAGAATGCAAACAAGCAGTCCAAACTGTTAAAGGGGTCATGTCAGCTCTTTACGGTTGAAGCCTCCGAGACCAACAGGAACCATGAAATAACTATTGGAAACATGAAATAACCCCCAACCTTGGATACAATTGGGCATGTGGTGCCCTTTATTCCTATTTGTCACCTACTGGCCAATGTTGGCATTTCAAGGGGTAACATCCCTCTCTAGGAAAATACAAGAGGAAACAAACCTAATATATACATTTAAGTTTGAATCCAAAAGAACCTAGAGGCATTATAGCTAGGAGAACCCTGCTGCAGTTATGCTTGTCTATGGAGAACCAGGTGTCCTTCTATCAGTGATGTGAACAGTTAATCTTCCGATCATGTTCGGTAAAGCCATTTAACGCAACCAATTCTGCACCCACATGATATAGTGCCCCCGGGGGCTTGACTCAAGTGAAAGACGATCCACATAAGCTGTGTCTTTAATGTCATTGGCGACTTTTACAGTACACTTCACTTTCTGACTTGTACTATTTACCTATACTGTCTTGAAAAACTGAGGCCTAATACAGATTCAAGTTCAGTCAAAGATTCCCCTCACTTACCACAACCACTTCACCCCAGGGAAGACATAAACACAACATCTGCTGAATCTAGCGGAAGGCCATCGTTTCTAGGTGTGAGCTAAGTATTCAATTCCTATCTATTTCAGCCGAGACTATTTGACCTTTAAGGAGTTCACTGTTGTTCACAGAGTGTGAAGCTGGAGGAACTCTGATTCTAGGAGGGACTTGCCTTTCTCCTAATGGATTCATTGCCGCTCAGGAACTGAACCTTCAAAATGGATGCGTGAGTGGAGGGGAGGGAAGGGCAAGTGCTTGCTAGCTAGGCCCAAACCTGGGAAAAGGCTTACCTGGGCTTGGTGAATTTTGGTCTGAATGGCTTGGGAAGGCCCCTTGGGACGTGTGGATTCTCACGACCTCTTCCAAGAACAGGAGCGTTTTGATCATCTCTGCCATCTCTTCTCTTGCACACGTCAGGGACCTTGGACCCGTTCTTGGAGAAGAGAATTGAGGAACTTCCTCAAGTCCACGTTGGCACTCCGTATGTTTCTGCCAGTATCAGCGAGGTTCAATATGTCTCCTGAATGTCTTTTGAGCCTGGTATCCTCTACAGCTGTCTCCACGCCAGTATTCTCCATTGTAGCAGAACACCTCTCATCCATGTGTTCGCATCTCTCCTCAATCCGTGCAGCCAGCTTTTCGGCCAGCTTCTCTTCGTGACTCCCCTAAAGTCGACTTCACCAGGACTGGGCAAGTCTGAAAGTACCTCGGAGCCTCACCAGTAAGCTGATGACAGGCAGATCTTCCACTGTCTGCCCTTTCAGGTTCTGGAAACTGACCTGTGAACTCAGGTCTTTGGGCAGCAGAAGTATCTCGAACTTACACAGCTTCCCGGACCAAACACCTAAGCCAAGCTCCACAGAGGCCTGCAGCCCCTCCATCACACTGATCCACCCACAGAACTCGGCCCGGTTACCTAGGATCCAACAGCCACAACAAGCCTCGTGGAACACAGCAACATTCCACCTGGAATCCAACCGGTAACTGCCATCCCCAATGGCTGCTGCATCTTGTCAGTGTTGGGGGAGGGGCTGCATCCGACGAGAGGTTCCTAAATTAAATGTGGTTCTGCCCACTAGCGTCCCATGGGACTTTCTTCTTCCCTCTTTACTTTTGTTCAGATCTGTATGCACAGTACCAATGGAGAGAAGTGTGTCCCTTTTCAGTTGAAGGTTTCACACGTCTTTAAACTTTCTAAGAGTTCACAGTACACAGAGACCCAGTAAAGGAGACTTATGTTCCTATAATATCCGTACAACCGGAATACATATGCGTCGCATGACTTCTGCTGAAAAACCCACACTCTCAGTACATGGATCTATTTGTTTCATGGGGGCTGAATTTCCAAGAAATTAAACCAACCCCAATATGCACTTTACTATCTGTCTCTTTTGCTCTTAATACACTTTGGCAGAGCTACTTGAATTTGTTATAGGCTTCTTACAATTCTTCTCTACGTAGCGTATTATATGGCATTTCATCATCCTGTTGGAAGACATACAATACTACATCACGGATTAGGAATCCATTGGATTCCAAATCGGCATTTGGGTGAGGTCACGATATGCTCTTATGAATCTATATTTACGAATATGAATGCACGCCTCTGATTTCCGAATACAAGTGTGCTGAGTACATGCAAGCCGCAATACTGGGTCGATGCGTGCTGAATGATCCTTGACATCACCTTGAGTATTTTCTTTTGAATAATCATGTTTCCCATGGTATATGTCAGCCAACCGTACCATTTTGGTGCATGTTTGTTGGTTTGATTCTTTGTTGGTCTGCTTCTCGCTTGTTTTGCAAACACGTCAGGACATGCATCTCTCCTTTCGCTTCAAACAGAGAGTCAAATAAGCTGATTCACTTAAGAGAGTGCTTCCAATCACCTATGATTTCCTGCTTCCCTCTCCAATCTTTAAGGTTTTGATGTCCTCCTTGCCTTCTTCTTGTTTCTTCTTTGCCACTCATGCTCTTCTTGCATTTCCAATAATGGTTTTCTTCTTTCCATTTCATCTTGCTGCTTTTCTATTCTGGGGAGTATTCTCAACCTTCCTTTTAGAAGAAGTTTTGAACTGCTGAATTCTTTTATGATTTGCAGGTCTGTGGATTGCTCTAGCTCTACCGTTATTAGAAATGGTGGTCATGTGGCATAGGCTACCCTAGGTGGCAGCATTTGGCCATTCAGGTTATGGCCTTTGTCCTGGCACTCCTCCCTGTCCTGCAATATTGCTGCCGAGTTATAAGCTGAAACCCCTCTGGAGGTTCCCTTGTGACTATGTTGTTTCCTCCAGGTGCATTTTAAATCACTGTGATATTCGTGAATTTGTTGATTGGAATCATACAGCTGCTGGTAGGTCTATTGGGATTCCACTTCCTTTGGATGCTGTGTAATTCCTGAATTCGCATAGATGATTTTTTCTTGGCTTTCAAAAAGTTTCAGTCTGATATTTCTACAGATAAATTTTCAGACATATTTTATTTCTTTATCTCTTGCTTTTCCATCTGGGACTCTTGTGAATTCTAGTCTTTCATGCCCTGTCTTAACCCAGGATACAACAGCAATATTTTCATTGTTTTGCACTTGCTTTCCTATGTCCGAATCTGACCGAGGGATTTCTGTTCCCCTGTCTTCACAGTCATTCACGCGTCCCTCTGCATTATCTAGTCTGCTAAGGACTGAATTTTAGCCCTGATATTATCACATCCACTGAGTTTTCTGATATCTTTTGGCTCGTCTTTAGACTTTCTCTTCCCCTTTTCTGGTATTCTGCCTTTTGTGATTCTGAGACCCTTTTGTCCTTCAGTGTTTTCCTGACCTCCATTTTCAACACTTGGACTGCATAGCGTTTTGCAGTCTATTTGTTTGAAAGCTTATCATTTGGGCTTTCAATATCTTTGGAACTGAAAATTGTACTTCTTATTTCTTTTACTGTACTTCTTTATCTCTACTGGTCAGGTAATATCAGGTATCTAATGTAGATTTTTAGGGCTATGTTAAGTGAAAATTTTAGACTCTTGTCTCTACACAATTCCAAGTGTTTTCTGTGAGGACAATTTCTCCTAGACATTGATGCCATATTCTGTTTTTGTGTGTGTTTACTGGTTTATCTCCAATTGCTGGTTTTGCACATGTTGTGATGAGCAACCCATACTATTTCGATTAGCATAACTTCATTTTGAATACGCTTATCTCACAATTCTGAAAGTGAGCAGGACACGGCCTCTTGTGGAAATGAGGATTCTAAAAGTTCTCAGCTCTGCATTCTTCTCTATGTCATTTTGGAGTGTTTCCAAAACAGCAAACTCAGAGTTCGCTTGTGCTTTTTATTGCCACGGGAATGTCCCAATGAAAGCAGTTCTTCCCAGAGCTTCTCTGTCTACTGAAACACCAGTGGAAGCACATCCATGGATGTCACAAATCAGGGCCTGCTGGAATGATCCCGCAGACCGACCTTGGTGTCCTCGCTGCCGTACCGTGCCGGTGCCATCCAAAATGTAGCATCCGATTTTGGGAGATAATGCTGAAGGAAATGCTTCCCCTTCTCACGCTGTGGACTTGGACCACTCTACCTTGTCCTATCATCCTTGTGGCACGGGTGCACGAAGGCCACCACAGAGCTGTTGCGCATCCTGTGCCTCAAACCAAACCATAATCCCAGCCCAGGTTATGAATGTAGCAGATCCTAAGGCTTTTCATTCTGGTTTCAAACCCAAGGCCCCCTGGATCCCTCAGACCAGATGCACGATAGCTCTGATTCAGCCCCACACGTGCTCTATTGGCAAAATGCCCAATTGGTCCCTGGTCCTGCAGATGCACTGGGTGTGGCCATGGGAAATATCAGAAATCTCAACCGCGCGACCAGTGTGGTTGATTTATCATTGGTACACTCTTCGTTTTGCTCTCTTGATTAGACCCACCATATCCCACAACACTCTCCAGATCCCTGAGACTCAGCGTATGCCATCAACCGTAGCCCTATACCTCACTTACCGATGCTCCTGCTAACTGTAATTTGGCATCACGGATCTTGGTCTCAGAATCAACTGTGGGGATATTTTGCACTGGTTTCTTTGAGTTCTGACAGCCAAGATTCTGCTGTGCACTCTTGTAAATCTCAGCACATCACCTTCAATCTCATGTCTCCTGTCCGCTTGAGAGGATGCGTCCAAATTAAACAGGGTTTCACCCTTGTTGGTCAGACCCTGCACTGGTTTCCATTCCCTGCTTTGCCTGCTCCTGCTTCCAGGTGTCCTGCGGCCTCATCCTTTCTTTGGAAGTAACAGACCTTTCTTCGACAAGTGTTCTGTGCCAAAGGCTGGGTGAGTGGAGTTTTACATTTCTCTGTACAAGGGAGCGCGTGAGTGCAGGTTGCACTTCTTCTCTGCCAACTGGGCATCGATGAATCAACACTATCCAGATACATTTCACAGAAATGTGATATTTGCTTATCTCTTGGTCTCTATACAGCCGTGGTGGGAGGGGTTGTCCAAAGAAACCTGTTTTGACATTGTGTTGATATCTCATTTGCAGTCTTTAAGAATTTTAACAGAATTCATTTCCATGTTTTGGGAGTTATACGAAAATTAAGTTATTTTTTGAAACACACTAAATCGACCTAGAAGCCAGACTTGTCAATTTTGGTAACATTTTGTCAGCTCTACGGAAAACCTAGACAGATAGAATGCAAACTAGCAGTCCAAACTGTTAAAGGGGTCATGTCAGCTCTTTACGGTTGAAGCCTCCGAGACCAACAGGAACCATGAAATAACTATTGGAAACATGAAATAACCCCCAACCTTGGATACAATTGGGCATGTGGTGCCCTTTAGTCCTATTTGTCACCTACTGGCCAATGTTGGCATTTCAAGGGGTAACATCCCTCTCTAGGAAAATACAAGAGGAAACAAACCAAATATATACATTTAGGTTTGAATCCAAAAGCACCTAGAGGCATTATAGCTAGGAGAACCCTGCTGCAGTTATGCTTGTCTATGGAGAACCAGGTGTTCTTCTATCAGTGATGAGAACAGTTAATCTTCCGATCATGTTGGGTAAAGCCATTTAACGCAACCAAGTCTGCACCCATATGATATAGTGCCCCCGGGGGCTTGACTCAATTGAACGACGATCCACATAAGCTGTGTCTTTAATGTCATTGGCGACTTTTACTGTACACTTCACTTTCTGACTTGTACTATTTACCTATACTGTCTTGAAAAACTGAGGCCTAGTACAGATTCAAGTTCAGTCAAAGATTCCCCTCACTTACCACACTCCCTTCACCCCAGGGAAGACATAAACACAACATCTGCTGAATCTAGCGGAAGGCCATCGTTTCTAGGTGTGAGCTAAGTATTCAATTCCTATCTATTTCAGCCGAGACTATTTGACCTTTAAGGGGTTCACTGTTGTTCACAGAGTGTGAAGCTGGAGGAACTCTGATTCTAGGAGGGACTTGCCCTTCTCCTAATGGCTTCATTGCCGCTCAGGTACTGAACCTTCAAAATGGATGCGTGAGTGGAGGGGAGGGAAGGGCAAGTGCTTGCTAGCAAGGCCCAAACCTGGGAAAAGGCTTACCTGGGCTTGGTGAATTTTGGTCTGAATGGCTTGGGAAGGCCCCTTGGGACGTGTGGATTCTCACGACCTCTTCCAAGAACAGGAGCGTTTTGATCATCTCTGCCATCTCTTCTCTTGCACACGTCAGGGACATTGGACCCGTTCTTGGAGAAGAGAATTGAGGAACTTCCTCAAGTCCACGTTGGCACTCCGTATGTTTCTGCCAGTATCAGCGAGGTTCAATATGTCTCCTGAATGTCTTTTGAGCCTGGTATCCTCTACAGCTGTCTCCACGCCTGTATTCTCCATTGTAGCAGAACATCTCTCATCCATGTGTTCGCATCTCTCCTCAATCAGTGCCGCCAGCTTTTCGGCCAGCTTCTCTTCGTGACTCCCCTAAAGTCGACTTCACCAGGACTGGGCAAGTCTGAAAGTACCTCGGAGAATCACCAGTAAGCTGATGACAGGCAGATCTTCCACTGTCTGCCCTTTCAGATTCTGGAAAATGACCTGTGAACTCAGGTCTTTGGGCAGCAGAATTATCTCGAATTTACACATCTTCCCGGTCCAAACACCTAAGCCAAGCTCCACAGAGGCCTGCAGCCCCTCCATCACACTGATCCACCCACAGATCTCGGCCCGGTTACCTAGGATCCAACAGCCACAACAAGCCTCGTGGAACACACCTACATTCCACCTGGAATCCAACCGGTAACTGCCATCCACAATGGCTGCTGCATCTTGTCAGTGTTGGGGAAGGGGCTGCATCCGACGAGAGGTTCCTAAAGTAAATGTGGTTCTGCCCACTAGCGTCCCATGGGCCTTTCTTCTTCACTCTTTCCTTTTGTTCAGATCTGTATGCACAGAACCAATGGAGAGAAGTGTGTCCCTTTTCAGTTGAAGGTTTCACACGTCTTTAAACTTTCTAAGAGTTCACAGTACACAGAGACCCAGTAAAGGAGACTTATGTTCCTATAATATCCGTACAACCGGAATACATATGCGTCGCATGATTTCTGCCGAAAAACCCACACTCTCAGGACATGGATCTATTGGTTTCATGGGGGCTGCATTTCCAAGAAATGAAACCAACCCCAATGTGCACTTTACTGTCTGTCTATTTTGCTCTTAGTACACTTTGGCAGAGCTACTTGCCTTTGTTATAGGCTTCTTACAATTCTTCTCTGCGTAGCGTAGAATATGGCATTCCTTCATCCTGTTGGAAGACATACAAGACTACATCACGGACTAGGAATCCATTGGATTCCAAATCGGCATTTGGGTGAGGTCACGATATGCTCTTATGAATCTAAATTTACGAATATGAATGCACGCCTCTGATTTCCGAATACAAGTGTGCTGAGTACATGCAAGCCGCAATACTGGGTTGATGCGTGCTGAATGATCCTTGACATCACCTTGAGTATTTTCTTTTGAATAATCATGTTTCCCATGGTATATGTCAGCCAACCGTACCATTTTGGTGCATGTTTGTTGGTTTGATTCTTTGTTGGTCTGCTTCTCGCTTGTTTTGCAAACACGTCAGGACATGCATCTCTCCTTTCGCTTCAAACAGAGAGTCAAATAAGCTGATTAACTTAAGAGAGTGCTTCCAATCACCTATGATTTCCTGCTTCCCTCTCCAATCTTTAAGGTTTTGATGTCCTCCTTGCCTTCTTCTTGTTTCTTCTTTGCCACTCATGCTCTTCTTGCATTTCCAATAATGGTTTTCTTCTTTCCATTTCATCTTGCTGCTTTTCTATTCCGGGGAGTATTCTCAACCTTCCTTTTAGAAGAAGTTTTGAACTGCTGAATTCTTTTATGATTTGCCGGTCTGTGGATTGCTCTAGCTCTGCCGTTATTAGAAATGGTGGTCATGTGGCATAGGCTACCCTAGGTGGCAGCCTTTGGCCATTCAGGATATGGTCTGTGTCCTGGCACTCCTCCCTGTCCTTCAATATTGCTGCCGAGTTATAAGTTGAAACCCTTCTGGAGTTTCCCTTGTGACTATGTTGTTTCCTCCAGGTGCATTTTAAATCACTGAGATATTCGTGAACTTTGTTGATTGGAATCATACAGCTGCTTGTAGGTCTATTTGGATTCCATCTCCTTTGGATGCTGTGTAATTACTGAATTCACATAGATGATTTTTTCTTGGCTTTCAACAAGTTTCAGTCTGATATTTCTACAGATAAATTTTCAGACATATTTTATTTCTTTATCTCTTGCTTTTCCATCTGGGACTCTTATGAATTCTAGTCTTTCATGCCCTGTCTTAACCCAGGATACAACAGCAATATTTTCATTGTTTTGCACTTGCTTTCCTATGTCCGAATCTGACCGAGGGATTTCTGTTCCCCTGTCTTCACAGTCATTCACGCGTCCCTCTGCATTATCTAGTCTGCTAAGGACTGAATTTTAGCCCTGATATTATCACATCCACTGAGTTTTCTGATATTTTTTGGCTCGTCTTTAGACTTTCTCTTCCCCTTTTCTGGTATTCTGCCTTTTGTGATTCTGAGACCCTTTTGTTCTTCAGTGTTTTCCTGACCTCGATTTTCAACACTTGGACTACATAGCGTTTTGCAGTCTAGTTGTTTGAAAGCTTATCTTTTGGGCCTTCAATATCTTTGGAACTGAAAATGGTACTTCCTATTTCTTTTACTGTACTACTTCATCTCTACTGGTCAGGTAATATCAGGTATCTAATGTAGATTTTTAGGGCTATGTTAAGTGAAAATTTTAGACTCTTGTCTCTACGCAATTCGAAGGGATTTCTGTGAGGACAATTTCTCCTAGACATTGATGCCATATTCTGTTCCTGTGTGTGTTGTCTGGTATATCTCCAATTGCTGGTGTTGCATTTGTTGGGATGAACAACCCATACTATTTCGATTAGCATAACTTCATTTTGATTACGCTTATCTCACAATTCTGAAAGTGCGCAGGACACGGCCTCTTGTGGAAATGAGGATTCTAAAGGTTCTCAGCTCTGCATTCTGCTCTATGTCATTTTGGAGTGTTTCCAAAACAGCAAACTGAGAGTGCGCTTGTGCTTTGTAGTGCCACGGGAATGTCCCAATGAAAGCAGTTCTTCCCAGAGCTTCTCTGTCTACTGAAACTCCAGTGGAAGCACATCCATGGATGTCACAAATCAGGGCCTGCTGGAATGATCCCGCAGACCGACCTTGGTGTCCTCGCTGCCGTACCGTGCCGGTGCCATCCAAAATGTAGCATCCGATTTTGGGAGATAGTGCTGAAGGAAATGCTTCCTCTTCTCACGCTGTGGACTTGGACCACTCTACCTTGTCCTATCATCCTTGTGGCACGGGTGCACGAAGGCCACCACAGAGCTGTTGCGCATCCTGTGCCTCAAACCAAACCATAATCCCAGCCCAGGTTATGAATGTAGCAGATCCTAAGGCTTTTCATTCTGATTTCAAATCCAAGGCCCCCTGGATCCCTCAGACCAGATGCACGATAACTCTGACTCAGCCCCACATGCGCTCTATTGGAAAAATGCCCAATTGGTCCCTGGTCCTGCAGATGCACTGGGTGTGGCCATGGGACATATCGGTAATCTCAACCGCGCTACCAGTGTGGTTGATTTATCATTGGTACACTGTTCGGTTTGCTCTCTTGATTAGACCCACCACATCCCACAACATATTCCAGATCCCTGAGACTCAGCGTATGTCATCAACCGTAGCCCTATACCTCACTTACCGATGCCCCTGCTAACTGTAATTTGTCATCACTGATCTTAGTCTCAGAATCAACTGTGGGGATATATTTCGCTGGTTTCTTTGAGTTCTGTCAGCCAAGCATCTGCTGTGCACTCTTGTAAATCTCAGCACATCACCTTCAATCTCATGTCTCCTGTCCGCTTGAGAGCGTGCATCCAATTAAAACAGGGTTTCACCCTTGTTGGTCAGACCCTGCACTGGTTTCCATTCCCTGCTTTGCCTTCTCCTGCTTCCAGGTGTCCTGACGCCTCTTCCTGTCTTTGGAAGTAACAGACCTCTCTTCGGCAAGTGTCCTGTGCCAAAGGCTGGGTGAGTGGAGTTTTACATTTCTCTGTACAAGGGAGCGCGTGAGTGCAGGTTGCACTTCTTCTCTGCCAACTGGGCATCGATGAATCAACACTATCCAGATACATTTCACAGAAATTTGATATTTGCTTAGCTCTTGGTTTCTATACAGCCGTGGTGGGAGGGGTTGTCCAAAGAAAACTGTTTTGACATTGTGTTGATATCTCACTTGCAGTCTTTAAGAATTTTAACAGAATTCATTTCCATGTTTTGGGAGTTATACGAAAATGTAGTTATTTTTTGAAACACACTAAATCGACCTAGAAGCCAGACTTGTCAATTTTGGTAACATTTGGTCAGCTCTACGGAAAACCTAGACAGATAGAATGCAAACTAGCAGTCCAAACTGTTAAAGGGGTCATGTCAGCTCTTTACGGTTGAAGCCTCCGAGACCAACAGGAACCATGGAATAACTATTGGAAACATGAAATAACCCTCAACCTTGGATACAATTGGGCATGTGGTGCCCTTTAGTCCTATTTGTCACCTACTGGCCAATGTTGGCATTTCAAGGGGTAACATCCCTCTCTAGGAAAATACAAGAGGAAACAAACCAAATATATACATTTAGGTTTGAATCCAAAAGCACCTAGAGGCATTATAGCTAGGAGAACCCTGCTGCAGTTATGCTTGTCTATGGAGAACCAAGTGTTCTTCTATCAGTGATGAGAACAGTTAATCTTCCGATCATGTTGGGTAAAGCCATTTAACGCAACCAAGTCTGCACCCACATTATATAGTGCCCCCGTGGGCTTGACTCAATTGCACGACGATCCACATAAACTGTGTCTTTAATTTCATTGGCGACTTTTACAGTAAAGTTCACTTTCTGACTTGTACTATTTACCTATACTGTCTTGAAAAACTGAGGCCTAATACAGATTCAAGTTCAGTCAAAAATTCCCCTCACTTACCACACTCCCTTCACCCCAGGGAAGACATAAACACAACATTTGCTGAATCTAGCGGAAGGCCATCGTTTCTAGGTGTGAGCTAAGTATTCAATTCCTATCTATTTCAGCCGAGACTATTTGACCTTTAAGGAGTTCACTGTTGTTCACAGAGTGTGAAGCAGGAGGAACTCTGATTCTAGGAGGGACTTGCCCTTCTCCTAATGGCTTCATTGCCGCTCAGGTACTGAACCTTCAAAATGGATGCGTGAGTGGAGGGGAGGGAAGGGCAAGGGCTTGCTAGCTAGGCCCAAACCTGGGAAATGGCTTACCTGGGCTTGGTGAATTTTGGTCTGAATGGCTTGGGAAGGCCCCTTGGGACGTGTGGATCCTCACGACCTCTTCCAAGAACAGGAGCGTTTTGATCATCTCTGCCATCTCTTCTCTTGCACACGTCAGGGACCTTGGACCCGTTCTTGGAGAAGAGAATTGAGGAACTTCCTCAAGTCCACGTTGGCACTCCGTATGTTTCTGCCAGTATCAGCGAGGTTCAATATGTCTCCTGAATGTCTTTTGAGCCTGGAATCCTCTACAGCTGTCTCCACGCCAGTATTCTCCATTGTAGCAGAACATCTCTCATCCATGTGTTCGCATCTCTCCTCAATCCGTGCAGCCAGCTTTTCGGCCAGCTTCTCTTCGTGACTCCCCTAAAGTCGACTTCACCAGGACTGGGCAAGTCTGAAAGTACCTCGGAGCCTCACCAGTAAGCTGATGACAGGCAGATCTTCCACTGTCTGCCCTTTCAGGTTCTGGAAACTGACCTGTGAACTCAGGTCTTTGGGCAGCAGAAGTATCTCGAACTTACACAGCTTCCCGGACCAAATATCTAAGCCAAGCTCCACAGAGGACTGCAGCCCCTCCATCACACTGATCCACCCACAGAACTCGGCCCGGTTACCTAGGATCCAACAGCCACAACAAGCCTCGTGGAACACACCAATATTCCACCTGGAATCCAACCGGTAACTGCCATCCCCAATGGCTGCTGCATTTTGTCAGTGTTGGGGGAGGGGCTGCATCCGACGAGAGGTTCCTAAAGTAAATGTGGTTCTGCCCACTAGCGTCCCATGGGCCTTTCTTCTTCCCTCTTTCCTTTTGTTCAGATCTGTATGCACAGTACCAATGGAGAGAAGTGTGTCCCTTTTCAGTTGAAGGTTTCACACGTCTTTAAACTTTCTAAGAGTTCACAGTACACAGAGACCCAGTAAAGGAGACTTATGTTCCTATAATATCCGTACAACCGGAATACATATGCGTCGCATGATTTCTGCTGAAAAACCCACAATCTCAGGACATGGATCTATTTGTTTCATGGGGGCTGAATTTCCAAGAAATGAAACCAACCCCAATGTGCACTTTACTGTCTGTCTCTTTTGCTCTTAGTACACTTTGGCAGAGCTACTTGCCTTTGTTATAGGCTTCTTACAGTTCTTCTCTACGTAGCGTAGGATATGGCATTCCTTCATTCTGTTGGAAGACATACAAGACTACATCACTGACAAGGAATCCATTGGATTCCAAATCGGCATTTGGGTGAGGTCACGATATGCTCTTATGAATCTATATTTACGAATATGAATGCACGCCTCTGATTTCCGAATACAAGTGTGCTGAGTACATGCAAGCCGCAATACTGGGACGATGCGTGCTGAATGATCCTTGACATCACCTTGAGTATTTTCTTTTGAATAATCATGTTTCCCATGGTATATGTCAGCCAACCGTACCATTTTGGTGCATGTTTGTTGGTTTGATTATTTGTTGGTCTGCTTCTCGCTTGTTTTGCAAACACGTCAGGACATGCATCTCTCCTTTCGCTTCAAACAGAGAGTCAAATAAGCTGATTCACTAAAGAGAGTGCTTCCAATCACCTATGATTTCCTGCTTCCCTCTCCAATCTTTAAGGTTTTGATGTCCTCCTTGCCTTCTTCTTGTTTCTTCTTTGCCACTCATGCTCTTTTTGCATTTCCAATAATGGTTTTCTTCTTTCCATTTCATCTTGCTGCTTTTCTATTCCGGGGAGTATTCTAAACCTTCCTTTTAGAAGAAGTTTTGAACTGCTGAATTCTTTTATGATTTGCTAGTCTGTGGATTGCTCTAGCTCTACCGTTATTAGAAATGGTGGTCATGTGGCATAGGGTACCCTAGGTGGCAGCATTTGGCCATTCAGGATATGGTCTGTGTCCTGGCACTCCTCCCTGTACTGCAATATTGCTGCCGAGTTATAAGCTGAAACCCCTCTGGAGGTTCCCTTGTGACTATGTTGTTTCCTCCAGGTGCATATTAAATCACTGTGATATTCGTGAACTTTGTTGAATGGAATCATACAGCTGCTGGTAGGTCTATTGGGATTCCACCTCCTTTGGATGCTGTGTAATTCCTGAATTCGCATAGATGATTTTTTCTTGGCTTTCAACAAGTTTCAGTCTGATATTTCTACAGATAAATTTTCAGACATATTTTATTTCTTTATCTCTTGCTTTTCCATCTGGGACTCTTATGAATTCTAGTCTTTCATGCCCTGTCTTAACCCAGGATACAACAGCAATATTTTCATTGTTTTGCACTTGCTTTCCTATGTCCGAATCTGACCGAGGGATTTCTGTTCCCCTGTCTTCACAGTAATTCACACGTCCCTCTGCATTATGTAGTCTGCTAAGGACTGAATTTTAGCCCTGATATTATCACATCCACTGAGTTTTCTGATATTTTTTGGCTCGTCTTTAGACTTTCTCTTCCCCTTTTCTGGTATTCTGCCTTTTGTGATTCTGAGACCCTTTTGTTCTTCAGTGTTTTCATGACCTCCATTTTCAACACTTGGACTGCATAGCGTTTTGCAGTCTAGTTGTTTGAAAGCTTATCTTTTGGGCCTTCTATATCTTTGGAACTGAAAATGGTACTTCCTATTTCTTTTACTGTACTTCTTCATCTCTACTGGTCAGGTAATATCAGGTATCTAATGTAGATATTTAGGGCTATGTTAAGTGAAAATTTTAGACTCTTGTCTCTACGCAATTCCAAGGGATTTCTGTGAGGACAATTTCTCCTAGACATTGATGCCCTATTCTGTTCCTGTGTGTGTTGTCTTGTATATCTCCAATTGCTGGTGTTGCATTTGTTGTGATGAACAACCCATACTATTTCGATTAGCATAACTTCATTTTGATTACGCTTATCTCACAATTCTGAAAGTGAGCAGGACACGGCCTCTTGTGGAAATAAGGATTCTAAAAGTTCTCAGCTCTGCATTCTGCTCTATGTCATTTTGGAGTGTTTCCAAAACAGCAAACTCAGAGTGCGCTTGTGCTTTTTATTGCCACGGGAATGTCCCAATGAAAGCAGTTCTTCCCAGAGCTTCTCTGTCTACTGAAACACCAGTGGAAGCACATCCATGGATGTCACAAATCAGGGCCTGCTGGAATGATCCCGCAGACCGACCTTGGTGTCCTCGCTGCCGTACCGTGCCGGTGCCATCCAAAATGTAGCATCCGATTTTGGGAGATAGTGCTGAAGGAAATGCTTCCTCTTCTCACGCTGTGGACTTGGACCACTCTACCTTGTCCTATCATCCTTGTGGCACGGGTGCACGAAGGCCACCACAGAGCTGTTGCGCATCCTGTGCCTCAAACCAAACCATAATCCCAGCCCAGGTTATGAATGTAGCAGATCCTAAGGCTTTTAATTCTGATTTCAAACCCAAGGCCCCCTGGATCCCTCAGACCAGATGCACGATAGCTCTGATTCAGCCCCACACGTGCTCTATTGGCAAAATGCCCAATTGGTCCCTGGTCCTGCAGATGCACTGGGTGTGGCCATGGGACATATCGGTAATCTCAACAGCGCGACCAGTGTGGTTGATTTATCATTGGTACACTGTTCGGTTTGCTCTCTTGATTAGACCCACCACATCCCACAACGCACTCCAGATCCCTGAGACTCAGCGCATGCCATTAACTGTAGCCCTATACCTCACTTACCGATGCTCCTGCTAACTGTAATTTGGCATCACGGAACTTGGTCTCAGAATCAACTGTGGGGATATTTTGCGCTGGTTTCTTTGAGTACTGTCAGCCAAGCATCTGCTGTGCACTCTTGAAAATCTCAGCACATCACCTTCAATCTCATGTCTCCTGTCCGCTTGAGAGGGTGCGTCCAATTTAAACAGGGTTTCACCCTTGTTGGTCAGACCCTGCACTGGTTTCCATTCCCTGCTTTGCCTTCTCCTGCTTCCAGGTGTCCTGAGGCCTCATCCTGTCTTTGGAAGTAACAGACCTCTCTTCGGCAAGTGTCCTGTGCCAAAGGCTGGGTGAGTGGAGTTTTGCATTTCTCTGTACAAGGGAGCGCGTGAGTGCAGGTTTCACTTCTTCTCTGCCAACTGGGCATTGATGAATCAACACTATCCAGATACATTTCACAGAAATGTGATATTTCCTTAGCTCTTGGTTTCTATACAGCCATGGTGGGAGGGGTTTTCCAAAGAAACCTGTTTTGACATTGTGTTGATATCTCATTTGCAGTCTTTAAGAATTTTAACAGAATTCATTTACATATTTTGGGAGTTATACGAAAATGAAGTTATTTTTTGAAACACACTAAATCGACCTAGAAGCCAGACTTGTCAATTTTGGTAACATTTGGTCAGCTCTACGGAAAACCTAGACAGATAGAATGCAAACTAGCAGTCCAAACTGTTAAAGGGGTCATGTCAGCTCTTTACGGTTGAAGCCTCCGAGACCAACAGGAACCATGAAATAACTATTGGAAACATGAAATAACCCCCAACCTTGGATACACTTGGGCATGTGGTGCCCTTTAGTCCTATTTTTCACCGACTGGCCAATGTTGGCATTTCAAGGGGTAACATCCCTCTCTAGGAAAATACAAGAGGAAACAAACCAAATATATACATTTATGTTTGAATCCAAAAGCACCTAGAGGCATTATAGCTAGGAGAACCCTGCTGCAGTTATGCTTGTCTATGGAGAACCAGGTGTTCTTCTATCAGTGATGAGAACAGTTAATCTTCCGATCATGTTGGGTAAAGCCATTTAACGCAACCAAGTCTGCACCCACATGATGTAGTGCCCCCGGGGGCTTGACTCAAGTGAAAGACGATCCACATAAGCTGTGTCTTTAATGTCATTGGCGACTTTTACAGTACACTTCACTTTCTGACTTGTACTATTTACCTATACTGTCTTGAAAAACTGAGGCCTAATACAGATTCAAGTTCAGTCAAAGATTCCCCTCACTTACCACACTCCCTTCACCCCAGGGAAGACATAAACACAACATTTGCTGAATCTAGCGGAAGGCCATCGTTTCTAGGTGTGAGCTAAGTATTCAATTCCTATCTATTTCAGCCGAGACTATTTGACCTTTAAGGAGTTCACTGTTGTTCACAGAGTGTGAAGCTGGAGGAACTCTGATTCAAGGAGGGACTTGCCCTTCTCCTAATGGCTTCATTGCCGCTCAGGTACTGAACCTTCAAAATGGATGCGTGAGTGGAGGGGAGGGAAGGGCAAGTGCTTGCTAGCTAGGCCCAAACCTGGGAAAAGGCTTACCTGGGCTTGGTGAATTTTGGTCTGAATGGCTTGGGAAGGCCCCTTGGGACGTGTGGATTCTCACGACCTCTTCCAAGAACAGGAGCGTTTTGATCATCTCTGCCATCTCTTCTCTTGCACACGTCAGGGACCTTGGACCCGTTCTTGGAGAAGAGAATTGAGGAACTTCCTCAAGTCCACGTTGGCACTCCGTATGTTTCTGCCAGTATCAGCGAGGTTCAATATGTCTCCTGAATGTCTTTTGAGCCTGGTATCCTCTACAGCTGTCTCCACGCCAGTATTCTCCATTGTAGCAGAACATCTCTCATCCATGTGTTCGCATCTCTCCTCAATCCGTGCAGCCAGCTTTTCGGCCAGCTTCTCTTCGTGACTCCCCTAAAGTCGACTTCACCAGGACTGGGCAAGTCTGAAAGTACCTCGGAGCCTCACCAGTAAGCTGATGACAGGCAGATCTTCCACTGTCTGCCCTTTCAGTTTCTGGAAACTGACCTGTGAACTCAGGTCTTTGGGCAGCAGAAGTATCTCGAACTTACACAGCTTCCCGGACCAAACACCTAAGCCAAGCTCCACAGAGGCCTGCAGCCCCTCCATCACACTGATCCACCTACAGAACTCGGCCCGGTTACCTAGGATCCAACAGCCACAACAAGCCTCGTGGAACACACCAACATTCCACCTGGAATCCAACCGGTAACTGCCATCCCCAATGGCTGCTGCATCTTGTCAGTGTTGGGGGAGGGGCTGCATCCGACGAGAGGTTCCTAAAGTAAATGTGGTTCTGCCCACTAGCGTCCCATGGGCCTTTCTTCTTCCCTCTTTCCTTTTGTTCAGATCTGTATGCACAGTACCAATGGAGAGAAGTGTGTCCCTTTTCAGTTGAAGGTTTCACACGTCTTTAAACTTTCTAAGAGTTCACAGTACACAGAGACCCAGTAAAGGAGACTTATGATCCTATAATATCCGTACAACCGGAATACATATGCGTCGCATGATTTCTGCTGAAAAACCCACACTCTCAGGACATGAATCTATTTGTTTCATGGGGGCTGAATTTCCAAGAAATGAAACCAACACCAATGTGCACTTTACTGTCTGACTCTTTTGCTCTTAGTACACTTTGGCAGAGCTACTTGCCTTTGTTATAGGCTTCTTACAATTCTTCTCTACGTAGCGTAGAATATGGCATTCCTTCATCCTGTTGGAAGACATACAAGACTACATCACGGACTAGGAAACCATTGGATTCCAAATCGGCATTTGGGTGAGGTCACGATATGCTCTTATGAATCTATATTTACGAATATGAATGCACGCCTCTGATTTCCGAATACAAGTGTGCTGAATACATGCAAGCCGCGATACTGGGTCGATGCATGCTGAATGATCCTTGACATCACCTTGAGTATTTTCTTTTGAATAATCATGTTTCCCATGGTATATGTCAGCCAACCGTACCATTTTGGTGCATGTTTGTTGGTTTGATTCTTTGTTGGTCAGCTTCTCGCTTGTTTTGCAAACACGTCAGGACATGCATCTATCCTTTCGCTTCAAACAGAGAGTCAAATAAGCTGATTCACTTAAGAGAGTGCTTCCAATCACCTATGATTTCCTGCTTACCTCTCCAATCTTTAAGGTTTTGATGTCCTCCTTGCCTTCTTCTTGTTTCTTCTTTGCCACTCATGCTCTTCTTGCATTTCCAATAATGGTTTTCTTCTTTCCATTTCATCTTGCTGCTTTTCTATTCCGGGGAGTATTCTCAACCTTCCTTTAGAAGAAGTTTTGAACTGCTGAATTCTTTTATGTTTTGCCGGTCTGTGGATTGCTCTAGCTCTGCTGTTATAAGAAATGGTGGTCATGTGGCATAGACTACCCTAGGTGGCAGCATTTGGCCATTCAGGATATGGTCTGTGTCCTGGCACTCCTCCCTGTCCTGCAATAATGCTGCCGAGTTATATGCTGAAACCTCTCTGGAGGTTCCCTTGTGACTATGTTGTTTCCTCCAGGTGCATTTTAAATCACTGTGATATTCGTGAACTTTGTTGATTGGAATCATACAGCTGCTTGTAGGTCTATTGGGATTCCACCTCCTTTGGATGCTGTGTAATTCCTGAATTCGCATAGATGATTTTTTCTTGGCTTTCAACAAGTTTCAGTCTGATATTTCTACAGATAAATTTTCAGACATATTTTATTTCTTTATCTCTTGGTTTTCCATCTGGGACTCTTATGAATTCTAGTCTTTCTTGCCGTGTCTTAACCCAGGATACAACAGCAATATTTTCATTGTTTTGCACTTGCTATCCTATGTCCGAATCTGACCGAGGGATTTCTGTTCCCCTCTCTTCACAGTCATTCACGCGTCCCTCTGCATTATCTAGTCTGCTAAGGACTGAAGTTCAGCCCTGATATTATCACATCCACTGAGTTTTCTGATATATTTTGGATCGTCTTTAGACTTTCTCTTCCCCTTTTCTGGTATTCTGCCTTTTGTGATTCTGAAACCCTTTTGTTTTTCAGTGTTTTCCTGACCTCCATTTTCAACACTTGGACTGCATAGCGTTTTGCAGTCTAGTTGCTTGAAAGCTTATCTTTTGGGCCTTCAATATCTTTGGAACTAAAAATGGTACTTCCTATTTCTTTTACTGTACTTCTTCATCTCTACTGGTCAGATAATATCAGGTATCTAATGTAGATTTTTAGGGCTATGTTAAGTGAAAATTTTAGACTCTTGTCTCTACGCAATTCCAAGGGATTTCTGTGAGGACAATATCTCCTAGACATTGATGCCAAATTCTGTTCCTGTGTGTGTTGTCTGGTATATCTCCAATTGCTGGTGTTGCATTTGTTGGGATGAACAACCCATACTATTTCGATTAGCATAACTTCATTTTGATTACGCTTATCTCACAATTCTGAAAGTGCGCAGGACACGGCCTCTTGTGGAAATGAGGATTCTAAAGGTTCTCAGCTCTGCATTCTGCTCTATGTCATTTTGGAGTGTTTCCAAAACAGCAAACTGAGAGTGCGCTTCTGCTTTGTAGTGCCACGGGAAAGTCCCAATGAAAGCAGTTCTTCCCAGAGCTTCTCTTTCTACTGAAACACCAGTGGAAGCACATCCATGGATGTCACAAATCAGGGCCTGCTGGAATGATCCCGCAGACCGACCTTGGTGTCCTCGCTGCCGTACCGTGCCGGTGCCATCCAAAATGTAGCATCCGATTTTGGGAGATAGTGCTGAAGGAAATGCTTCCTCTTCTCACGCTGTGGACTTGGACCACTCTACCGTGTCCTATCATCCTTGTGGCACGGGTGCACGAAGGCCACCACAGAGCTGTTGCGCATCCTGTGCCTCAAACCAAACCATAATCCCAGCCCAGGTTATGAATGTAGCAAATCCTAAGGCTTTTCATTCTGATTTCAAACACAAGGCCCCCTGGATCCCTCAGACCAGATGCACAATAGCTCTGATTCAGCCCCACACGTTCTCTATTGGCAAAATGCACAATTGGTCCCTGGTCCTGCAGATGCACTCGGTGTGGCCATGGGACATATCGGTAATCTCAACCACGTGACCAGTGTGGTTGATTTATCATTGGTACACTGTTCGGTTTGCTCTCTTGATTAGACCCACCACATCCCACAACGCACTCCAGATCCCTGAGACTCAGCGTATGCCATCAACCGTAGCTCTATACCTCACTTACCGATGCCCAAGCTAACTGTAATTTGGCATCACGGATCTTGGTCTCAGAATCAACTGTGGGGATATTTTGCGCTGGTTTCTTTGAGTTCTGTCAGCCAAGCATCTGCTGTGCACTCTTGTAAATCTCAGCACATCACCTTCAATCTCATGTCTCCTGTCCGCTTGAGAGGGTGCGTCCAAGTTAAACAGGGTTTCACCCTTGTTGGTCAGACCCTGCACTGGTTTCCATTCCCTGCTTTGCCTTCTCCTGCTTCCAGGTGTCCTGAGGCCTCATCTTGTCTTTGGAAGTAACAGACCTCTCTTCGGCAAGTGTCCTGTGCCAAAGGATGGGTGAGTGGAGTTTTACATTTCTCTGTAAAAGGGAGCGCGTGAGTGCAGGTTGCACTTCTTCTCTGCCAACTGGGCATCGATGAATCAACACTATCCAGATACATTTCACAGAAATGTGATATTTGCTTAGCTCTTTGTTTCTATACAGCCGTGGTGGGAGGGGATGTCCAAAGAAACCTGTTTTGACATTGTGTTGATATCTCATTTGCAGTCTTTAAGAATTTTAACAGAATTCATTTCCATGTTTTGGGAGTTATACGAAAATGAAGTTATTTTTTGAAACACACTAAATGGACATAGAAGCCAGACTTGTCAATTTTGGTAACATTTTGTCAGCTCTACGGAAAACCTAGACAGATAGAATGCAAACTAGCAGTCCAAACTATTAAAGGGGTCATGTCAGCTCTTTACTGTTGAAGCCTCTGAGACCAACAGGAACCATGAAATAACTATTGGAAACATGAAATAACCCCCAACCTTGGATACACTTGGGCATGTGGTGCCCTTTAGTCCTATTTGTCACCTACTGGCCAATGTTGGCATTTCAAGGGGTAACATCACTCTCTAGGAAAATACAAGAGGAAACAAACCAAATATATACATTTAGGTTTGAATCCAAAAGCACCTAGAGGCATTATAGCTAGGAGAACCCTGCTGCAGTTATGCTTGTCTATGGAGAACCAGGTGTTTTTCTATCAGTGATGAGAACAGTTAATCTTCCAATCATGTTGGGTAAAGCCATTTAACGCAACCAAGTCTGCACCCACATGATATAGTGTCCCTGGGGGCTTGACTCAAGTGAAAGACGATCCACATAAGCTGTGTCTTTAATGTCATTGGCGACTTTTACAGTACACTTCACTTTCTGACTTGTACTATTTACCTATACTGTCTTGAAAAACTGAGGCCTAATACAGATTCAAGTTCAGTCAAAGATTCCCCTCACTTACCACACTCCCTTTACCCCAGGGAAGACATAAACACAACATTTGCTGAATCTAGCGGAAGGCCATCGTTTCTAGGTTTGAGCTAACTATTCAATTCCTATCTATTTCAGCCGAGACTATTTGACCTTTAAGGAGTTCACTGTTGTTCACAGAGTGTGAAGCTGGAGGAACTCTGATTCTAGGAGGGACTTGCCCTTCTCCTAATGGCTTCATTGCCGCTCAGGTACTGAACCTTCAAAATGGATGCGTGAGTGGAGGGGAGGGAAGGGCAAGTGCTTGCTAGCTAGGCCCAAACCTGGGAAAAGGCTTACCTGGGCTTGGTGAATTTTGGTCTGAATGGCTTGGGAAGGCCCCTTGGGACGTGTGGATTCTCACGACCTCTTCCAAGAACAGGAGCGTTTTGATCATCTCTGCCATCTCTTCTCTTGCACACGTCAGGGACCTTGGACCCGTTCTTGGAGAAGAGAATTGAGGAACTTCCTCAAGTCCACGTTGGCACTCCGTATGTTTCTGCCAGTATCAGCGAGGTTCAATATGTCTCCTGAATGTCTTTTGAGCCTGGTATCCTCTACAGCTGTCTCCACGCCAGTATTCTCCATTGTAGCAGAACATCTCTCATCCATGTGTTCGCATCTCTCCTCAATCCGTGCAGCCAGCTTTTCGGCCAGCTTCTCTTCGTGACTCCCCTAAAGTCGACTTCACCAGGACTGGGCAAGTCTGAAAGTACCTCGGAGCCTCACCAGTAAGCTGATGACAGGCAGATCTTCCACTGTCTGCCCTTTCAGGTTCTGGAAACTGACCTGTGAACTCAGGTCTTTGGGCAGCAGAAGTATCTCGAACTTACACAGCTTCCCGGACCAAACACCTAAGCCAAGCTCCACAGAGGCCTGCAGCCCCTCCATCACACTGATCCACCTACAGAACTCGGCCCGGTTACCTAGGATCCAACAGCCACAACAAGCCTCGTGGAACACACCAACATTCCACCTGGAATCCAACCGGTAACTGCCATCCCCAATGGCTGCTGCATCTTGTCAGTGTTGGGGGAGGGGCTGCATCCGACGAGAGGTTCCTAAAGTAAATGTGGTTCTGCCCACTAGCGTCCCATGGGCCTTTCTTCTTCCCTCTTTCCTTTTGTTCAGATCTGTATGCACAGTACCAATGGAGAGAAGTGTGTCCCTTTTCAGTTGAAGGTTTCACACGTCTTTAAACTTTCTAAGAGTTCACAGTACACAGAGACCCAGTAAAGGAGACTTATGATCCTATAATATCCGTACAACCGGAATACATATGCGTCGCATGATTTCTGCTGAAAAACCCACACTCTCAGGACATGAATCTATTTGTTTCATGGGGGCTGAATTTCCAAGAAATGAAACCAACACCAATGTGCACTTTACTGTCTGACTCTTTTGCTCTTAGTACACTTTGGCAGAGCTACTTGCCTTTGTTATAGGCTTCTTACAATTCTTCTCTACGTAGCGTAGAATATGGCATTCCTTCATCCTGTTGGAAGACATACAAGACTACATCACGGACTAGGAAACCATTGGATTCCAAATCGGCATTTGGGTGAGGTCACGATATGCTCTTATGAATCTATATTTACGAATATGAATGCACGCCTCTGATTTCCGAATACAAGTGTGCTGAATACATGCAAGCCGCGATACTGGGTCGATGCATGCTGAATGATCCTTGACATCACCTTGAGTATTTTCTTTTGAATAATCATGTTTCCCATGGTATATGTCAGCCAACCGTACCATTTTGGTGCATGTTTGTTGGTTTGATTCTTTGTTGGTCAGCTTCTCGCTTGTTTTGCAAACACGTCAGGACATGCATCTATCCTTTCGCTTCAAACAGAGAGTCAAATAAGCTGATTCACTTAAGAGAGTGCTTCCAATCACCTATGATTTCCTGCTTACCTCTCCAATCTTTAAGGTTTTGATGTCCTCCTTGCCTTCTTCTTGTTTCTTCTTTGCCACTCATGCTCTTCTTGCATTTCCAATAATGGTTTTCTTCTTTCCATTTCATCTTGCTGCTTTTCTATTCCGGGGAGTATTCTCAACCTTCCTTTTAGAAGAAGTTTTGAACTGCTGAATTCTTTTATGTTTTGCCGGTCTGTGGATTGCTCTAGCTCTGCTGTTATAAGAAATGGTGGTCATGTGGCATAGACTACCCTAGGTGGCAGCATTTGGCCATTCAGGATATGGTCTGTGTCCTGGCACTCCTCCCTGTCCTGCAATAATGCTGCCGAGTTATATGCTGAAACCTCTCTGGAGGTTCCCTTGTGACTATGTTGTTTCCTCCAGGTGCATTTTAAATCACTGTGATATTCGTGAACTTTGTTGATTGGAATCATACAGCTGCTTGTAGGTCTATTGGGATTCCACCTCCTTTGGATGCTGTGTAATTCCTGAATTCGCATAGATGATTTTTTCTTGGCTTTCAACAAGTTTCAGTCTGATATTTCTACAGATAAATTTTCAGACATATTTTATTTCTTTATCTCTTGGTTTTCCATCTGGGACTCTTATGAATTCTAGTCTTTCTTGCCGTGTCTTAACCCAGGATACAACAGCAATATTTTCATTGTTTTGCACTTGCTATCCTATGTCCGAATCTGACCGAGGGATTTCTGTTCCCCTCTCTTCACAGTCATTCACGCGTCCCTCTGCATTATCTAGTCTGCTAAGGACTGAAGTTCAGCCCTGATATTATCACATCCACTGAGTTTTCTGATATATTTTGGATCGTCTTTAGACTTTCTCTTCCCCTTTTCTGGTATTCTGCCTTTTGTGATTCTGAAACCCTTTTGTTTTTCAGTGTTTTCCTGACCTCCATTTTCAACACTTGGACTGCATAGCGTTTTGCAGTCTAGTTGCTTGAAAGCTTATCTTTTGGGCCTTCAATATCTTTGGAACTAAAAATGGTACTTCCTATTTCTTTTACTGTACTTCTTCATCTCTACTGGTCAGATAATATCAGGTATCTAATGTAGATTTTTAGGGCTATGTTAAGTGAAAATTTTAGACTCTTGTCTCTACGCAATTCCAAGGGATTTCTGTGAGGACAATATCTCCTAGACATTGATGCCAAATTCTGTTCCTGTGTGTGTTGTCTGGTATATCTCCAATTGCTGGTGTTGCATTTGTTGGGATGAACAACCCATACTATTTCGATTAGCATAACTTCATTTTGATTACGCTTATCTCACAATTCTGAAAGTGCGCAGGACACGGCCTCTTGTGGAAATGAGGATTCTAAAGGTTCTCAGCTCTGCATTCTGCTCTATGTCATTTTGGAGTGTTTCCAAAACAGCAAACTGAGAGTGCGCTTCTGCTTTGTAGTGCCACGGGAAAGTCCCAATGAAAGCAGTTCTTCCCAGAGCTTCTCTTTCTACTGAAACACCAGTGGAAGCACATCCATGGATGTCACAAATCAGGGCCTGCTGGAATGATCCCGCAGACCGACCTTGGTGTCCTCGCTGCCGTACCGTGCCGGTGCCATCCAAAATGTAGCATCCGATTTTGGGAGATAGTGCTGAAGGAAATGCTTCCTCTTCTCACGCTGTGGACTTGGACCACTCTACCGTGTCCTATCATCCTTGTGGCACGGGTGCACGAAGGCCACCACAGAGCTGTTGCGCATCCTGTGCCTCAAACCAAACCATAATCCCAGCCCAGGTTATGAATGTAGCAAATCCTAAGGCTTTTCATTCTGATTTCAAACACAAGGCCCCCTGGATCCCTCAGACCAGATGCACAATAGCTCTGATTCAGCCCCACACGTTCTCTATTGGCAAAATGCACAATTGGTCCCTGGTCCTGCAGATGCACTCGGTGTGGCCATGGGACATATCGGTAATCTCAACCACGTGACCAGTGTGGTTGATTTATCATTGGTACACTGTTCGGTTTGCTCTCTTGATTAGACCCACCACATCCCACAACGCACTCCAGATCCCTGAGACTCAGCGTATGCCATCAACCGTAGCTCTATACCTCACTTACCGATGCCCAAGCTAACTGTAATTTGGCATCACGGATCTTGGTCTCAGAATCAACTGTGGGGATATTTTGCGCTGGTTTCTTTGAGTTCTGTCAGCCAAGCATCTGCTGTGCACTCTTGTAAATCTCAGCACATCACCTTCAATCTCATGTCTCCTGTCCGCTTGAGAGGGTGCGTCCAAGTTAAACAGGGTTTCACCCTTGTTGGTCAGACCCTGCACTGGTTTCCATTCCCTGCTTTGCCTTCTCCTGCTTCCAGGTGTCCTGAGGCCTCATCTTGTCTTTGGAAGTAACAGACCTCTCTTCGGCAAGTGTCCTGTGCCAAAGGATGGGTGAGTGGAGTTTTACATTTCTCTGTAAAAGGGAGCGCGTGAGTGCAGGTTGCACTTCTTCTCTGCCAACTGGGCATCGATGAATCAACACTATCCAGATACATTTCACAGAAATGTGATATTTGCTTAGCTCTTTGTTTCTATACAGCCGTGGTGGGAGGGGATGTCCAAAGAAACCTGTTTTGACATTGTGTTGATATCTCATTTGCAGTCTTTAAGAATTTTAACAGAATTCATTTCCATGTTTTGGGAGTTATACGAAAATGAAGTTATTTTTTGAAACACACTAAATGGACATAGAAGCCAGACTTGTCAATTTTGGTAACATTTTGTCAGCTCTACGGAAAACCTAGACAGATAGAATGCAAACTAGCAGTCCAAACTATTAAAGGGGTCATGTCAGCTCTTTACTGTTGAAGCCTCTGAGACCAACAGGAACCATGAAATAACTATTGGAAACATGAAATAACCCCCAACCTTGGATACACTTGGGCATGTGGTGCCCTTTAGTCCTATTTGTCACCTACTGGCCAATGTTGGCATTTCAAGGGGTAACATCACTCTCTAGGAAAATACAAGAGGAAACAAACCAAATATATACATTTAGGTTTGAATCCAAAAGCACCTAGAGGCATTATAGCTAGGAGAACCCTGCTGCAGTTATGCTTGTCTATGGAGAACCAGGTGTTTTTCTATCAGTGATGAGAACAGTTAATCTTCCAATCATGTTGGGTAAAGCCATTTAACGCAACCAAGTCTGCACCCACATGATATAGTGTCCCTGGGGGCTTGACTCAAGTGAAAGACGATCCACATAAGCTGTGTCTTTAATGTCATTGGCGACTTTTACAGTACACTTCACTTTCTGACTTGTACTATTTACCTATACTGTCTTGAAAAACTGAGGCCTAATACAGATTCAAGTTCAGTCAAAGATTCCCCTCACTTACCACACTCCCTTTACCCCAGGGAAGACATAAACACAACATTTGCTGAATCTAGCGGAAGGCCATCGTTTCTAGGTTTGAGCTAACTATTCAATTCCTATCTATTTCAGCCGAGACTATTTGACCTTTAAGGAGTTCACTGTTGTTCACAGAGTGTGAAGCTGGAGGAACTCTGATTCTAGGAGGGACTTGCCCTTCTCCTAATGGCTTCATTGCCGCTCAGGTACTGAACCTTCAAAATGGATGCGTGAGTGGAGGGGAGGGAAGGGCAAGTGCTTGCTAGCTAGGCCCAAACCTGGGAAAAGGCTTACCTGGGCTTGGTGAATTTTGGTCTGAATGGCTTGGGAAGGCCCCTTGGGACGTGTGGATTCTCACGACCTCTTCCAAGAACAGGAGCGTTTTGATCATCTCTGCCATCTCTTCTCTTGCACACGTCAGGGACCTTGGACCCGTTCTTGGAGAAGAGAATTGAGGAACTTCCTCAAGTCCACGTTGGCACTCCGTATGTTTCTGCCAGTATCAGCGAGGTTCAATATGTCTCCTGAATGTCTTTTGAGCCTGGTATCCTCTACAGCTGTCTCCACGCCAGTATTCTCCATTGTAGCAGAACATCTCTCATCCATGTGTTCGCATCTCTCCTCAATCCGTGCAGCCAGCTTTTCGGCCAGCTTCTCTTCGTGACTCCCCTAAAGTCGACTTCACCAGGACTGGGCAAGTCTGAAAGTACCTCGGAGCCTCACCAGTAAGCTGATGACAGGCAGATCTTCCACTGTCTGCCCTTTCAGGTTCTGGAAACTGACCTGTGAACTCAGGTCTTTGGGCAGCAGAAGTATCTCGAACTTACACAGCTTCCCGGACCAAACACCTAAGCCAAGCTCCACAGAGGCCTGCAGCCCCTCCATCACACTGATCCACCCACAGAACTCGGCCCGGTTACCTAGGATCCAACAGCCACAACAAGCCTCGTGGAACACACCAACATTCCACCTGGAATCCAACCGGTAACTACCATCCCCAATGGCTGCTGCATCTTGTCAGTGTTGGGGGAGGGGCTGCATCCGACGAGAGGTTCCTAAAGTCAATGTGGTTCTGCCCACTAGCGTCCCATGGGCCTTTCTTCTTCCCTCTTTCCTTTTGTTCAGATCTGTATGCACAGTACCAATGGAGAGAAGTGTGTCCTTTTTCAGTTGAAGGTTTCACACGTCTTTAAACTTTCTAAGAGTTCACAGTACACAGAGACCCAGTAAAGGAGACTTATGTTCCTATAATATCCGTACAACCGGAATACATATGCATCGCATGATTTCTGCTGAAAAACCCACACTCTCAGGACATGGATCGATTGGTTTCATGGGGGCTGAATTTCCAAGAAATGAAACCAACCCCAATGTGCACTTTACTGTCTGACTCTTTTGCTCTTAGTACACTTTGGCAGAGCTACTTGCCTTTGTTATAGGCTTCTTACAATTCTTCTCTACGTAGCGTAGAATATGGCATTCCTTCATCCTGTTGGAAGTCATACAAGACTACATCACGGACTAGGAATCCAGTGTATTCCAAATCGGCATTTGGGTGAGGTCACGATATGCTTTTATGAATCTATTTTTACGAATATGAATGCACGCCTCTGATTTCCGAATACAAGTGTGCTGAGTACATGCAAGCCGCAATACTGGGTCGATGCGTGCTGAATGATCCTTGACATCACCTTGAGTATTTTCTTTTGAATAATCATGTTTCCCATGGTATATGTCAGCCAACCGTACCATTTTGGTGCATGTTTGTTGGTTTGATTCTTTGTTGGTCTGCTTCTCGCTTGTTTTGCAAACACGTCAGGACATGCATCTCTCCTTTCGCTTCAAACAGAGAGTCAAATAAGCTGATTCACTTAAGAGAGTGCTTCCAATCACCTATGATTTCCTGCTTCCCTCTCCAATCTTTAAGGTTTTGATGTCCTCCTTGCCTTCTTCTTGTTTCTTCTTTGCCACTCATGCTCTTCTTGCATTTCCAATAATGGTTTTCTTCTTTCCATTTCATCTTGCTGCTTTTCTATTCCGGGGAGTATTCTCAACCTTCCTTTTAGAAGAAGTTTTGAACTGCTGAATTCTTTTATGATTTGCCGGTCTGTGGATTGCTCTAGCTCTGCCATTATTAGAAATGGTGGTCATGTGGCATAGGCTACCCTAGGTGGCAGCCTTTGGCCATTCAGGATATGGTCTGTGTCCTGGCACTCCTCCCTGTCCTGCAATATTGCTGCCGAGTTATAAGCTGAAACCCCTCTGGAGGTTCCCTTGTGACTATGTTGTTTCCTCCAGGTGCATTTTAAATCACTGTGATATTCGTGAACTTTGTTGATTGGAATCATACAGCTGCTTGTATGTCTATTGGGATTCCACCTCCTTTGGATGCTGTGTAATTCCTGAATTCGCATAGATGATTTTTTCTTGGCTTTCAACAAGTTTCAGTCTGATATTTCTACAGATAAATTTTCAGACATATTTTATTTCTTTATCTCTTGCTTTTCCATCTGGGACTCTTATGAATTCTAGTCTTTCATGCCCTGTCTTAACCCAGGATACAACAGCAATATTTTCATTGTTTTGCACTTGCTTTCCTATGTCCGAATCTGACCGAGGGATTTCTGTTCCCCTGTCTTAACAGTAATTCACGCGTCCCTCTGCATTATTTAGTCTGCTGAGTACTGAATTTTAGCCTTGATATTATCACATCCACTGAGTTTTCTGATATCTTTTGGATCATCTTTAGACTTTCTCTTCCCCTTTTCTGCTATTCTGCCTTTTGTGATTCTGAGACCCTTTTGTTCTTCAGTGTTTTCCTGACCTCCATTTTCAACACTTGGACTGCATAGCGTTTTGCAGTCTAATTGTTTGAAAGCTTATCTTTTGGGCCTTCAATATCTTTGGAACTGAAAATGGTACTTCCTATTTCTTTTACTGTACTTCTTCATTTCTACTGGTCAGGTAATATCAGGTATCTATTGTAGATTTTTAGGGCTATGTTAAGAAAAAATTTTAGACTCTTGTCTCTATGCAATTCCAAGGGATTTCTGTGAAGACAATTTCTCCTAGACATTGATGCCTTATTCTGTTCCTGTGTGTGTTGTCTGGTATATCTCCAATTGCTGGTGTTGCATTTGTTGTGATGAACAACCCATACTATTTCGATTAGCATAACTTCATTTTGATTAGGCTTATCTCACAATTCTGAAAGTGCACAGGACACGGCTTCTTGTGGAAATGAGGATTCTAAAGGTTCTCAGCTCTGCATTCTGCTCTATGTCATTTTGGAGTGTTTCCAAAACAGCAAACTGAGAGTGCGCTTGTGCTTTGTAGTGCCACGGGAATGTCCCAATGAAAGCAGTTCTTCCCAGAGCTTCTCTGTCTACTGAAACACCACTGGAAGCACATCCATGGATGTCACAAATCATGGCCTGCTGGAATGATCCCGCAGACCGACCTTGGTGTCCTCGCTGCCGTACCGTGCCGGTGCCATCCAAAATGTAGCATCCGATTTTGGGAGATAGTGCTGAAGGAAATGCTTCCTCTTCTCACGCTGTGGACTTGGACCACTCTACCTAGTCCTATCATCCTTGTGGCACGGTTGCACGAAGGCCACCACAGAGCTGTTGTGCATCCTGTGCCTCAAACCAAACCATAATCCCAGCCCAGGTTATGAATGTAGCAGATCCTAAGGCTTTTCATTCTGATTTCAAACCCAAGGCCCCCTGGATCCCTCAGACCAGATGCACGATAGCTCTGATTCAGCCCCACACGTGCTCTATTGGCAAAATGCCCAATTGGTCCCTGGTCCTGCAGATGCACTGGGTGTGGCCATGGGACATATCGGTAATCTCAACCGCGCGACCAGTGTGGTTGATTTATCATTGGTACACTGTTCGGTTTGCTCTCTTGATTAGACCCACCACATCCCACAACGCACTCCAGATCCCTGAGACTCAGCGTATGCCATCAACCATAGCCCTATTCCTCACTTACCGATGCTCCTGCTAACTGTAATTTGGCATCACGGATCTTGGTCTCAGAATCAACTGTGGGGATATTTTGCGCTGGTTTCTTTGAGTTCTGTCAACCAAGCATCTGCTGTGCTCTCTTGTAAATCTCAGCACATCACCTTCAATCTCATGTCTCCTGTCCGCTTGAGAGTGTGCGTCCAATTTAAACAGGGTTTCACCCTTGTTGGTCAGACCCTGCACTGGTTTCCATTCCCTGCTTTGCCTTCTCCTGCTTCCAGGTGTCCTGAGGCCTCATCCTGTCTTTGGAAGTAACAGACCTCTCTTCGGGAAGTGTCCTATGCCAAAGGCTGGGTGAGTGGAGTTTTACATTTCTCTGTACAAGGGAGCGCGGGAGTGCAGGTTGCACTTCTTCTCTGCCAACTGGGCATCGATGAATCAACACTATCCAGATACATTTCACAGAAATGTGATATTTGCTTAGCTCTTGGTTTCTATACAGCCGTGGTGGGAGGGGTTGTCCAAAGAAACCTGTTTTGACATTGTGTTGATATCTCATTTGCAGTCTTTAAGAATTTTAACAGAATTCATTTCCATGTTTTGGGAGTTATACGAAAATGAAGTTATTTTTTGAAACACACTAAATCGACCTAGAAGCCAGACTTGTCAATTTTGGTAACATTTGGTCAGCTCTACGGAAAACATTGACAGATAGAATGCAAACTAGCAGTCCAAACTGTTAAAGGGGTCATGTCAGCTCTTTACGGTTGAAGCCTCCGAGACCAACAGGAACCATGAAATAACTATTGGAAACATGAAATAACCCCCAACCTTGGATACACTTGGGCATGTGGTGCCCTTTAGTCCTATTTGTCACTGACTGGCCAATGTTGGCATTTCAAGGGGTAACATACCTCTCTAGGAAAATACAAGAGGAAACAAACCAAATATATACATTTAGGTTTGAATCCAAAAGCACCTAGAGGCATTATAGCTAGGAGAACCCTGCTGCAGTTATGCTTGTCTATGGAGAACCAGGTGTTCTTCTATCAGTGATGAGAACAGTTAATCTTCCGATCATGTTGGGTAAAGCCATTTAACGCAACCAAGTCTGCACCCACATGATATAGTGCCCCCGGGGGCTTGACTCAAGTGAAAGACGATCCACATAAGCTGTGTCTTTAATGTCATTGGCGACTTTTACAGTACACTTCACTTTCTGACTTGTACTATTTACCTATACTGTCTTGAAAAACTGAGGCCTAATACAGATTCAAGTTCAGTCAATGATTCCCCTCACTTACCACACTCCCTTCACCCCAGGGAATACATAAACACAACATTTGCTGAATCTAGCGGAAGGCCATCGTTTCTAGGTGTGAGCTAAGTATTCAATTCCTATCTATTTCAGCCGAGACTATTTGACTTT
The DNA here is from genome assembly GCF_048564905.1 of Vicugna pacos. Classification (NCBI taxonomy): domain Eukaryota; kingdom Metazoa; phylum Chordata; class Mammalia; order Artiodactyla; family Camelidae; genus Vicugna; species Vicugna pacos. The sequence continues at coordinate 1,334,316 of NW_027328872.1, forward strand.
AAGGAGTTCACTGTTGTTCACAGAGTGTGAAGCTGGAGGAACTCTGATTCTAGGAGGGACTTGCCCTTCTCCTAATGGCTTCATTGCCGCTCAGGTACTGAACCTTCAAAATGGATGCGTGAGTGGAGGGGAGGGAAGGGCAAGTGCTTGCTAGCTAGGCCCAAACCTGGGAAAAGGCTTACCTGGGCTTGGTGAATTTTGGTCTGAATGGCTTGGGAAGGCCCCTTGGGACGTGTGGATTCTCACGACCTCTTCCAAGAACAGGAGCGTTTTGATCATCTCTGCCATCTCTTCTCTTGCACACGTCAGGGACCTTGGACCCGTTCTTGGAGAAGAGAATTGAGGAACTTCCTCAAGTCCACGTTGGCACTCCGTATGTTTCTGCCAGTATCAGCGAGGTTCAATATGTCTCCTGAATGTCTTTTGAGCCTGGTATCCTCTACAGCTGTCTCCACGCCAGTATTCTCCATTGTAGCAGAACATCTCTCATCCATGTGTTCGCATCTCTCCTCAATCCGTGCAGCCAGCTTTTCGGCCAGCTTCTCTTCGTGACTCCCCTAAAGTCGACTTCACCAGGACTGGGCAAGTCTGAAAGTACCTCGGAGCCTCACCAGTAAGCTGATGACAGGCAGATCTTCCACTGTCTGCCCTTTCAGGTTCTGGAAACTGACCTGTGAACTCAGGTCTTTGGGCAGCAGAAGTATCTCGAACTTACACAGCTTCCCGGACCAAACACCTAAGCCAAGCTCCACAGAGGCCTGCAGCCCCTCCATCACACTGATCCACCCACAGAACTCGGCCCGGTTACCTAGGATCCAACAGCCACAACAAGCCTCGTGGAACACAGCAACATTCCACCTGGAATCCAACCGGTAACTGCCATCCCCAATGGCTGCTGCATCTTGTCAGTGTTGGGGGAGGGGCTGCATCCGACGAGAGGTTCCTAAAGTCAATGTGGTTCTGCCCACTAGCGTCCCATGGGCCTTTCTTCTTCCCTCTTTCCTTTTGTTCAGATCTGTATGCACAGTACCAATGGAGAGAAGTGTGTCCATTTTCAGTTGAAGGTTTCACACTTCTTTAAACTTTCTAAGAGTTCACAGTACAAAGAGACCCAGTAAAGGAGACTTATGTTCTTATAATATCCGTACAACCGGAATACATATGCATCGCATGATTTCTGCTGAAAAACCCACACTCTCAGGACATGGATCTATTTGTTTCATGGGGGCTGAATTTCCAAGAAATGAAACCAACCCCAATGTGCACTTTACTGTCTGTCTCTTTTGCTCTTAGTACACTTTGGCAGAGCTACTTGCCTTTGTTATAGGCTTCTTACAATTCTTCTATACGTAGCGTAGAATATGGCATTCCTTCATCCTGTTGGAAGTCATACAAGACTACATCACGGACTAGGAATCCAGTGGATTCCAAATCGGCATTTGGGTGAGGTCACGATATGCTCTTATGAATCTATATTTACGAATATGAATGCACGCCTCTGATTTCCGAATACAAGTGTGCTGAGTACATGCAAGCCGCAATACTGGGTCGATGCGTGCTGAATGATCCTTGACATCACCTTGAGTATTTTCTTTTGAATAATCATGTTTCCCATGGTATATGTCAGCCAACCGTACCATTTTGGTGCATGTTTGTTGGTTTGATTCTTTGTTGGTCTGCTTCTCGCTTGTTTTGCAAACACGTCAGGACATGCATCTCTCCTTTCGCTTCAAACAGAGAGTCAAATAAGCTGATTCACTTAAGAGAGTGCTTCCAATCACCTATGATTTCCTGCTTCCCTCTCCAATCTTTAAGGTTTTGATGTCCTCCTTGCCTTCTTCTTGTTTCTTCTTTGCCACTCATGCTCTTCTTGCATTTCCAATAATGGTTTTCTTCTTTCCATTTCATCTTGCTGCTTTTCTATTCCGGGGAGTATCCTCAACCTTCCTTTTAGAAGAAGTTTTGAACTGCTGAATTCTTTTATGATTTGCCGGTCTGTGGATTGCTCTAGCTCTGCCGTTATTAGAAATGGTGGTCATGTGGCATAGGCTACCCTAGGTGGCAGCATTTGGCCATTCAGGATATGGTCTGTGTCCTGGCACTCCTCCCTGTCCTGCAATATTGCTGCCGAGTTATAAGCTGAAACCCCTCTGGAGGTTCCCTTGTGACTATGTTGTTTCCTCCAGGTGCATTTTAAATCACTGTGATATTCGTGAACTTTGTTGATTGGAATCATACAGCTGCTGGTAGGTCTATTGGGATTCCACCTCCTTTGGATGCTGTGTAATTCCTGAATTCGCATAGATGATTTTTTCTTGGCTTTCAACAAGTTTCAGTCTGATATTTCTACAGATAAATTTTCAGACATATTTTATTTCTTTATCTCTTGCTTTTCCATCTGGGACTCTTTTGAATTCTAGTCTTTCATGCCCTGTCTTAACCCAGGATACAACAGCAATATTTTCATTGTTTTGCACTTGCTTTCCTATGTCCGAATCTGACCGAGGGATTTCTGTTCTTCTGTCTTAACAGTGATTCACGCGTCCCTCTGCATTATTTAGTCTGCTGAGTACTGAATTTTAGCCCTGATATTATCACATCCACTGAGTTTTCTGATATTTTTTGGCTCGTCTTTAGACTTTCTCTTCCCCTTTTCTGGTATTCTGCCGTTTGTGATTCTGAGACCCTTTTGTTCTGCAGTGTTTTCCTGACCTCCATTTTCAACACTTGGACTGCATAGCGTTTTGCAGTCTAGTTGTTTGAAAGCTCATCTTTTGGGCCTTCAATATCTTTGGAACTGAAAATGGTACTTCCTATTTCTTTTACTGTACTTCTTCATCTCTACTGGTCAGGTAATATCAGGTATCTAATGTAGATTTTTAGGGCTATGTTAAGTGAAAATTTTAGACTCTTGTCTCTACGCAATTCCAAGGGATTTCTGTGAGGACAATTTCTCCTAGACATTGATGCCTTATTCTGTTCCTGTGTGTGTTGTCTGGTATATCTCCAATTGCTGGTGTTGCATTTGTTGTGATGAACAACCCATACTATTTCGATAAGCATAACTTCATTTTGATTAGGCTTATCTCACAATTCTGAAAGTGCACAGGACACGGCCTCTTGTGGAAATGAGGATTCTAAAGGTTCTCAGCTCTGCATTCTGCTCTATGTCATTTTGGAGTGTTTCCAAAACAGCAAACTGAGAGTGCGCTTGTGCTTTGTAGTGCCACGGGAATGTCCCAATGAAAGCAGTTCTTCCCAGAGCTTCTCTGTCTACTGAAACACCAGTGGAAGCACATCCATGGATGTCACAAATCAGGGCCTGCTGGAATGATCCCGCAGACCGACCTTGGTGTCCTCGCTGCCGTACCGTGCCGGTGCCATCCAAAATGTAGCATCCGATTTTGGGAGATAGTGCTGAAGGAAATGCTTCCTCTTCTCACGCTGTGGACTTGGACCACTCTACCTTGTCCTATCATCCTTGTGGCACGGTTGCACGAAGGCCACCACAGAGCTGTTGCGCATCCTGTGCCTCAAACCAAACCATAATCCCAGCCCAGGTTATGAATGTAGCAGATCCTAAGGCTTTTCATTCTGATTTCAAACCCAAGGCCCCCTGGATCCCTCAGACCAGATGCACGATAGCTCTGATTCAGCCCCACACGTGCTCTATTGGCAAAATGCCCAATTGGTCCCTGGTCCTGCAGATGCACTGGGTGTGGCCATGGGACATATCGGTAATCTCAACCGCGCGACCAGTGTGGTTGATTTATCATTGGTACACTGTTCGGTTTGCTCTCTTGGTTAGACCCACCACATCCCACAACGCACTCCAGATCCCTGAGACTCAGCGTATGACATCAACCGTAGCCCTATTCCTAACTTACCGATGCCCCTGCTAACTGTAATTTGGCATCACGGATCTTGGTCTCAGAATCAACTGTGGGGATATTTTGCGCTGGTTTCTTTGAGTTCTGTCAGCCAAGCATCTGCTGTGCACTCTTGTAAATCTCAGCACATCACCTTCAATCTCATGTCTCCTGTCCGCTTGAGAGGGTGCGTCCAAGTTAAACAGGGTTTCACCCTTGTTGGTCAGACCCTGCACTGGTTTCCTTTCCCTGCTTTGCCTTCTCCTGATTCCAGGTGTCCTGAGGCCTCATCCTGTCTTTGGAAGTAACAGACCTCTCTTCGGCAAGTGTCCTGTGCCAAAGGCTGGGTGAGTGGAGTTTTACATTTCTCTGTACAAGGGAGCGCGTGAGTGCAGGTTGCACTTCTTTTCTGCCAACTGGGCATCGTTGAATAAACACTATCCAGATACATTTCACAGAAATGTGATATTTGCTTAGCTCTTGGTTTCTATACAGCCGTGGTGGGAGGGGTTGTCCAAAGAAACCTGTTTTGACATTGTGTTGATATCTCATTTGTAGTCTTTTAGAATTTTAACAGAATTCATTTCCATGTTTTGGGAGTTATACGAAAATGAAGTTATTTTTTGAGACACACTAAATCGACCTAGAAGCCAGACTTGTCAATTTTGGTAACATTTGGTCAGCTCTACGGAAAACCTAGACAGATAGAATGCAAACTAGCAGTCCAAACTGTTAAAGGGGTCATGTCAGCTCTTTACGGTTGAAGCCTCCGAGACCATCAGGAACCATGAAATAACTTTTGGAAACATGAAATAACCCCCAACCTTGGATACACTTGGGCATGTGGTGCCCTTTAGTCCTATTTGTCACTGACTGGCCAATGTTGGCATTTCAAGGGGTAACATCCCTCTCTAGGAAAATACAAGAGGAAACAAACCAAATATATACATTAAGGTTTGAATCCAAAAGCACCTAGAGGCATTATAGCTAGGAGAACCCTGCTGCAGTTATGCTTGTCTATGGAGAACCAGGTGTTCTCCTATCAGTGATGAGAACAGTTAATCTTCCGATCATGTTGGGTAAAGCCATTTAACGCAACCAAGTCTGCACCCACATGATATAGTGCCCCCGGGGGCTTGACTCAAGTGAAAGACGATCCACATAAGCTGTGTCTTTAATGTCATTGGCGACTTTTACAGTACACTTCACTTTCTGACTTGTACTATTTACCTATATTGTCTTGAAAAACTGAGGCCTAATACAGATTCAAGTTCAGTCAAAGATTCCCCTCACTTACCACACTCCCTTCACCCCAGGGAAGACATAAACACAACATTTGCTGAATCTAGCGGAAGGCCATCGTTTCTAGGTGTGAGCTAACTATTCAATTCCTATCTATTTCAGCCGAGACTATTTGACCTTTAAGGAGTTCACTGTTGTTCACAGAGTGTGAAGCTGGAGGAACTCTGATTCTAGGAGGGACTTGCCCTTCTCCTAATGGCTTCATTGCCGCTCAGGTACTGAACCTTCAAAATGGATGCGTGAGTGGAGGGGAGGGAAGGGCAAGTGCTTGCTAGCTAGGCCCAAACCTGGGAAAAGGCTTACCTGGGCTTGGTGAATTTTGGTCTGAATGGCTTGGGAAGGCCCCTTGGGACGTGTGGATTCTCAGGACCTCTTCCAAGAACAGGAGCTTTTTGATCATCTCTGCCATCTCTTCTCTTGCACACGTCAGGGACCTTGGACCCGTTCTTGGAGAAGAGAATTGAGGAACTTCCTGAAGTCCACGTTGGCACTCCGTATGTTTCTGCCAGTATCAGCGAGGTTCAATATGTCTCCTGAATGTCTTTTGAGCCTGGTATCCTCTACAGCTGTCTCCACGGCAGTATTCTCCATTGAAGCAGAACATCTCTCATCCATGTGTTCGCATCTCTCCTCAATCCGTGCAGCCAGCTTTTCGGCCAGCTTCTCCTCGTGACTCCCCTAAAGTCGACTTCACCAGGACTGGGCAAGTCTGAAAGTACCTCGGAGCCTCACCAGTAAGCTGATGACAGGCAGATCTTCCACTGTCTGCCCTTTCAGGTTCTGGAAACTGACCTGTGAACTCAGGTCTTTGGGCAGCAGAAGTATCTCGAACTTACACAGCTTCCCGGACCAAACACCTAAGCCAAGCTCCACAGAGGCCTGCAGCCCCTCCATCACACGGATCCACCCACAGAACTCGGCCCGGTTACCTAGGATCCAACAGCCACAATAAGCCTCGTGGAACACACCAACATTCCACCTGGAATCCAACCGGTAACTGCCATCCCCAATGGCTGCTGCATCTTGTCAGTGTTGGGGGAGGGGCTGCATCTGAAGAGAGGTTCCTAAAGTAAATGTGGTTCTGCCCACTAGCGTCCCATGGGCCTTTCTTCTTCCCTCTTTCCTTTTGTTCAGATCTGTATGCACAGTACCAATGGAGAGAAGTGTGTCCCTTTTCAGTTGAAGGTTTCACACTTCTTTAAACTTTCTAAGAGTTCACAGTACACAGAGACCCAGTAAAGGAGACTTATGTTCCTATAATATCTGTACAACCGGAATACATATGCGTCGCATGATTTCTGCTGAAAAACCCACACTCTCAGGACATGGATCTATTTGTTTCATGGGGGCTGAATTTCCAAGAAATGAAACCAACCCCAATGTGCACTTTACTGTCTGTCTCTTTTGCTCTTAGTACACTTTGGCAGAGCTACTTGTCTTTGTTATAGGCTTCTTACAATTCTTCTCTACGTAGCGTAGTATATGGCATTCCTTCATCCTGTTGGAAGTCATACAAGACTACATCACGGACTAGGAATCCAGTGGATTCCAAATCGGCATTTGGGTGAGGTCACGATATGCTCTTATGAATCTATATTTACGAATATGAATGCACGCCTCTGATTTCCGAATACAAGTGTGCTGAGTACATGCAAGCCGCAATACTGGGTCGATGCGTGCTGAATGATCCTTGACATCACCTTGAGTATTTTCTTTTGAATAATCATGTTTCCCATGGTATATGTCAGCCAAACGTACCAATTTGGTGCATGTTTGTTGGTTTGATTCTTTGTTGGTCTGCTTCTCGCTTGTTTTGCAAACACGTCAGGACATGCATCTCTCCTTTCGCTTCAAACAGAGAGTCAAATAAGCTGATTCACTTAAGAGAGTGCTTCCAATCACCTAAGATTTCCTGCTTCCCTCTCCAATCTTTAAGGTTTTGATGTCCTCCTTGCCTTCTTCTTGTTTCTTCTTTGCCACTCATGCTCTTCTTGCATTTCCAATAATGGTTTTCTTCTTTCCATTTCATCTTGCTGCTTTTCTATTCCGGGGAGTATCCTCAACCTTCCTTTTAGAAGAAGTTTTGAACTGCTGAATTCTTTTATGATTTGCCGGTCTGTGGATTGCTCTAGCTCTGCCATTATTAGAAATGGTGGTCATGTGGCATAGGCTACCCTAGGTGGCAGCCTTTGGCCATTCAGGATATGGTCTGTGTCCTGGCACTCCTCCCTGGCCTGCAATATTGCTGCCGAGTTATAAGCTGAAACCCCTCTGGAGGTTCCCTTGTGACTATGTTGTTTCCTCCAGGTGCATTTTAAATCACTGTGATATTCGTGAACTTTGTTGATTGGAATCATACAGCTGCTTGTAGGTCTATTGGGATTCCAACTCCTTTGGATGCTGTGTAATTCCTGAATTCGCATAGATGAATTTTCTTGGCTTTCAACAAGTTTCAGTCTGATATTTCTACAGATAAATTTTCAGACATTTTTTATTTCTTTATCTCTTGCTTTTCCATCTGGGACTCTTATGAATTCTAGTCTTTCATGCCCTGTCTTAACCCAGGATACAACAGCAATATTTTCATTGTTTTGCACTTGCTTTCCTATGTCCGAATCTGACCGAGGGATTTCTGTTCCCCTGTCTTCACAGTCATTCACGCGTCCCTCTGCATTATCTAGTCTGCTAAGGACTGAATTTTAGCCCTGATATTATCACATCCACTGAGTTTTCTGATATCTTTTGGATCGTCTTTAGACTTTCTCTTCCCCTTTTCTGGTATTCTGCCTTTTGTGATTCTGAGACCCTTTTGTTCTTCAGTGTATTCCTGACCTCCATTTTCAACATTTGGACTGCATAGCGTTTTGCAGTCTAGTTGTTTGAAAGCTTATCTTTGGGCCTTCAATATCTTTGGAACTGAAAATGGTACTTCCTATTTCTTTTACTGTACTTCTTCATCTCTACTGGTCAGGTAATATCAGGTATCTAATGTAGATTTTTAGGGCTATGTTAAGTGAAAATTTTAGACTCTTGTCTCTACGCAATTCCAAGGGATTTCTGTGAGGACAATTTCTCCTAGACATTGATGCCATATTCTCTTCCTGTGTGTGTTGTCTGGTATATCTCCAATTGCTGGTGTTGCATTTGTTGTGATGAACAACCCATACTATTTCGATTAGCATAACTTCATTATGATTACGCTTATCTCACAATTCTGAAAGTGCGCAGGACACGGCCTCTTGTGGAAATGAGGATTCTAAAGGTTCTCAGCTCTGCATTCTGCTCTATGTCATTTTGGAGTGTTTCCAAAACAGCAAACTGAGAGTGCGCTTGTGCTTTGTAGTGCCACGGGAATGTCCCAATGAAAGCAGTTCTTCCCAGAGCTTCTCTGTCTACTGAAACACCAGTGGAAGCACATCCATGGATGTCACACATCAGGGCCTGCTGGAATGATCCCGCAGACCGACCTTGGTGTCCTCGCTGCCGTACCGTGCCGGTGCCATCCAAAATGTAGCATCCGATTTTGGGAGATAGTGCTGAAGGAAATGCTTCCTCTTCTCACGCTGTGGACTTGGACCACTCTACCTTGTCCTATCATCCTTGTGGCACGGGTGCACGAAGGCCACCACAGAGCTCTTGCGCATCCTGTGCCTCAAACCAAACCATAATCCCAGCCCAGGTTATGAATGTAGCAGATCCTAAGGCTTTTCATTCTGATTTCAAACCCAAGGCCCCCTGGATCCCTCAGACCAGATGCACGATAGCTCTGATTCAGCCCCACACGTGCTCTATTGGCAAAATGCCCAATTGGTCCCTGGTCCTGCAGATGCACTGGGTGTGGCCATGGGACATATCGGTAATCTCAACCGCGCGACCAGTGTGGTTGATTTATCATTGGTACACTGTTCGGTTTGCTCTCTTGATTAGACCCACCACATCCCACAACGCACTCCAGATCCCTGAGACTCAGCGTATGCCATCAACCGTAGCCCTATACCTCACTTACCGATGCCCCTGCTAACTGTAAGTTGGCATCACGGATCTTGGTCTCAGAATCAACTGTGGGGATATTTTGCGCTGGTTTCTTTGAGTTCTGTCAGCCAAGCATCTGCTGTGCACTCTTGTAAATCTCAGCACATCACCTTCAATCTCATGTCTCCTGTCCGCTTGAGAGGGTGCGTCCAAGTTAAACAGGGTTTCACCCTTGTTGGTCAGACCCTGCACTGGTTTCCATTCCCTGCTTTGCCTTCTCCTGCTTCCAGGTGTCCTGAGGCCTCATCCTGTCTTTGGAAGTAACAGACCTCTCTTCGGCAAGTGTCCTGTGCCAAAGGCTGGGTGAGTGGTGTTTTACATTTCTCTGTAAAAGGGAGCACGTGAGTGCAGGTTGCACTTCTTCTCTGCCAACTGGGCATCGATGAATCAACACTATCCAGATACATTTCACAGAAATGTGATATTTGCTTAGCTCTTGGTTTCTATACAGCCGTGGTGGGAGGGGTTTTCCAAAGAAACCTGTTTTGACATTGTGTTGATATCTCATTTGCAGTCTTTAAGAATTTTAACAGAATTCATTTCCATGTTTTGGGAGTTATACGAAAATGAAGTTATTTTTTGAAACACACTAAATCGACCTAGAAGCCAGACTTGTCAATTTTGGTAACATTTGGTCAGCTCTACGGAAAACCTAGACAGATAGAATGCAAACTAGCAGTCCAAACTGTTAAAGGGGTCATGTCAGCTCTTTACGGTTGAAGCCTCCGAGACCATCAGGAACCATGAAATAACTATTGGAAACATGAAATAACCCCCAACCTTGGATACACTTGGGCATGTGGTGCCCTTTAGTCCTATTTGTCACCTACTGGCCAATGTTGGCATTTCAAGGGGTAACATCACTCTCAACGAAAATACAAGAGGAAACAAACCAAATATATACATTTAGGTTTGAATCCAAAAGCACCTAGAGGCATTATAGCTAGGAGAACCCTGCTGCAGTTATGCTTGTCTATGGAGAACCAGGTGTTCTTCTATCAGTGATGAGAACAGTTAATCTTCCGATCATGTTGGGTAAAGCCATTTAACGCAACCAAGTCTGCACCCACATGATATAGTGCCCCCGGGGGCTTGACTCAAGTGAAAGACGATCCACATAAGCTGTGTCTTTAATGTCATTGGCGACTTTTACAGTACACTTCACTTTCTGACTTGTACTATTTACCTATACTGTCTTGAAAAACTGAGGCCTAATACAGATTCAAGTTCAGTCAAAGATTCCCCTCACTTACCACACTCCCTTCACCCCAGGGAAGACATAAACACAACATTTGCTGAATCTAGCGGAAGGCCATCGTTTCTAGGTGTGAGTTAAGTATTCAATTCCTATCTATTTCAGTCGAGACTATTTGACCTTTAAGGAGTTCACTGTTGTTCACAGAGTGTGAAGCTGGAGGAACTCTGATTTTAGGAGGGACTTGCCCTTCTCCTAATGGCTTCATTGCCGCTCAGGTACTGAACCTTCAAAATGGATGCGTGAGTGGAGGGGAGGGAAGGGCAAGTGCTTGCTAGCTAGGCCCAAACCTGGGAAAAGGCTTACCTGGGCTTGGTGAATTTTGGTCTGAATGGCTTGGGAAGGCCCCTTGGGACGTGTGGATTCTCACGACCTCTTCCAAGAACAGGAGCGTTTTGATCATCTCTGCCATCTCTTCTCTTGCACACGTCAGGGACCTTGGACCCGTTCTTGGAGAAGAGAATTGAGGAACTTCCTCAAGTCCACGTTGGCACTCCGTATGTTTCTGCCAGTATCCGTGAGGTTCAATATGTCTCCTGAATGTCTTTTGAGCCTGGTATCCTCTACAGCTGTCTCCACGCCAGTATACTCCATTGTAGCAGAACATCTCTCATCCATGTGTTCGCATCTCTCCTCAATCCGTGCAGCCAGCTTTTCGGCCAGCTTCTCTTCGTGACTCCCCTAAAGTCGACTTCACCAGGACTGGGCAAGTCGGAAAGTACCTCAGAGCCTCACCAGTAAGCTGATGACAGGCAGATCTTCCACTGTCTGCCCTTTCAGGTTCTGGAAACTGACCTGTGAACTCAGGTCTTTGGGCAGCAGAAGTATCTCGAACTTACACAGCTTCCCGGACCAAACACCTAAGCCAAGCTCCACAGAGGCCTGCAGCCCCTCCATCACACTGATCCACCCACAGAACTCGGCCCGGTTACCTAGGATCCAACAGCCACAACAAGCCTCGTGGAACACACCAACATTCCACCTGGAATCCAACCGGTAACTGCCATCCCAATGGCTGCTGCATCTTGTCATTGTTGGGGGAGGGGCTGCATCCGACGAGAGGTTCCTAAAGTAAATGTGGTTCTGCCCACTAGCATCCCATGGGCCTTTCTTCTTCCCTCTTTCCTTTTGTTCAGATCTGTATGCACAGTACCAATGGAGAGAAGTGTGTCCCTTTTCAGTTGAAGGTTTCACACGTCTTTAAACTTTCTAAGAGTTCACAGTACACAGAGACCCAGTAAAGAGACTTATGTTCCTATAATATCCATACAACCGGAATACATATGCGTCACATGATTTCTGCTGAAAAACCCACACTCTCAGGACATGGATCTATTGGTTTCATGGGGGCTGAATTTCCAAGAAATGAAACCAACCCCAATGTGCACTTTACTGTCTGTCTCTTTTGCTCTTAGTACACTTTGGCAGAGCTACTTGCCTTTGTTATAGGCTTCTTACAATTCTTCTCTACGTAGCGTAGAATATGGCATTCCTTCATTCTGTTGGAAGACATACAAGACTACATCACGGACTAGGAATCCATTGGATTCCAAATCGGCATTTGGGTGAGGTCACGATATGCTCTTATGAATCTATATTTACGAATATGAATGCACGCCTCTGATTTCCGAATACAAGTGTGCTGAGTACATGCAAGCCGCGATACTGGGTCGATGCGTGCTGAATGATCCTTGACATCACCTTGAGTATTTTCTTTTGAATATTCATGTTTCCCATGGTATATGTCAGCCAACCGTACCATTTTAGTGCATGTTTGTTGGTTTGATTCTTTGTTGGTCTGCTTCTCGCTTGTTTTGCAAACACGTCAGGACATGCATCTCTCCTTTCGCTTCAAACAGAGAGTCAAATAAGCTGATTCACTTAAGAGAGTGCTTCCAATCACCTATGATTTCCTGCTTCCCTCTCCAATCTTTAAGGTTTTGATGTCCTCCTTGCCTTCTTCTTGTTTCTTCTTTGCCACTCATGTTCTTCTTGCATTTCCAATAATGGTTTTCTTCTTTCCATTTCATCTTGCTGCTTTTCTATTCCGGGGAGTGTTCTCAACCTTCCTTTTAGAAGAAGTTTTGAACTGCTGAATTCTTTTATGATTTGCCGGTCTGTGGATTGCTCTAGCTCTGCCGTTATTAGAAACGGTGGTCATGTGGCATAGGCTACCCTAGGTGGCAGCCTTTGGCCATTCAGGATATGGTCTGTGTCCTGGCACTCCTCCCTGTCCTGCAATATTGCTGCCGAGTTATAAGCTGAAACCCCTCTGGAGGTTCCCTTGTGACTATGTTGTTTCCTCCAGGTGCATTTTAAATCATTGTGATATTCGTGAACTTTGTTGATAGGAATCATACAGCTGTTGGTAGGTCTATTGGGATTCAACCTCCTTTGGATGCTGTGTAATTCCTGAATTCGCAGAGATGATTTTGTCTTGGCTTTCAACAAGTTTCAGTCTGATATTTCTACAGATAAATTTTCAGACATATTTTATTTCTTTATCTCTTGCTTTTCCATCTGGGACTCTTATGATTTCTAGTCTTTCATGCCCTGTCTTAACCCAGGATACAACAGCAATATTTTCATTGTTTTGCACTTGCTTTCCTATGTCCGAATCTGACCGAGGGATTTCTGTTCCCCTGTCTTCACAGTCATTCACGCGTCCCTCTGCAATATCTAGTCTGCTAAGGACTGAATTTTAGCCCTGATATTATCACATCCACTGAGTTTTCTGATATCTTTTGGCTCGTCTTTAGACTTTCTCTTCCCCTTTTCTGGTATTCTGCCTTTTGTGATTCTGAGACCCTTTTGTTCTTCAGTGTTTTCCTGACCTCGATTTTCAACACTTGGACTGCATAGCGTTTTGCAGTCTAGTTGTTTGAAAGCTTATCTTTTGGGCCTTCAATATTTTTGGAACTGAAAATGGTACTTCCTATTTCTTTTACTGTACTTCTTCATCTCTACTGGTCAGGTAATATCAGGTATCTAATGTAGATTTTTAGGGCTATGTTAAGTGAAAAATTTAGACTCTTGTCTCTACGCAATTCCAAGGGATTTCTGTGAGGACAATTTCTCCTAGACATTGATGCCATATTCTCTTCCTGTGTGTGTTGTCTGGTATATCTCCAATTGCTGGTGTTGCATTTGTTGTGATGAACATCCCATACTATTTCGATTAGCATAACTTCATTTTGATTACGCTTATCTCACAATTCTTAAAGTGCACAGGACACGGCCTCTTGTGGAAATGAGGATTCTAAAGGTTCTCAGATCTGCATTCTGCTCTATGTCATTTTGGAGTGTTTCCAAACCAGCAAACTGAGAGTGCGCTTGTGCTTTGTAGTGCCACGGGAATGTCCCAATGAAAGCAGTTCTTCCCAGAGCTTCTCTGTCTACTGAAACACCATTGGAAGCACATCCATGGATGTCACACATCAGGGCCTGCTGGAATGATCCCGCAGACCGAACTTGGTGTCCTCGCTGCCGTACCGTGCCGGTGCCATCCAAAATGTAGCATCCGATTTTGGGAGATAGTGCTGAAGGAAATGCTTCCTCTTCTCACGCTGTGGACTTGGACCACTCTACCTTGTCCTATCATCCTTGTGGCACGGGTGCACGAAGGCCACCACAGAGCTGTTGCGCATTCTGTGCCTCAAACCAAACCATAATCCCAGCCCAGGTTATGAATGTAGCAGATCCTAAGGTTTTCATTCTGATTTCAAACCCAAGGCCCCCTGGATCCCTCAGACCAGATGCACGATAGATCTGTTTCAGCCCCACACGTGCTCTATTGGCAAAATGCCCAATTGGTCCCTGGTCCTGCAGATGCACTGGGTGTGGCCATGGGACATATCGGTAATCTCAACCGCGCGACCAGTGTGGTTGATTTATCATTGGTACACTGTTCGGTTTGCTCTCTTGATTAGACCCACCACATCCCACAACGCACTCCAGATCCCTGAGACTCAGCGTATGCCATCAACCGTAGCCCTATACCTCACTTACCGATGCCCCTGCTAACTGTAAGTTGGCATCACGGATCTTGGTCTCAGAATCAACTGTGGGGATATTTTGCGCTGGTTTCTTTGAGTTCTGTCAGCCAAGCATCTGCTGTGCACTCTTGTAAATCTCATCACATCACCTTCAATCTCATGCCTCCTGTCCGCTTGAGAGGGTGCGTCCAATTTAAACAGGGTTTCACCCTTGTTGGTCAGACCCTGCCCTGGTTTCCCTTCCCTGCTTTGCCTTCTCCTGCTTCCAGGTGTCCTGAGGCCTCATCCTGTCTTTGGAAGTAACAGACCTCTGTTCGGCAACTGTCCTGTGCCAAAGGCTGTGTGAGTGGAATTTTACATTTCTCTGTACAAGGGAGCACGTGAGTGCAGGTTGCACTTCTTCTCTGCCAACTGGGCATCGATGAATCAACACTATCCAGATACATTTCACAGAAATGTGATATTTGCTTAGCTCTTGGTTTCTATACAGCCGTGGTGGGAGGGGTTTTCCAAAGAAACCTGTTTTGACATTGTGTTGATATCTCATTTGCAGTCTTTAAGAATTTTAACAGAATTCATTTCCATGTTTTGGGAGTTATACGAAAATGAAGTTATTTTTTGAAACACACTAAATCTACCTAGAAGCCAGACTTGTCAATTTTGGTAACATTTGGTCAGCTCTACGGAAAACCTAGACAGATAGAATGCAAACTAGCAGTCCAAACTGTTAAAGGGGTCATGTCAGCTCTTTACGGTTGAAGCCTCCGAGACCAACAGGAACCATGAAATAACTATTGGAAACATGAAATAACCCCCAACCTTGGATACAATTGGGCATGTGGTGCCCTTTAGTCCTATTTGTCACCTACTGGCCAATGTTGGCATTTCAAGTGGTAACATCACTCTCTACGAAAATACAAGAGGAAACAAACCAAATATATACATTTAGGTTTGAATCCAAAAGCACCTAGAGGCATTATAGCTAGGAGAACCCTGCTGCAGTTATGCTTGTCTATGGAGAACCAGGTGTTCTTCTATCAGTGATGAGAACAGTTAATCTTCCGATCATGTTGGGTAAAGCCATTTAACGCAACCAAGTCTGCACCCACATGATATAGTGCCCCCGGGGGCTTGACTCAAGTGAAAGACGATCCACAAAAGCTGTGTCTTTAATGTCATTGGCGACTTTTACAGTACACTTCACTTTCTGACTTGTACTATTTACCTATACTGTCTTGAAAAACTGAGGCCTAATACAGATTCAAGTTCAGTCAAAGATTCCCCTCACTTACCACACTCCCTTCACCCCAGGGAAGACATAAACACAACATTTGCTGAATCTAGCGGAAGGCCATCGTTTCTAGGTGTGAGTTAAGTATTCAATTCCTATCTATTTCAGCCGAGACTATTTGACCTTTAAGGAGTTCACTGTTGTTCACAGAGTGTGAAGCTGGAGGAACTCTGATTTTAGGAGGGACTTGCCCTTCTCCTAATGGCTTCATTGCCGCTCAGGTACTGAACCTTCAAAATGGATGCGTGAGTGGAGGGGAGGGAAGGGCATGTGCTTGCTAGCTAGGCCCAAACCTGGGAAAAGGCTTACCTGGGCTTGGTGAATTTTGGTCTGAATGGCTTGGGAAGGCCCCTTGGGACGTGTGGATTCTCACGACCTCTTCCAAGAACAGGAGCGTTTTGATCATCTCTGCCATCTCTTCTCTTGCACACGTCAGGGACCTTGGACCCGTTCTTGGAGAAGAGAATTGAGGAACTTCCTCAAGTCCACGTTGGCACTCCGTATGTTTCTGCCAGTATCAGCGAGGTTCAATATGTCTCCTGAATGTCTTTTGAGCCTGGTATCCTCTACAGCTGTCTCCACGCCAGTATACTCCATTGTAGCAGAACATCTCTCATCCATGTGTTCGCATCTCTCCTCAATCCGTGCAGCCAGCTTTTCGGCCAGCTTCTCTTCGTGACTCCCCTAAAGTCGACTTCACCAGGACTGGGCAAGTCGGAAAGTACCTCAGAGCCTCACCAGTAAGCTGATGACAGGCAGATCTTCCACTGTCTGCCCTTTCAGGTTCTGGAAACTGACCTGTGAACTCAGGTCTTTGGGCAGCAGAAGTATCTCGAAATTACACAGCTTCCCGGACCAAACACCTAAGCCAAGCTCCACAGAGGCCTGCAGCCCCTCCATCACACTGATCCACCCACAGAACTCGGCCCGGTTACCTAGGATCCAACAGCCACAACAAGCCTCGTGGAACACACCAACATTCCACCTGGAATCCAACCGGTAACTGCCATCCCCAATGGCTGCTGCATCTTGTCAGTGTTGGGGGAGGGGCTGCATCCGACGAGAGGTTCCTAAAGTAAATGTGGTTCTGCCCACTAGCATCCCATGGGCCTTTCTTCTTCACTCTTTCCTTTTGTTCAGATCTGTATGCACAGTACCAATGGAGAGAAGTGTGTCCCTTTTCAGTTGAAGGTTTCACACGTCTTTAAACTTTCTAAGAGTTCACAGTACACAGAGACCCAGTAAAGAGACTTATGTTCCTATAATATCCATACAACCGGAATACATATGCGTCACATGATTTCTGCTGAAAAACCCACACTCTCAGGACATGGATCTATTGGTTTCATGGGGGCTGAATTTCCAAGAAATGAAACCAACCCCAATGTGCACTTTACTGTCTGTCTCTTTTGCTCTTAGTACACTTTGGCAGAGCTATTTGCCTTTGTTATAGGCTTCTTAAAATTCTTCTCTACGTAGCGTAGAATATGGCATTCCTTCATCCTGTTGAAGACATACAAGTCTACATCACGGACTAGGAATCAATTGGATTCCAAATCGGCATTTGGGTGAGGTCACGATATGCTCTTATGAATCTATATTTACGAATATGAATGCACGCCTCTGATTTCCGAATACAAGTGTGCTGAGTACATGGAAGCCGCGATACTGGGTCGATGCGTGCTGAATGATCCTTGACATCACCTTGAGTATTTTCTTTTGAATAATCATATTTCCCATGGTATATGTCAGCCAACCGTACCATTTTGGTGCATGTTTGTTGGTTTGATTCTTTGTTGGTCTGCTTCTCGCTTGTTTTGCAAACACGTCAGGACATGCATCTCTCCTTTCGCTTCAAACAGAGAGTCAAATAAGCTGATTCACTTAAGAGAGTGCTTCCAATCACCTAAGATTTCCTGCTTCCCTCTCCAATCTTTAAGGTTTTGATGTCCTCCTTGCCTTCTTCTTGTTTCTTCTTTGCCACTCATGCTCTTCTTTCATTTCCAAAAATGGTTTTCTTCTTTCCATTTCATCTTGCTGCTTTTCTATTCCGGTTAGTGTTCTCAACCTTCCTTTTAGAAGAAGTTTTGAACTGCTGAATTCTTTTATGATTTGCCGGTCTGTGGATTGCTCTAGCTCTGCCGTTATTAGAAATGGTGGTCATGTGGCATAGGCTACCCAAGGTGGCAGCCTTTGGCCATTCAGGATATGGTCTGTGTCCTGGCACTCCTCCCTGTCCTGCAATATTGCTGCCGAGTTATAAGCTGAAACCCCTCTGGAGGTTCCCTTGTGACTATGTTGTTTCCTCCAGGTGCATTTTAAATCATTGTGATATTCGTGAACTTTGTTGATAGGAATCATACAGCTGTTGGTAGGTCTATTGGGATTCAACCTCCTTTGGATGCTGTGTAATTCCTGAATTCGCAGAGATGATTTTGTCTTGGCTTTCAACAAGTTTCAGTCTGATATTTCTACAGATAAATTTTCAGACATATTTTATTTCTTTATCTCTTGCTTTTCCATCTGGGACTCTTATGATTTCTAGTCTTTCATGCCCTGTCTTAACCCAGGATACAACAGCAATATTTTCATTGTTTTGCACTTGCTTTCCTATGTCCGAATCTGACCGAGGGATTTCTGTTCCCCTGTCTTCACAGTCATTCACGCGTCCCTCTGCAATATCTAGTCTGCTAAGGACTGAATTTTAGCCCTGATATTATCACATCCACTGAGTTTTCTGATATCTTTTGGCTCGTCTTTAGACTTTCTCTTCCCCTTTTCTGGTATTCTGCCTTTTGTGATTCTGAGACCCTTTTGTTCTTCAGTGTTTTCCTGACCTCGATTTTCAACACTTGGACTGCATAGCGTTTTGCAGTCTAGTTGTTTGAAAGCTTATCTTTTGGGCCTTCAATATTTTTGGAACTGAAAATGGAACTTCCTATTTCTTTTACTGTACTTCTTCATCTCTACTGGTCAGGTAATATCAGGTATCTAATGTAGATTTTTAGGGCTATGTTAAGTGAAAAATTTAGACTCTTGTCTCTACGCAATTCCAAGGGATTTCTGTGAGGACAATTTCTCCTAGACATTGATGCCATATTCTGTTCCTGTGTGTGTTGTCTGGTATATCTCCAATGGCTGGTGTTGCATTTGTTGTGATGAACAACCCATACTATTTCGATTAACATAACTTCATTTTGATTAGGCTTATCTCACAATTCTGAAAGTGCGCAGGACACGGCCTCTTGTGGAAATGAGGATTCTAAAGGTTCTCAGCTCTGCATTCTGCTCTATGTCATTTTGGTGTGTTTCCAAAACAGCAAACTGAGAGTGCGCTTGTGCTTTGTAGTGCCACGGGAATGTCCCAATGAAAGCAGTTCTTCCCAGAGCTTCTCTGTCTACTAAAACACCATTGGAAGCACATCTATGGATGTCACACATCAGGGCCTGCTGGAATGATCCCGCAGACCGACCTTGGTGTCCTCGCTGCCGTACCGTGCCGGTGCCATCCAAAATGTAGCATCCAATTTTGGGAGATAGTGCTGAAGGAAATGCTTCCTCTTCTCACGCTGTGGACTTGGACCACTCTACCTTGTCCTATCATCCTTGTGGCACGGGTGACGAAGGCCACCACAGAGCTGTTGCACATCCTGTGCCTCAAACCAAACCATAATCCCAGCCCAGGTTATGAATGTAGCAGATCCTAAGGCTTTTCATTCTGATTTCAAACCCAAGGCCCCCTGGATCCCTCAGACCAGATGCACGATAGCTCTGATTCAGCCCCACACGTGCTCTATTGGCAAAATGCCCAATTGGTCCCTGGTCCTGCAGATGCACTGGGTGTGGCCATGGGACATATCGGTAATCTCAACCGCGCGACCAGTGTGGTTGATTTATCATTGGAACACTGTTCGGTTTGCTCTCTTGATTAGACCCACCAAATCCCACAACGCACTCCAGATCCCTGAGACTCAGCGTATGCCATCAACCGTAGCCCTATACCTCACTTACCGATGCCCCTGCTAACTGTAATTTGGCATCACGGATCTTGGTCTCAGAATCAACTGTGGGGATATTTTGCGCTGGTTTCTTTGAGTTCTGTCAGCCAAGCATCTGCTGTGCACTCTTGTAAATCTCAGCACATCACCTTCAATCTCATGCCTCCTGTCCGCTTGAGAGGGTGCGTCCAAGTTAAACAGGGTTTCACCCTTGTTGGTCAGACCCTGCACTGGTTTCCAATCCCTACTTTGCCTTCTCCTGCTTCCAGGTGTCCTGAGGCCTCATCCTGTCTTTGGAAGTAACAGACCTCTGTTCGGCAACTGTCCTGTGCCAAAGGCTGGGTGAGTGGGGTTTTACATTTCTCTGTACAAGGGATCGCGTGAGTGCAGGTTGCACTTCTTCTCTGCCAACTGGGCATCGATGAATCAACACTATTCAGATACATTTCACAGAAATGTGATATTTGCTTAGCTCTTGGTTTCTATACAGCCATTGTGGGAGGGGTTGTCCAAAGAAACCTCTTTTGACATTGTGTTGTTATCTCATTTGCAGTCTTTAAGAATTTTAACAGAATTCATTTCCATGTTTTGGGAGTTATACGAAAATGAAGTTATTTTTTGAAACACACTAAATCGACCTAGAAGCCAGACTTGTCAATTTTGGTAACATTTTGTCAGCTCTACGGAAAACCTAGACAGATAGAATGCAAACTAGCAGTCCAAACTGTTAAAGGGGTCATGTCAGCTCTTTACGGTTGAAGCCTCCGAGACCAACAGGAACCATGAAATAACTATTGGAAACATGAAATAACCCCCAACCTTGGATACACTTGGGCATGTGGTGCCCTTTAGTCCTATTTGTCACCTACTGGCCAATGTTGGCATTTCAAGGGGTAACATCGCTCTCTAGGAAAATACAAGAGGAAACAAACCAAATATATACATTTAGGTTTGAATCCAAAAGCACCTAGAGGCATTATAGCTAGGAGAACCCTGCTGCAGTTATGCTTGTCTATGGAGAACCAGGTGTTCTTCTATCAGTGATGAGAACAGTTAATCTTCCGATCATGTTGGGTAAAGCCATTTAACGCAACCAAGTCTGCACCCACATGATATAGTGCCCCCGGGGGCTTGACTCAAGTGAAAGATGATCCACATATGCTGTGTCTTTAATGTCATTAGCGACTTTTACAGTACACTTCACTTTCTGACTTGTACTATTTACCTATACTGTCTTGAAAAGCTGAGGCCTAATACAGATTCAAGTTCAGTCAAAGATTCCCCTCACTTACCACACTCCCTTTACCCCAGGGAAGACATAAACACAACATTTGCTGAATCTAGCGGAAGGCCATCGTTTCTAGGTGTGAGCTAACTATTCAATTCCTATCTATTTCAGCCGAGATTATTTGACCTTTAAGGAGTTCACTGTTGTTCACAGAGTGTGAAGCTGGAGGAACTCTGATTCTAGGAGGGACTTGCCCTTCTCCTAATGGCTTCATTGCCGCTCAGGTACTGAACCTTCAAAATGGATGCATGAGTGGAGGGGAGGGAAGGGCAAGTGCTTGCTAGGTAGGCCTAAACCTGGGAAAAGGCTTACCTGGGCTTGGTGAATTTTGGTCTGAATGGCTTGGGAAGGCCCCTTGGGACGTGTGGATTCTCACGACCTCTTCCAAGAACAGGAGCGTTTTGATCATCTCTGCCATCTCTTCTCTTGCACACGTCAGGGACCTTGGACCCGTTCTTGGAGAAGAGAATTGAGGAACTTCCTCAAGTCCACGTTGGCACTCCGTATGTTTCTGCCAGTATCAGCGAGGTTCAATATGTCTCCTGAATGTCTTTTGAGCCTGGTATCCTCTACAGCTGTCTCCACGCCAGTATTCTCCATTGTAGCAGAACATCTCTCATCCATGTGTTCGCATCTCTCCTCAATCCGTGCAGCCAGCTTTTCGGCCAGCTTCTCTTCGTGACTCCCCTAAAGTCGACTTCACCAGGACTGGGCAAGTCTGAAAGTACCTCGGAGCCTCACCAGTAAGCTGATGACAGGCAGATCTTCCACTGTCTGCCCTTTCAGGTTCTGGAAACTGACCTGTGAACTCAGGTCTTTGGGCAGCAGAAGTATCTCGAACTTACACAGCTTCCCGGACCAAACACCTAAGCCAAGCTCCACAGAGGCCTGCAGCCCCTCCATCACACTGATCCACCCACAGAACTCGGCCCGGTTACCTAGGATCCAACAGCCACAACAAGCCTCGTGGAACACACCAACATTCCACCTGGAATCCAACCGGTAACTGCCATCCCCAATGGCTGCTGCATCTTGTCAGTGTTGGGGGAGGGGCTGCATCCGACGAGAGGTTCCTAAAGTAAATGTGGTTCTGCCCACTAGCGTCCCATGGGCCTTTCTTCTTCCCTCTTTCCTTTTGTTCAGATCTGTATGCACAGTACCAATGGAGAGAAGTGTGTCCCTTTTCAGTTGAAGGTTTCACACGTCTTTAAACTTTCTAAGAGTTCACAGTACACAGAGACCCAGTAAAGGAGACTTATGTTCCTATAATATCCGTACAACCGGAATACATATGCGTCGCATGATTTCTGCTGAAAAACCCACACTCTCAGGACATGGATCTATTGGTTTCATGGGGGCTGAATTTCCAAGAAATGAAACCAACACCAATGTGCACTTTACTGTCTGACTCTTTTGCTCTTAGTACACTTTGGCAGAGCTACTTTCCTTTGTTATAGGCTTCTTACAATTCTTCTCTACGTAGCGTAGAATATGGCATTCCTTCATCCTGTTGGAAGACATACAAGACTACATCACGGACTAGGAAACCATTGGATTCCAAATCGGCATTTGGGTGAGGTCACGATATGCTCTTATGAATCTATATTTACGAATATGAATGCACGCCTCTGATTTCCGAATACAAGTGTGCTGAGTACATGCAAGCCGCAATAATGGGTCGATGCGTGCTGAATGATCCTTGACATCACCTTGAGTATTTTCTTTTGAATAATCATATTTCCCATGGTATATGTCAGCCAACCGTACCATTTTGGTGCATGTTTGTTGGTTTGATTCTTTGTTGGTCAGCTTCTCGCTTATTTTGCAAACACGTCAGGACATGCATCTCTCCTTTCGCTTCAAACAGAAAGTCAAATAAGCTGATTCACTTAAGAGAGTGGTTCCAATCACCTATGATTTCCTGCTTCCCTCTCCAATCTTTAAGGTTTTGATGTCCTCCTTGCCTTCTTCTTGTTTCTTCTTTGCCACTCATGCTCTTCTTGCATTTCCAATAATGGTTTTCTTCTTTCCATTTCATCTTGCTGCTTTTCTATTCCGGGGAGTATTCTCAACCTTCCTTTTAGAAGAAGTTTTGAACTGCTGAATTCTTTTATGATTTGCCGGTCTGTGGATTGCTCTAGCTCTGTCGTTATTAGAAATGGTGGTCATGTGGCATAGGCTACCCTAGGTGGCAGCATTTGGCCATTCAGGATATGGTCTGTGTCCTGGCACTCCTCCCTGTCCTGCAATATTTCTGCCGAGTAATAAGCTGAAACCCCTCTGGAGGTTCCCTTGTGACTATGTTGTTTCCTCCAGGTGCATTTTAAATCACTGTGATATTCGTGAACTTTGTTGATTGGAATCATACAGCTGTTGGTAGGTCTATTGGGATTCCACCTCCTTTGGATGCTGTGTAATTCCTGAATTCGCATAGATGATTTTTTCTTGGCTTTCAACAAGTTTCAGTCTGATATTTCTACAGATAAATTTTCAGACATATTTTATTTCTTTATCTCTTGCTTTTCCTTCTGGGACTCTTAAGATTTCTAGTCTTTCATGCCCTGTCTTAACCCAGGATACAACAGCAATATTTTCATTGTTTTGCACTTGCTTTCCTATGTCCGAATCTGACCGAGGGATTTCTGTTCCCCTGTCTTCACAGTCATTCACGCGTCCCTCTGCATTATCTAGTCTGCTAAGGACTGAATTTTAGCCCTGATATTATCACATCCACTGAGTTTTCTGATATCTTTTGGATCGTATTTAGACTTTCTCTTCCCCTTTTCTGGTATTCTGACTTTTGTGATTCTGAGACCCTTTTGTTCTTCAGTGTTTTCCTGACCTCCATTTTCAACACTTGGACTGCATAGCGTTTTGCAGTCTAGTTGTTTGAAAGCTTATCTTTTGGGCCTTCTATATCTTTGGAACTGAAAATGGTACTTCCTATTTCTTTTACTGTACTTCTTCACCTCTACTGGTCAGGTAATATCAGGTATTTAATGTAGATTTTTAGGGCTATGATAAGTGAAAATTTTAGGCTCTTGTCTCTACACAATTCCAAGGGATTTCTGTGAGGACAATTTCTCCTAGACATTGATGCCATATTCTGTTCCTGTGTGTTGTCTGGTATATCTCCAATTGCTGGTGTTGCATTTGTTGTGATGAACAACCCATACTATTTCGATTAGCATAACTTCATTTTGATTACGCTTATCTCACAATTCTGAAAGTGCGCAGGACACGGCCTCTTGTGGAAATGAGGATTCTAAAGGTTCTCAGCTCTGCATTCTGCTCTATGTCATTTTGGAGTGTTTCCAAAACAGCAAACTGAGAGTGCGCTTGTGCTTTGTAGTGCCACGGGAATGTCCCAATGAAAGCAGTTCTTCCCAGAGCTTCTCTGTCTACTGAAACACCAGTGGAAGCACATCCATGGATGTCACAAATCAGGGCCTGCTGGAATGATCCCGCAGACCGACCTTGGTGTCCTCGCTGCCGTACTGTGCCGGTGCCATCCAAAATGTAGCATCCGATTTTGGGAGATAGTGCTGAAGGAAATGCTTCCTCTTCTCACGCTGTGGACTTGGACCACTCTACCTTGTCCTATCATCCTTGTGGCACGGGTGCACGAAGGCCACCACAGAGCTGTTGCGCATCCTGTGCCTCAAACCAAACCATAATCCCAGCCCAGGTTATGAATGTAGCAGATCCTAAGTCTTTTCATTCTGATTTCAAACCCAAGGCCCCCTGGATCCCTCAGACCAGATGCACGAAAGCTCTGACTCAGCCCCACACGTGCTCTATTGGAAAAATGCCCAATTGGTCCCTGGTCCTGCAGATGCACTGGGTGTGGCCATGGGACATATCGGTAATCTCAACCGCGCGACCAGTGTGGTTGATTTATCATTGGTACACTGTTCGGTTTGCTCTCTTGATTAGACCCACCACATCCCACAACGCACTCCAGATCCCTGAGACTCAGCATATGCCATCAACCGTAGCCCTATACCTCACTTACCGATGCCCCTGCTAACTGTAATTTGGCATCACGGATCTTGGTCTCAGAATCAACTGTGGGGATATTTTGCGCTGGTTTCTTTGAGTTCTGTCAGCCAAGCATCTGCTGTGCACTCTTGTAAATCTCAGCACATCACCTTCAATCTCATGCCTCCTGTCCGCTTGAGAGTGTGCGTCCAAGTTAAACAGGGTTTCACCCTTGTTGGTCTGACCCTGCACTGGTTTCCATTCCCTGCTTTGCCTTCTCCTGCTTCCAGGTGTCCTGAGGCCTCATCCTGTCTTTGGAAGTAACAGACCTCTCTTCGGCAAGTGTCCTGTGCCAAAGGCTGGGTGAGTGGAGTTTTACATTTCTCTGAACAAGCGAGCGCGTGAGTGCAGGTTGCACTTCTTCTCTGCCAACTGGGCATCGATGAATCAACACTATCCAGATACATTTCAAAGAAATGTGATATTTTCTTAGCTCTTGGTTTCTATACAGCCGTGGTGGGAGGGGTTGTCCAAAGAAAACTGTTTTGACATTGTTTTGATATCTCATTTGCAGTCTTTAAGAATTTTAACAGAATTCATTTCCATGTTTTGGGAGTTATACGAAAATGAATTTATTTTTTGAAACACACTAAATCGACCTAGAAGCCAGACTTGTCAATTTTGGTAACATTGTGTCAGCTCTACGGAAAACCTAGACAGATAGAATGCAAACTAGCAGTCCAAACTGTTAAAGGGTCCATGTCAGCTCTTTACGGTTGAAGCCTCCGAGACCAACAGGAACCATGAAATAACTATTGGAAACATGAAATAACCCCCAACCTTGGATACACTTGGGCATGTGGTGCTCTTTAGTCCTATTTGTCACCTACTGGCCAATGTTGGCATTTCAAGGGGTAACATCCCTCTCTAGGAAAATACAAGAGGAAACAAACCAAATATATACATTTAGGTTTGAATCCAAAAGCACCTAGAGGCATTAGAGCTAGGAGAACCCTGCTGCAGTTATGCTTGTCTATGGAGAACCAGGTGTTCTTCTATCAGTGATGAGAACAGTTAATCTTCCGATTCATGTTGGGTAAAGCCATTTAACGCAACCAAGTCTGCACCCACATGATATAGTGCCCCCGGGGGCTTGACTCAAGTGAAAGACGATCCACATAAGCTGTGTCTTTAATGTCATTGGCGACTTTTACAGTACACTTCACTTTCTGACTTGTACTATTTACCTATACTGTCTTGAAAAACTGAGGCCTAATACAGATTCAAGTTCAGTCAAAGATTCCCCTCACTTACCACACTCCCTTCACCCCAGGGAAGACATAAACACAACATTTGCTGAATCTAGCGGAAGGCCATCGTTTCTAGGTGTGAGCTAAGTATTCAATTCCTATCTATTTCAGCCGAGACTATTTGACCTTTAAGGGGTTCACTGTTGTTCACAGAGTGTGAAGCTGGAGGAACTCTGATTCTAGGAGGGACTTGCCCTTCTCCTAATGGCTTCATTGCCGCTCAGGTTCTGAACCTTCAAAATGGATGCGTGAGTGGAGGGGAGGGAAGGGCAAGTGCTTGCTAGCTAGGACCAAACCTGGGAAAAGGCTTACCTGGGCTTGGTGAATTTTGGTCTGAATGGTTAGGAAGGCCCCTTGAGACGTGTGGATTCTCATGACCTCTTCCAAGAACAGGAGCGTTTTGATCATCTCTGCCATCTCTTCTCTTGCACACGTCAGAGACCTTGGACCCGTTCTTGGAGAAGAGAATTGAGGAACTTCCTCAAGTCCACGTTGGCACTCCGTATGTTTCTGCCAGTATCAGCGAGGTTCAATATGTCTCCTGAATGTCTTTTGAGCCTGGTATCCTCTACAGCTGTCTCCACGCCAGTATACTCCATTGTAGCAGAACATCTCTCATCCATGTGTTCGCATCTCTCCTCAATCCGTGCAGCCAGCTTTTCGGCCAGCTTCTCTTCATGACTCCCCTAAACTCGACTTCACCAGGACTGGGCAAGTCGGAAAGTACCTCGGAGCCTCACCAGTAAGCTGATGACAGGCAGATCTTCCACTGTCTGCCCTTTCAGGTTCTGGAAACTGACCTGTGAACTCAGGTCTTTGGGCAGCAGAAGTATCTCGAACTTACACAGCTTCCCGGACCAAACACCTAAGCCAAGCTCCACAGAGGCCTGCAGCCCTTCCATCACACTGATCCACCCACAGAACTCGGCCCGGTTACCTAGGATCCAACAGCCACAACAAGCCTCGTGGAACACACCAACATTCCACCTGGAATCCAACCGGTAACTGCCATCCCCAATGGCTGCTGCATCTTGTCAATGTTGGGGGAGGGGCTGCATCCGAAGAGAGGTTCCTAAAGTAAATGTGGTTCTGCCCACTAGCGTCCCATGGGCCTTTCTTCTTCCCTCTTTCCTTTTGTTCAGATCTGTATGCACAGAACCAATTGAGAGAAGTGTGCCCCTTTTCAGTTGAAGGTTTCACACGTCTTTAAACTTTCTAAGAGTTCACAGTACACAGAGACCCAGTAAAGGAGACTTATGTTCCTATAATATCCGTACAACCGGAATACATATGCGTCGCATGATTTCTGCTGAAAAACCCACACTCTCAGGACATGGATCTATTGGTTTCATGGGGGCTGAATTTCCAAGAAATGAAACCAACCACAATGTGCACGTTACTGTCTGTCTCTTTTGCTCTTAGTACACTTTGGCAGAGCTACTTGCCTTTGTTAAAGGCTTCTTACAATTCTTCTCTACGTAGCGTAGAATATGGCATTCCTTCATCCTGTTGGAAGACATACAAGACTACATCACGGACTAGGAATCCATTGGATTCCAAATCGGCATTTGGGTGAGGTCACGATATGCTCTTATGAATCTATATTTACGAATATGAATGCACGCCTCTGATTTCCGAATACAAGTGTGCTGAATACATGCAAGCCGCAATACTGGGTCGATGCGTGCTGAATGATCCTTGACATCACCTTGAGTATTTTCTTTTGAATAATCAAGTTTCCCATGGTATATGACAGCCAACCGTACCATTTTGGTGCATGTTTGTTGGTTTGATTCTTTGTTGGTCTGCTTCTCGCTTGTTTTGCAAACACGTCAGGACATGCATCTCTCATTTCGCTTCAAACAGAGAGTCAAATAAGCTGATTCACTTAAGAGAGTGCTTCCAATCACCTATGATTTCCTGCTTCCCTCTCCAATCTTTAAGGTTTTGATGTCCTCCTTGCCTTCTTCTTGTTTCTTCTTTGCCACTCATGCTCTTCTTGCATTTCCAATAATGGTTTTCTTCTTTCCATTTCATCTTGCTGCTTTTCTATTCCGGGGAGTATTCTCAACCTTCCTTTTAGAAGAAGTTTTGAACTGCTGAATTCTTTTATGATTTGCCGGTCTGTGGATTGCTCTAGCTCTACCATTATTAGAAATGGTGGTCATGTGGCATAGGCTACCCTAGGTGGCAGCATTTGGCCATTCAGGATGTGGTCTGTGTCCTGGCACTCCTCCCTGTCCTGCAATATTGCTGCCGAGTTATAAGCTGAAACCCCTCTGGAGGTTCCCTTGTGACTATGTTGTTTCCTCCAGGTGCATTTTAAATCACTGTGATATTCGTGAACTTTGTTGATTGGAATCATACAGCTGCTTGTAGGTCTATTGGGATTTCACCTCCTTTGGATGCTGTGTAATTCCTGAATTCGCATAGATGATTTTTTCTTGGCTTTCAACAAGTTTCAGTCTGATATTTCTACAGATAAATTCTCAGACATATTTTATTTCTTTATCTCTTGCTTTTCCATCTGGGACTCTTATGAAATCTAGTCTTTCATGCCCTGTCTTAACCCAGGATACAACAGCAATATTTTCATTGTTTTGCACTTGCTTTCCTATGTCCGAATCTGACCGAGGGATTTCTGTTCCCCTGTCTTCACAGTCATTCACGCGTCCCTCTGCATTATCTAGTCTGCTAAGGACTGAATTTTAGCCCTGATATTATCACATCCACTGAGTTTTCTGATATCTTTTGGCTCGTCTTTAGACTTTCTCTTCCCCTTTTCTGGTATTCTGCCTTTTGTGATTCTGAGACCCTTTTGTTCTTCAGTGTTTTCCTGACCTTCATTTTCAACACTTGGACTGCATAGCGTTTTGCAGTCTAGCTGTTTGAAAGCTTATCTTTTGGGCCTTCAATATGTTTGGAACTGAAAATGGTACTTCCAATTTCTTTTACTGTACTTCTTCATCTCTACTGGTCAGGTAATATCAGGTATCTAATGTAGATTTTTAGGGCTATGTTAAGTGAAAATTTTAGACTCTTGTCTCTACGCAATTCCAAGGGATTTCTTTGAGGACAATTTCTCCTAGACATTGATGCCATATTCTCTTCCTGTGTGTGTTGTCTGGTATATCTCCAATTGCTGGTGTTGCATTTGTTGTGATGAACAACCCATACTATTTCGATTAGCATAACTTCATTTTGATTACGCTTATCTCACAATTCTGAAAGTGCGCAGGACACGGCCTCTTGTGGAAATGAGGATTCTAAAGGTTCTCATCTCTGCATTCTGCTCTATGTCATTTTGGAGTGTTTCCAAAACAGCAAACTGAGAGTGCGCTTGTGCTTTGTAGTGCCACGGGAATGTCCCAATGAAAGCAGTTCTTCCCAGAGCTTCTCTGTCTACTGAAACACCAGTGGAAGCACATCCATGGATGTCACAAATCAGGGCCTGCTGGAATGATCCCGCAGACCGACCTTGGTGTCCTCGCTGCCGTACCGTGCCGGTGCCATCCAAAATGTAGCATCCGATTTTGGGAGATAGTGCTGAAGGAAATGCTTCCTCTTCTCACGCTGTGGACTTGGACCACTCTACCTTGTCCTATCATCCTTGTGGCACGGGTGCACGAAGGCCACCACAGAGCTGTTGCGCATCCTGTGCCTCAAACCAAACCATAATCCCAGCCCAGGTTATGAATGTAGCAGATCCTAAGGCTTTTCATTCTGATTTCAAACCCAAGGCCCCCTGGATCCCTCAGACCAGATGCACGATAGCTCTGATTCAGCCCCACACGTGCTCTATTGGCAAAATGCCCAATTGGTCCCTGGTCCTGCAGATGCACTGGGTGTGGCCATGGGACATATCGGTAATCTCAACCGCGCGACCAGTGTGGTTGATTTATCATTGGTACACTGTTCGGTTTGCTCTCTTGATTAGACCCACCACATCCCACAACGCACTCCAGATCCCTGAGACTCAGCGTATGCCATCAACCGTAGCCCTATACCTCACTTACCGATGCCCCTGCTAACTGTAATTTGGCATCACGGATCTTGGTCTCAGAATCAACTGTGGGGATATTTTGCGCTGGTTTCTTTGAGTTCTGTCAGCCAAGCATCTGCTGTGCACTCTTGTAAATCTCAGCACATCACCTTCAATCTCATGTCTCCTGTCCGCTTGAGAGGGTGCGTCCAAGTTAAACAGGGTTTCACCCTTGTTGGTCAGACCCTGCACTGGTTTCCATTCCCTGCTTTGCCTTCTCCTGCTTCCAGGTGTCCTGAGGCCTCATCCTGTCTTTGGAAGTAACAGACCTCTCTTCGGCAAGTGTCCTGTGCCAAAGGCTGGGTGAGTGGGGTTTTACATTTCTCTGTACAAGGGATCGCGTGAGTGCAGGTTGCACTTCTTCTCTGCCAACTGGGCATCGATGAATCAACACTATCCAGATACATTTCACAGAAATGTGATATTTGCTTAGCTCTTGGTTTCTATACAGCCGTGGTGGGAGGGGTTGTCCAAAGAAACCTGTTTTGACATTGTGTTTATATCTCATTTGCAGTCTTTAAGAATTTTAACAGAATTCATTTCCATGTTTTGGGAGTTATACGAAAATGAAGTTATTTTTTGAAACACACTAAATCGACCTAGAAGCCAGACTTGTCAATTTTGGTAACATTTTGTCAGCTCTACGGAAAACCTAGACAGATAGAATGCAAACTAGCAGTCCAAACTTTTAAAGGGGTCATGTCAGCTCTTTACGGTTGAAGCCTCCGAGACCAACAGGAACCATGAAATAACTATTGGAAACATGAAATAACCCCCAACCTTGGATACACTTGGGCATGTGGTGCCCTTTAGTCCTATTTGTCACCTACTGGCCAATGTTGGCATTTCAAGGGGTAACATCCCTCTCTAGGAAAATACAAGAGGAAACAATCCAAATATATACATTTAGGTTTGAATCCAAAAGCACCTAGAGGCATTATAGCTAGGAGAACCCTGCTGCAGTTATGCTTGTCTATGGAGAACCAGGTGTTCTTCTATCAGTGATGAGAACAGTTAATCTTCCGATCATGTTGGGTAAAGCCATTTAACGCAACCAAGTCTGCACCCACATGATATAGTGCCCCCGGGGGCTTGACTCAAGTGAAAGACGATCCACATAAGCTGTGTCTTTAATGTCATTGGCGTCTTTTACAGTACACTTCACTTTCTGACTTGTACTATTTACCTATACTGTCTTGAAAAACTGAGGCCTAATACAGATTCAAGTTCAGTCAAAGATTCCCCTCACTTACCACACTCCCTTCACCCCAGGGAAGACATAAACACAACATTTGCTGAATCTAGCGGAAGGCCATATTTTCTAGGTGTGAGCTAAGTATTCAATTCCTATCTATTTCAGCCGAGACTATTTGACCTTTAAGGAGTTCACTGTTGTTCACAGAGTGTGAAGCTGGAGGAACTCTGATTCTAGGAGGGACTTGCCCTTCTCCTAATGGCTTCATTGCCGCTCAGGTACTGAACCTTCAAAATGGATGCGTGAGTGGAGGGGAGGGAAGGGCAAGTGCTTGCTCGCTAGGCCCAGACCTGGGAAAAGGCTTACCTGGGCTTGGTGAATTTTGGTCTGAATGGCTTGGGAAGGCCCCTTGGGACGTGTGGATTCTCATGACCTCTTCCAAGAACAGGAGCGTTTTGATCATCTCTGCCATCTCTTCTCTTGCACACGTCAGGGACCTTGGACCCGATCTTGGAGAAGAGAATTGAGGAACTTCCTCAAGTCCACGTTGGCACTCCGTATGTTTCTGCCAGTATCAGCGAGGTTCAATATGTCTCCTGAATGTCTTTTGAGCCTGGTATCCTCTACAGCTGTCTCCACGCCAGTATTCTCCATTGTAGCAGAACATCTCTCATCCATGTGTTCGCATCTCTCCTCAATCCGTGCAGCCAGCTTTTCGGCCAGCTTCTCTTCGTGACTCCCCTAAAGGCGACTTCACCAGGACTGGGCAAGTCTGAAAGTACCTCGGAGCCTCACCAGTAAGCTGATGACAGGCAGATCTTCCACTGTCTGCCCTTTCAGGTTCTGGAAACTGACCTGTGAACTCAGGTCTTTGGGCAGCAGAAGTATCTCGAACTTACACAGCTTCCCGGACCAAACACCTAAGCCAAGCTCCACAGAGGCCTGCAGCCCCACCATCACACTGATCCACCCACAGAACTCGGCCCGGTTACCTAGGATCCAACAGCCACAACAAGCCTCGTGGAACACACCAACATTCCACCTGGAATCCAACCGGTAACTGCCATCCCCAATGGCTGCTG
Source organism: Vicugna pacos (assembly GCF_048564905.1). Taxonomy (NCBI): domain Eukaryota; kingdom Metazoa; phylum Chordata; class Mammalia; order Artiodactyla; family Camelidae; genus Vicugna; species Vicugna pacos. The sequence continues at coordinate 1,366,956 of NW_027328872.1, forward strand.
CATCTTGTCAGTGTTTGGGGTGGGGCTGCATCCGACGAGAGGTTCCTAAAGTAAATGTGGTTCTGCCCACTAGCGTCCCATGGGCCTTTCTTCTTCCCTCTTTCCTTTTGTTCAGATCTGTATGCACAGTACCAATGGGGAGAAGTGTGTCCCTTTTCAGTTGAAGGTTTCACACGTCTTTAAACTTTCTAAGAGTTCACAGTACACAGAGACCCAGTAAAGGAGACTTATGTTCCTATAATATCCGTACAACCGGAATACATATGCGTCGCATGATTTCTGCTGAAAAACCCACACTCTCAGGACATGGATCTATTTGTTTCATGGGGGCTGAATTTCCAAGAAATGAAACCAACCCCAATGTGCACATTACTGTCTGTCTCTTTTGCTCTTAGTACACTTTGGCAGAGCTACTTGCCTTTGTTATAGGCTTCTTACAATTCTTCTCTACGTAGCGTAGAATATGGCATTCCTTCATACTGTTGGAAGACATACAAGACTACATCACGGACTAGGAATCCATTGGATTCCAAATCGGCATTTGGGTGAGGTCACGATATGCTCTTATGAATCTATATTTACGAATATGAATGCACGCCTCTGATTTCCGAATACAAGTGTGCTGAGTACATGCAAGCCGCAATACTGGGTCGATGCGTGCTGAAAGATCCTTGACATCACCTTGAGTATTTTCTTTTGAATAATCATGTTTCCCATGGTATATGTCAGCCAACCGTACCATTTTGGTGCATGTTTGTTGGTTTGATTCTTTGTTGGTCTGCTTCTCGCTTGTTTTGCAAACACGTCAGGACATGCATCTCTCCTTTCGCTTCAAACAGAGAGTCAAATAAGCTGATTCACTTAAGAGAGTGCTTCCAATCACCTATGATTTCCTGCTTCCCTCTCCAATCTTTAAGGTTTTGATGTCCTCCTTGCCTTCTTCTTGTTTCTTCTTTGCCACTCATGCTCTTCTTGCATTTCCAATAATGGTTTTCTTCTTTCCATTTCATCTTGCTGCTTTTCTATTCCGGGGAGTATTCTCAACCTTCCTTTTAGAAGAAGTTTTGAACTGCTGAATTCTTTTATGATTTGCCGGTCTGTGGATTGCTCTAGCTCTGCCATTATTAGAAATGGTGGTCATGTGGCATAGGCTACCCTAGGTGGCAGCATTTGGCCATTCAGGATATGGTCTGTGTCCTGGCACTCCTCCCAGTCCTGCAATATTGCTGCCGAGTTATAAGCTGAAACCCCTCTGGAGGTTCCCTTGTGACTATGTTGTTTCCTCCAGGTGCATTTTAAATCACTGTGATATTCGTGAACTTTGTTGATTGGAATCATACAGCTGCTTGTAGGTCTATTGGGATTCCACCTCCTTTGGATGCTGTGTAATTCCTGAATTCGCATAGATGATTTTTTCTTGGCTTTCAACAAGTTTCAGTCTGATATTTCTACAGATAAATTTTCAGACATATTTTATTTCTTTATCTCTTGCTTTTCCATCTGGGACTCTTATGAATTCTAGTCTTTCATGCCGTGTCTTAACCCAGGATACAACAGCAATATTTTCATTGTTTTGCACTTGCTTACCTATGTCCGAATCTGACCGAGGGATTTCTGTTCCCCTGTCTTCACAGTCATTCACGCGTCCCTCTGCATTATCTAGTCTGCTAAGGACTGAATTTTAGCCCTGATATTATCACATCCACTGAGTTTTCTGATATCTTTTGGCTCGTCTTTAGACTTTCTCTTCCCCTTTTCTGGTATTCTGACTTTTGTGATTCTGAGACCCTTTTGTTCTTCAGTGTTTTCCTGACCTCCATTTTCAACACTTGGACTGCATAGGGTTTTGCAGTCTAGTTGTTTGAAAGCTTATCTTTTGGGCCTTCAATATCTTTGGAACTGAAAATGGTACTTCCTATTTCTTTTACTGTACTTCTTCATCTCTACTGGTCAGGTAATATCAGGTATCTAATGTAGATTTTTAGGGCTATGTTTAGTGAAAATTTTAGACTCTTGTCTCTACGCAATTCCAAGGGATTCCTGTGAGGACAATTTCTCCTAGACATTGATTCCATATTCTCTTCCTGTGTGTGTTGTCTGGTATATCTCCAATTGCTGGTGTTGCATTTGTTGTGATGAACAACCCATACTATTTCGATTAGCATAACTTCATTTTGATTACGCTTATCTCACAATTCTGAAAGTGCGCAGGACATGGCCTCTTGTGGAAATGAGGATTCTAAAGGTTCTCAGCTCTGCATTCTGCTCTATGTCATTTTGGAGTGTTTCCAATACAGCAAACTGAGAGTGCGCTTGTGCTTTGTAGTGCCACGGGAATGTCCCAATGAAAGCAGTACTTCCCAGAGCTTCTCTGTCTACTGAAACACCAGTGGAAGCACATCCATGGATGTCACAAATCAGGGCCTGCTGGAATGATCCCGCAGACCGACCTTGGTGTCCTCGCTGCTGTACAGTGCCGGTGCCATCCAAAATGTAGCATCCGATTTTGGGAGATAGTGCTGAAGGAAATGCTTCCTCTTCTCACGCTGTGGACTTGGACCACTCTACCTTGTCCTATCATCCTTGTGGCACGGGTGCACGAAGGCCACCACAGAGCTGTTGCGCATCCTGTGCCTCAAACCAAACCATAATCCCAGCCCAGGTTATGAATGTAGCAGATCCTAAGGCTTTTCATTCTGATTTCAAACCCAAGGCCCCCTGGATCCCTCAGACCAGATGCACGATAGCTCTGATTCAGCCCCACACGTGCTCTATTGGCAAAATGCCCAATTGGTCCCTGGTTCTTCAAATGCACTGGGTGTGGCCATGAGACAGATCGGTAATCTCAACCGCGCGACCAGTGTGGTTGATTTATCATTGGTACACTGTTCGGTTTGCTCTCTTGATTAGACCCACCACATCCCACAACGCACTCCAGATCCCTGAGACTCAGCGTATGCCATCAACCGTAGCCCTATACCTCACTTACCGATGCCCCTGCTAACTGTAATTTGGCATCACGGATCTTGGTCTCAGAATCAACTATGGGGATATTTTGCGCTGGTTTCTTTGAGTTCTGTCAGCCAAGCATCTGCTGTGCACTCTTGTAAATCTCAGCACATCACCTTCAATCTCATGCCTCCTGTCCGCTTGAGAGGGTGCGTCCAAGTTAAACAGGGTTTCACCCTTGTTGGTCAGACCCTGCACTGGTTTCCATTCCCTGATTTGCCTTCTCCTGCTTCCAGGTGTCCTGAGGCCTCATCCTGTCTTTGGAAGTAACAGATCTCTCTTCGGCAAGTGTCCTGTGCCAAAGGCTGGGTGAGATTAGTTTTACATTTCTCTGTACAAGGGAGCGCGTGAGTGCAGGTTGCACTTCTTCTCTGCCAACTGGGCATCGATGAATCAACACTATCCAGATACATTTCATAGAAATGTGATATTTGCTTAGCTCTTGGTTTCTATATAGCCGTGGTGGGAGGGGTTGTCCAAAGAAACCTGTTTTGACATTGTGTTGATATCTCATTTGCAGTCTTTAAGAATTTTAACAGAATTCATTTTCATGTTTTGGGAGTTATACGAAAATGAAGTTTTTTTGAAACACACTAAATCGACCTAGAAGCCAGACTTGTCAATTTTGGTAACATTTTGTCAGCACTACGGAAAACCTAGACAGATAGAATGCAAACTAGCAGTCCAAACTGTTAAAGGGGTCATGTCAGCTCTTTACGGTTGAAGCCTCCGAGACCAACAGGAACCATGAAATAACTATTGGAAACATGAAATAACCCCCAACCTTGGATACACTTGGGCATGTGGTGCCCTTTAGTCCTATTTGTCACCTACTGGCCAATGTTGGCATTTCAAGGGGTAACATCCCTCTCTAGGAAAATACAAGAGGAAACAAGCCAAATATATACATTTAGGTTTGAATCCAAAAGCACCTAGAGGCATTATAGCTAGGAGAACCCTGCTGCAGTTATGCTTGTCTATGGAGAACCAGGTGTTCTTCTATCAGTGATGAGAACTGTTAATCTTCCGATCATGTTGGGTAAAGCCATTTAACGCAACCAAGTCTGCACCCACATGATATAGTGCCCCCGTGGGCTTGACTCAAGTGAAAGACGATCCACATAAGCAGTGTCTTTAATGTCATTGGCGACTTTTACAGTACACTTCACTTTCTGACTTGTACTATTTACCTATACTGTCTTGAAAAACTGAGGCCTAATACAGATTCAAGTTCAGTCAAAGATTCCCCTCACTTACCACACTCCCTTCACCCCAGGGAAGACAGAAACACAACATTTGCTGAATCTAGCGGAAGGCCATCGTTTCTAGGTGTGAGCTAAGTATTCAATTCCTATCTATTTCAGCCGAGACTATTTGACCTTTAAGGAGTTCACTGTTGTTCACAGAGTGTGAAGCTGGAGGAACTCTGATTCTAGGAGGGACTTGCCCTTCTCCTAATGGCTTCATTGCCGCTCAGGTACTGAACCTTCAAAATGGATGCGTGAGTGGAGGGGAGGGAAGGGCAAGTGCTTGCTAGCTAGGCCCAAACCTGGGAAAAGGCTTACCTGGGCTTGGTGAATTTTGGTCTGAATGGCTTGGGAAGGCCCCTTGGGACGTGTGGATTCTCACGACCTCTTCCAAGAACAGGAGCGTTTTGATCATCTCTGCCATCTCTTCTCTTGCACACGTCAGGGACCTTGGACCCGTTCTTGGAGAAGAGAATTGAGGAACTTCCTCAAGTCCACGTTGGCACTCCGTATGTTTCTGCCAGTATCAGCGAGGTTCAATATGTCTCCTGAATGTCTTTTGAGCCTGGTATCCTCTACAGCTGTCTCCACGCCAGTATTCTCCATTGTAGCAGAACATCTCTCATCCATGTGTTCGCATCTCTCCTCAATCCGTGCAGCCAGCTTTTCGGCCAGCTTCTCTTCGTGACTCCCCTAAAGGCGACTTCACCAGGACTGGGCAAGTCTGAAAGTACCTCGGAGCCTCACCAGTAAGCTGATGACAGGCAGATCTTCCACTGTCTGCCCTTTCAGGTTCTGGAAACTGACCTGTGAACTCAGGTCTTTGGGCAGCAGAAGTATCTCGAACTTACACAGCTTCCCGGACCAAACACCTAAGCCAAGCTCCACAGAGGCCTGCAGCCCCTCCATCACACTGATCCACCCACAGAACTCGGCCCGGTTACCTAGGATCCAACAGCCACAACAAGCCTCGTGGAACACACCAACATTCCACCTGGAATCCAACCGGTAACTGCCATCCCCAATGGCTGCTGCATCTTGTCAGTGTTGGGGGAGGGGCTGCATCCGAAGAGAGGTTCCTAAAGTAAATGTGGTTCTGCCCACTAGCGTCCCATGGGCCTTTCTTCTTCCCTCTTTCCTTTTGTTCAGATCTGTATGCACAGTACCAATGGAGAGAAGTGTGTCCCTTTTCAGTTGAAGGTTTCACACGTCTTTAAACTTTCTAAGAGTTCACAGTACACAGAGACCCAGTAAAGGAGACTTATGTTCCTATAATATCCGTACAACCGGAATACATATGCGTCGCATGATTTCTGCTGAAAAACCCACACTCTCAGGACATGGATCTATTGGTTTCATGGGGGCTGAATTTCCAAGAAATGAAACCAACCCCAATGTGCACGTTACTGTCTGTCTCTTTTGCTCTTAGTACACTTTGGCAGAGCTACTTGCCTTTGTTATAGGCTTCTTACAATTCTTCTCTACGTAGCGTAGAATATGGCATTCCTTCATCCTTTTGGAAGACATACAAGACTACATCACGGACTAGGAATCTAGTGGATTCCAAATCGGCATTTGGGTGAGGTCACGATATGCTCTTATGAATCTATATTTACGAATATGAATGCACGCCTCTGATTTCCGAATACAAGTGTGCTGAGTACATGCAAGCCGCAATACTGGGTCGATGCGTGCTGAATGATCCTTGACATCACCTTGAGTATTTTCTTTTGAATAATCATGTTTCCCATGGTATATGTCAGCCAACCGTACCATTTTGGTGCATGTTTGTTGGTTTGATTCTTTGTTGGTCTGCTTCTCGCTTGTTTTGCAAACACGTCAGGACATGCATCTCTCCTTTCGCTTCAAACAGAGAGTCAAATAAGCTGATTCACTTAAGAGAGTGCTTCCAATCACCTATGATTTCCTGCTTCCCTCTCCAATCTTTAAGGTTTTGATGTCCTCCTTGCCTTCTTCTTGTTTCTTCTTTGCCACTCATGCTCTTCTTGCATTTCCAATAATGGTTTTCTTCTTTCCATTTCATCTTGCTGCTTTTCTATTCCGGGGAGTATTCTCAACCTTCCTTTTAGAAGAAGTTTTGAACTGCTGAATTCTTTTATGATTTGCCGGTCTGTGGATTGCTCTAGCTCTGCCGTTATTAGAAATGGTGGTCATGTGGCATAGGCTACCCTAGGTGGCAGCCTTTGGCCATTCCGGATATGGTCTGTGTCCTGGCACTCCTCCCTGTCCTGCAATATTGCTGCCGATTTATAAGCTGAAACCCCTCTGGAGGTTCCCTTGTGACTATGTTGTTTCCTCCAGGTGCATTTTAAATCACTGTGATATTCGTGAACTTTGTTGATTGGAATCATACAGCTGCTTGTAGGTCTATTGGGATTCCACCTCCTTTGGATGCTGTGTAATTCCTGAATTCTCATAGATGATTTTTTCTTGGCTTTCAACAAGTTTCAGTCTGATATTTCTACAGATAAATTTTCAGACATATTTTATTTCTTTATCTCTTGCTTTTCCATCTGGGACTCTTATGATTTCTAGTCTTTCATGCCCTGTCTTAACCCAGGATACAACAGCAATATTTTCATTGTTTTGCACTTGCTTTCCTATGTCCGAATCTGACCGAGGGATTTCTGTTCCCCTGTCTTCACAGTCATTCACGCGTCCCTCTGCATTATCTAGTCTGCTAAGGACTGAATTTTAGCCCTGATATTATCACATCCACTGAGTTTTCTGATATTTTTTGGCTCGTCTTTTTAAACTTTCTCTTCCCCTTTTCTGGTATTCTGCCTTTTGTGATTCTGAGACCCTTTGGTTCTTCAGTGTTTTCCTGACCTCCATTTTCAACACTTGGACTGCATAGCGTTTTGCAGTCTAGTTGTTTGAAAGCTTATCTTTTGGGCCTTCAATATCTTTGGAACTGAAAATGGTACTTCCTATTTCTTTTACTGTACTTCTTCATCTCTACTGGTCAGGTAATATCAGGTATCTAATGTAGATTTTTAGGGCTATGTTAAGTGAAAATTTTAGACTCTTGTCTCTACACAATTCCAAGGGATTTCTGTGAGGACAATTTCTCCTAGACATTGATGCCATATTCTCTTCCTGTGTGTGTTGTCTGGTATATCTCCAATTGCTGGTGTTGCATTTGTTGTGATGAACAACCCATACTATTTCGATTAGCATAACTTCATTTTGATTACACTTATCTCACAATTCTGAAAGTGCGCAGGACACGTCCTCTTGTGGAAATGAGGATTCTAAAGGTTCTCAGCTCTGCATTCTGCTCTATGTCATTTTGGAGTGTTTCCAAAACAGCAAACTGAGAGTGCGCTTGTGCTTTGTAGTGCCACGGGAATGTCCCAATGAAAGCAGTTCTTCCCAGAGCTTCTGTGTCTACTGAAACACCAGTGGAAGCACATCCATGGATGTCACAAATCAGGGCCTGCTGGAATGATCCCGCAGACCGACCTTGGTGTCCTCGCTACCGTACCGTGCCGGTGCCATCCAAAATGTAGCATCCGATTTTGGGAGATAGTGCTGAAGGAAATGCTTCCTCTTCTCACGCTGTGGACTTGGACCACTCTACCTTGTCCTATCATCCTTGTGGCACGGGTGCACGAAGGCCACCACAGAGCTGTTGCGCATCCTGTGCCTCAAACCAAACCTTAATCCCAGCCCAGGTTATGTATGTAGCAGATCCTAAGGCTTTTCATTCTGATTTCAAACCCAAGGCCCCCTGGATCCCTCAGACCAGATGCACGATAGCTCTGATTCAGCCCCACACGTGCTCTATTGGCAAAATGCCCAATTGGTCCCTGGTTCTTCAAATGCACTGGGTGTGGCCATGAGACAGATCGGTAATCTCAACCGCGCGACCAGTGTGGTTGATTTATCATTGGTACACTGTTCGGTTTGCTCTCTTGATTAGACCCACCACATCCCACAACGCACTCCAGATCCCTGAGACTCAGCGTATGCCATCAACCGTAGCCCTATACCTCAATTACCGATGCTCCTGCTAACTGTAATTTGGCATCACGGATCTTGGACTCAGAATCAACTGTGGGGATATTTTGCGCTGGTTTCTTTGAGTTCTGTCAGCCAAGCATCTGCTGTGCACTCTTGTAAATCTCAGCACATCACCTTCAATCTCATGCCTCCTGCCCGCTTGAGAGGGTGCGTCCAAGTTAAACAGGGTTTCACCCTTGTTGGTCAGACCCTGCACTGGTTTCCATTCCCTGCTTTGCCTTCTCCTGCTTCCAGGTGTCCTGAGGCCTCATCCTGTCTTTGGAAGTAACAGATCTCTCTTCGGCAAGTGTCCTGTGCCAAAGGCTGGGTGAGTGGAGTTTTACATTTCTCTGTACAAGGGAGCGCGTGAGTGCAGGTTGCACTTCTTCTCTGCCAACTGGGCATCGATGAATCAACACTATCCAGATACATTTCACAGAAATGTGATATTTGCTTAGCTCTTGGTTTCTATACAGCCGTGGTGGGAGGGGTTGTCCAAAGAAAACTGTTTTGACATTGTGTTGATATCTCATTTGCAGTCTTTAAGAATTTTAACAGAATTCATTTCAATGTTTTGGGAGTTATACGAAAATGAAGTTATTTTTTAAAACACACTAAATCGACCTAGAAGCCAGACTTGTCAATTTTGGTAACATTGTGTCAGCTCTACGGAAAACCTAGACAGATAGAATGCAAACTAGCAGTCCAAACTTTTAAAGGGGTCATGTCAGCTCTTTACAGTTGAAGCCTCCGAGACCAACAGGAACCATGAAATAACTATTGGAAACATGAAATAACCCCCAACCTTGGATACACTTGGGCATGTGGTGCCCTTTAGTCCTATTTGTCACCTACTGGCCAATGTTGGATTTTCAAGGGGTAACATCCCTCTCTAGGAAAATACAAGAGGAAACAAACCAAATATATACATTTAGGTTTGAATCCAAAAGCACCTAGAGGCATTATAGCTAGGAGAACCCTGCTGCAGTTATGCTTGTCTATGGAGAACCAGGTGTTCTTCTATCAGTGATGAGAACAGTTAAACTTCCAATCATGTTGGGTAAAGCCATTTAACGCAACCAAGTCTGCACCCACATGATATAGTGCCCCCGGGGGCTTGACTCAAGTGAAAGACGATCCACATAAGCTGTGTCTTTAATGTCATTGGCGACTTTTACAGTACACTTCACTTTCTGACTTGTACTATTTACCTATACTGTCTTGAAAAACTGAGGCCTAATACAGATTCAAGTTCAGTCAAAGATTCCCCTCACTTACCACACTCCCTTTACCCCAGGGAAGACATAAACACAACATTTGCTGAATCTAGTGGAAGGCCATCATTTCTAGGTGTGAGCTAAGTATTCAATACCTATCTATTTCAGCCGAGAATATTTGACCTTTAAGGAGTTCACTGTTGTTCACAGAGTGTGAAGCTGGAGGAACTCTGATTCTAGGAGGGACTTGCCCTTCTCCTAATGGCTTCATTGCCGCTCAGGTACTGAACCTTCAAAATGGATGAATGAGTGGAGGGGAGGGAAGGGCAAGTGCTTGCTATCAAGGCCCAAACCTGGGAAAAGGCTTACCTGGGCTTGGTGAATTTTGGTCTGTATGGATTAGGAAGGCCCCTTGGGACGTGTGGATTCTCACGACCTCTTCCAAGAACAGGAGCGTTTTGATCATCTCTGCCATCTCTTCTCTTGCACACGTCAGGGACCTTGGACCCGTTCTTGGAGAAGAGAATTGAGGAACTTCCTCAAGTCCACGTTGGCACTCCGTATGTTTCTGCCAGTATCAGCGAGGTTCAATATGTCTCCTGAATGTCTTTTGAGCCTGGTATCCTCTACAGCTGTCTCCACGCCAGTATTCTCCATTGTAGCAGAACATCTCTCATCCATGTGTTCGCATCTCTCCTCAATCCGTGCAGCCAGCTTTTCGGCCAGCTTCTCTTCGTGACTCCCCTAAAGGCGACTTCACCAGGACTGGGCAAGTCTGAAAGTACCTCGGAGCCTCACCAGTAAGCTGATGACAGGCAGATCTTCCACTGTCTGCCCTTTCAGGTTCTGGAAACTGACCTGTGAACTCAGGTCTTTGGGCAGCAGAAGTATCTCGAACTTACACAGCTTCCCGGACCAAACACCTAAGCCAAGCTCCACAGAGGCCTGCAGCCCCTCCATCACACTGATCCACCCACAGAACTCGGCCCGATTACCTAGGATCCAACAGCCACAACAAGCCTCGTGGAACACACCAACATTCCACCTGGAATCCAACCGGTAACTGCCATCCCCAATGGCTGCTGCATCTTGTCAGTGTTGGGGGAGGGGCTGCATCCGAAGAGAGGTTCCTAAAGTAAATGTGGTTCTGCCCACTAGCGTCCCATGGGCCTTTCTTCTTCCCTCTTTCCTTTTGTTCAGATCTGTATGCACAGTACCAATGGAGAGAAGTGTGTCCCTTTTCAGTTGAAGGTTTCACACGTCTTTAAACTTTCTAAGAGTTCACAGTACACAGAGACCCAGTAAAGGAGACTTATGTTCCTATAATATCCGTACAACCGGAATACATATGCGTCGCATGATTTCTGCTGAAAAACCCACACTCTCAGGACATGGATCTATTGGTTTCATGGGGGCTGAATTTCCAAGAAATGAAACCAACCCCAATGTGCACGTTACTGTCTGTCTCTTTTGCTCTTAGTACACTTTGGCAGAGCTACTTGCCTTTGTTATAGGCTTCTTACAATTCTTCTCTACGTAGCGTAGAATATGGCATTCCTTCATCCTTTTGGAAGACATACAAGACTACATCACGGACTAGGAATCTAGTGGATTCCAAATCGGCATTTGGGTGAGGTCACGATATGCTCTTATGAATCTATATTTACGAATATGAATGCATGCCTCTGATTTCCGAATACAAGTGTGCTGAGTACATGCAAGCCGCAATACTGGGTCGATGCGTGCTGAATGATCCTTGACATCACCTTGAGTATTTTCTTTTGAATAATCATGTTTCCCATGGTATATGTCAGCCAACCGTACCATTTTGGTGCATGTTTGTTGGTTTGATTCTTTGTTGGTCTGCTTCTCGCTTGTTTTGCAAACACGTCAGGACATGCATCTCTCCTTTCGCTTCAAACAGAGAGTCAAATAAGCTGATTCACTTAAGAGAGTGCTTCCAATCACCTATGATTTCCTGCTTCCCTCTCCAATCTTTAAGGTTTTGATGTCCTCCTTGCCTTCTTCTTGTTTCTTCTTTGCCACTCATGCTCTTCTTGCATTTCCAATAATGGTTTTCTTCTTTCCATTTCATCTTGCTGCTTTTCTATTCCGGGGAGTATTCTCAACCTTCCTTTTAGAAGAAGTTTTGAACTGCTGAATTCTTTTATGATTTGCCGGTCTGTGGATTGCTCTAGCTCTGCCGTTATTAGAAATGGTGGTCATGTGGCATAGGCTACCCTAGGTGGCAGCCTTTGGCCATTCCGGATATGGTCTGTGTCCTGGCACTCCTCCCTGTCCTGCAATATTGCTGCCGATTTATAAGCTGAAACCCCTCTGGAGGTTCCCTTGTGACTATGTTGTTTCCTCCAGGTGCATTTTAAATCACTGTGATATTCGTGAACTTTGTTGATTGGAATCATACAGCTGCTTGTAGGTCTATTGGGATTCCACCTCCTTTGGATGCTGTGTAATTCCTGAATTCTCATAGATGATTTTTTCTTGGCTTTCAACAAGTTTCAGTCTGATATTTCTACAGATAAATTTTCAGACATATTTTATTTCTTTATCTCTTGCTTTTCCATCTGGGACTCTTATGATTTCTAGTCTTTCATGCCCTGTCTTAACCCAGGATACAACAGCAATATTTTCATTGTTTTGCACTTGCTTTCCTATGTCCGAATCTGACCGAGGGATTTCTGTTCCCCTGTCTTCACAGTCATTCACGCGTCCCTCTGCATTATCTAGTCTGCTAAGGACTGAATTTTAGCCCTGATATTATCACATCCACTGAGTTTTCTGATATTTTTTGGCTCGTCTTTTTAAACTTTCTCTTCCCCTTTTCTGGTATTCTGCCTTTTGTGATTCTGAGACCCTTTGGTTCTTCAGTGTTTTCCTGACCTCCATTTTCAACACTTGGACTGCATAGCGTTTTGCAGTCTAGTTGTTTGAAAGCTTATCTTTTGGGCCTTCAATATCTTTGGAACTGAAAATGGTACTTCCTATTTCTTTTACTGTACTTCTTCATCTCTACTGGTCAGGTAATATCAGGTATCTAATGTAGATTTTTAGGGCTATGTTAAGTGAAAATTTTAGACTCTTGTCTCTACACAATTCCAAGGGATTTCTGTGAGGACAATTTCTCCTAGACATTGATGCCATATTCTCTTCCTGTGTGTGTTGTCTGGTATATCTCCAATTGCTGGTGTTGCATTTGTTGTGATGAACAACCCATACTATTTCGATTAGCATAACTTCATTTTGATTACACTTATCTCACAATTCTGAAAGTGCGCAGGACACGTCCTCTTGTGGAAATGAGGATTCTAAAGGTTCTCAGCTCTGCATTCTGCTCTATGTCATTTTGGAGTGTTTCCAAAACAGCAAACTGAGAGTGCGCTTGTGCTTTGTAGTGCCACGGGAATGTCCCAATGAAAGCAGTTCTTCCCAGAGCTTCTGTGTCTACTGAAACACCAGTGGAAGCACATCCATGGATGTCACAAATCAGGGCCTGCTGGAATGATCCCGCAGACCGACCTTGGTGTCCTCGCTACCGTACCGTGCCGGTGCCATCCAAAATGTAGCATCCGATTTTGGGAGATAGTGCTGAAGGAAATGCTTCCTCTTCTCACGCTGTGGACTTGGACCACTCTACCTTGTCCTATCATCCTTGTGGCACGGGTGCACGAAGGCCACCACAGAGCTGTTGCGCATCCTGTGCCTCAAACCAAACCTTAATCCCAGCCCAGGTTATGTATGTAGCAGATCCTAAGGCTTTTCATTCTGATTTCAAACCCAAGGCCCCCTGGATCCCTCAGACCAGATGCACGATAGCTCTGATTCAGCCCCACACGTGCTCTATTGGCAAAATGCCCAATTGGTCCCTGGTCCTGCAGATGCACTGGGTGTGGCCATGGGACATATCGGTAATCTCAACCGCGCGACCAGTATGGTTGATTTATCATTGGTACACTGTTCGGTTTGCTCTCTTGATTAGACCCACCACATCCCACAACGCACTCCAGATCCCTGAGACTCAGCGTATGCCATCAACCGTAGCCCTATACCTCACTTACCGATGCCCCTGCTAACTGTAATTTGGCATCACGGATCTTGGTCTCAGAATCAACTATGGGGATATTTTGCGCTGGTTTCTTTGAGTTCTGTCAGCCAAGCATCTGCTGTGCACTCTTGTAAATCTCAGCACATCACCTTCAATCTCATGCCTCCTGTCCGCTTGAGAGGGTGCGTCCAAGTTAAACAGGGTTTCACCCTTGTTGGTCAGACCCTGCACTGGTTTCCATTCCCTGCTTTGCCTTCTCCTGCTTCCAGGTGTCCTGAGGCCTCATCCTGTCTTTGGAAGTAACAGACCTCTCTTCGGCAAGTGTCCTGTGCCAAAGGCTGGGTGAGTTTAGTTTTACATTTCTCTGTACAAGGGAGCGCGTGAGTGCAGGTTGCACTTCTTCTCTGCCAACTGGGCATCGATGAATCAACACTATCCAGATACATTTCATAGAAATGTGATATTTGCTTAGCTCTTGGTTTCTATATAGCCGTGGTGGGAGGGGTTGTCCAAAGAAACCTGTTTTGACATTGTGTTGATATCTCATTTGCAGTCTTTAAGAATTTTAACAGAATTCATTTTCATGTTTTGGGAGTTATACGAAAATGAAGTTTTTTTGAAACACACTAAATCGACCTAGAAGCCAGACTTGTCAATTTTGGTAACATTTTGTCAGCACTACGGAAAACCTAGACAGATAGAATGCAAACTAGCAGTCCAAACTGTTAAAGGGGTCATGTCAGCTCTTTACGGTTGAAGCCTCCGAGACCAACAGGAACCATGAAATAACTATTGGAAACATGAAATAACCCCCAACCTTGGATACACTTGGGCATGTGGTGCCCTTTAGTCCTATTTGTCACCTACTGGCCAATGTTGGCATTTCAAGGGGTAACATCCCTCTCTAGGAAAATACAAGAGGAAACAAACCAAATATATACATTTAGGTTTGAATCCAAAAGCACCTAGAGGCATTATAGCTAGGAGAACCCTGCTGCAGTTATGCTTGTCTATGGAGAACCAGGTGTTCTTCTATCAGTGATGAGAACTGTTAATCTTCCGATCATGTTGGGTAAAGCCATTTAACGCAACCAAGTCTGCACCCACATGATATAGTGCCCCCGTGGGCTTGACTCAAGTGAAAGACGATCCACATAAGCAGTGTCTTTAATGTCATTGGCGACTTTTACAGTACACTTCACTTTCTGACTTGTACTATTTACCTATACTGTCTTGAAAAACTGAGGCCTAATACAGATTCAAGTTCAGTCAAAGATTCCCCTCACTTACCACACTCCCTTCACCCCAGGGAAGACAGAAACACAACATTTGCTGAATCTAGCGGAAGGCCATCGTTTCTAGGTGTGAGCTAAGTATTCAATTCCTATCTATTTCAGCCGAGACTATTTGACCTTTAAGGAGTTCACTGTTGTTCACAGAGTGTGAAGCTGGAGGAACTCTGATTCTAGGAGGGACTTGCCCTTCTCCTAATGGCTTCATTGCCGCTCAGGTACTGAACCTTCAAAATGGATGCGTGAGTGGAGGGGAGGGAAGGGCAAGTGCTTGCTAGCTAGGCCCAAACCTGGGAAAAGGCTTACCTGGGCTTGGTGAATTTTGGTCTGAATGGCTTGGGAAGGCCCCTTGGGACGTGTGGATTCTCACGACCTCTTCCAAGAACAGGAGCGTTTTGATCATCTCTGCCATCTCTTCTCTTGCACACGTCAGGGACCTTGGACCCGTTCTTGGAGAAGAGAATTGAGGAACTTCCTCAAGTCCACGTTGGCACTCCGTATGTTTCTGCCAGTATCAGCGAGGTTCAATATGTCTCCTGAATGTCTTTTGAGCCTGGTATCCTCTACAGCTGTCTCCACGCCAGTATTCTCCATTGTAGCAGAACATCTCTCATCCATGTGTTCGCATCTCTCCTCAATCCGTGCAGCCAGCTTTTCGGCCAGCTTCTCTTCGTGACTCCCCTAAAGGCGACTTCACCAGGACTGGGCAAGTCTGAAAGTACCTCGGAGCCTCACCAGTAAGCTGATGACAGGCAGATCTTCCACTGTCTGCCCTTTCAGGTTCTGGAAACTGACCTGTGAACTCAGGTCTTTGGGCAGCAGAAGTATCTCGAACTTACACAGCTTCCCGGACCAAACACCTAAGCCAAGCTCCACAGAGGCCTGCAGCCCCTCCATCACACTGATCCACCCACAGAACTCGGCCCGGTTACCTAGGATCCAACAGCCACAACAAGCCTCGTGGAACACACCAACATTCCACCTGGAATCCAACCGGTAACTGCCATCCCCAATGGCTGCTGCATCTTGTCAGTGTTGGGGGAGGGGCTGCATCCGAAGAGAGGTTCCTAAAGTAAATGTGGTTCTGCCCACTAGCGTCCCATGGGCCTTTCTTCTTCCCTCTTTCCTTTTGTTCAGATCTGTATGCACAGTACCAATGGAGAGAAGTGTGTCCCTTTTCAGTTGAAGGTTTCACACGTCTTTAAACTTTCTAAGAGTTCACAGTACACAGAGACCCAGTAAAGGAGACTTATGTTCCTATAATATCCGTACAACCGGAATACATATGCGTCGCATGATTTCTGCTGAAAAACCCACACTCTCAGGACATGGATCTATTGGTTTCATGGGGGCTGAATTTCCAAGAAATGAAACCAACCCCAATGTGCACGTTACTGTCTGTCTCTTTTGCTCTTAGTACACTTTGGCAGAGCTACTTGCCTTTGTTATAGGCTTCTTACAATTCTTCTCTACGTAGCGTAGAATATGGCATTCCTTCATCCTTTTGGAAGACATACAAGACTACATCACGGACTAGGAATCTAGTGGATTCCAAATCGGCATTTGGGTGAGGTCACGATATGCTCTTATGAATCTATATTTACGAATATGAATGCACGCCTCTGATTTCCGAATACAAGTGTGCTGAGTACATGCAAGCCGCAATACTGGGTCGATGCGTGCTGAATGATCCTTGACATCACCTTGAGTATTTTCTTTTGAATAATCATGTTTCCCATGGTATATGTCAGCCAACCGTACCATTTTGGTGCATGTTTGTTGGTTTGATTCTTTGTTGGTCTGCTTCTCGCTTGTTTTGCAAACACGTCAGGACATGCATCTCTCCTTTCGCTTCAAACAGAGAGTCAAATAAGCTGATTCACTTAAGAGAGTGCTTCCAATCACCTATGATTTCCTGCTTCCCTCTCCAATCTTTAAGGTTTTGATGTCCTCCTTGCCTTCTTCTTGTTTCTTCTTTGCCACTCATGCTCTTCTTGCATTTCCAATAATGGTTTTCTTCTTTCCATTTCATCTTGCTGCTTTTCTATTCCGGGGAGTATTCTCAACCTTCCTTTTAGAAGAAGTTTTGAACTGCTGAATTCTTTTATGATTTGCCGGTCTGTGGATTGCTCTAGCTCTGCCGTTATTAGAAATGGTGGTCATGTGGCATAGGCTACCCTAGGTGGCAGCCTTTGGCCATTCCGGATATGGTCTGTGTCCTGGCACTCCTCCCTGTCCTGCAATATTGCTGCCGATTTATAAGCTGAAACCCCTCTGGAGGTTCCCTTGTGACTATGTTGTTTCCTCCAGGTGCATTTTAAATCACTGTGATATTCGTGAACTTTGTTGATTGGAATCATACAGCTGCTTGTAGGTCTATTGGGATTCCACCTCCTTTGGATGCTGTGTAATTCCTGAATTCTCATAGATGATTTTTTCTTGGCTTTCAACAAGTTTCAGTCTGATATTTCTACAGATAAATTTTCAGACATATTTTATTTCTTTATCTCTTGCTTTTCCATCTGGGACTCTTATGATTTCTAGTCTTTCATGCCCTGTCTTAACCCAGGATACAACAGCAATATTTTCATTGTTTTGCACTTGCTTTCCTATGTCCGAATCTGACCGAGGGATTTCTGTTCCCCTGTCTTCACAGTCATTCACGCGTCCCTCTGCATTATCTAGTCTGCTAAGGACTGAATTTTAGCCCTGATATTATCACATCCACTGAGTTTTCTGATATTTTTTGGCTCGTCTTTTTAAACTTTCTCTTCCCCTTTTCTGGTATTCTGCCTTTTGTGATTCTGAGACCCTTTGGTTCTTCAGTGTTTTCCTGACCTCCATTTTCAACACTTGGACTGCATAGCGTTTTGCAGTCTAGTTGTTTGAAAGCTTATCTTTTGGGCCTTCAATATCTTTGGAACTGAAAATGGTACTTCCTATTTCTTTTACTGTACTTCTTCATCTCTACTGGTCAGGTAATATCAGGTATCTAATGTAGATTTTTAGGGCTATGTTAAGTGAAAATTTTAGACTCTTGTCTCTACACAATTCCAAGGGATTTCTGTGAGGACAATTTCTCCTAGACATTGATGCCATATTCTCTTCCTGTGTGTGTTGTCTGGTATATCTCCAATTGCTGGTGTTGCATTTGTTGTGATGAACAACCCATACTATTTCGATTAGCATAACTTCATTTTGATTACACTTATCTCACAATTCTGAAAGTGCGCAGGACACGTCCTCTTGTGGAAATGAGGATTCTAAAGGTTCTCAGCTCTGCATTCTGCTCTATGTCATTTTGGAGTGTTTCCAAAACAGCAAACTGAGAGTGCGCTTGTGCTTTGTAGTGCCACGGGAATGTCCCAATGAAAGCAGTTCTTCCCAGAGCTTCTGTGTCTACTGAAACACCAGTGGAAGCACATCCATGGATGTCACAAATCAGGGCCTGCTGGAATGATCCCGCAGACCGACCTTGGTGTCCTCGCTACCGTACCGTGCCGGTGCCATCCAAAATGTAGCATCCGATTTTGGGAGATAGTGCTGAAGGAAATGCTTCCTCTTCTCACGCTGTGGACTTGGACCACTCTACCTTGTCCTATCATCCTTGTGGCACGGGTGCACGAAGGCCACCACAGAGCTGTTGCGCATCCTGTGCCTCAAACCAAACCTTAATCCCAGCCCAGGTTATGTATGTAGCAGATCCTAAGGCTTTTCATTCTGATTTCAAACCCAAGGCCCCCTGGATCCCTCAGACCAGATGCACGATAGCTCTGATTCAGCCCCACACGTGCTCTATTGGCAAAATGCCCAATTGGTCCCTGGTCCTGCAGATGCACTGGGTGTGGCCATGGGACATATCGGTAATCTCAACCGCGCGACCAGTATGGTTGATTTATCATTGGTACACTGTTCGGTTTGCTCTCTTGATTAGACCCACCACATCCCACAACGCACTCCAGATCCCTGAGACTCAGCGTATGCCATCAACCGTAGCCCTATACCTCACTTACCGATGCCCCTGCTAACTGTAATTTGGCATCACGGATCTTGGTCTCAGAATCAACTATGGGGATATTTTGCGCTGGTTTCTTTGAGTTCTGTCAGCCAAGCATCTGCTGTGCACTCTTGTAAATCTCAGCACATCACCTTCAATCTCATGCCTCCTGTCCGCTTGAGAGGGTGCGTCCAAGTTAAACAGGGTTTCACCCTTGTTGGTCAGACCCTGCACTGGTTTCCATTCCCTGCTTTGCCTTCTCCTGCTTCCAGGTGTCCTGAGGCCTCATCCTGTCTTTGGAAGTAACAGACCTCTCTTCGGCAAGTGTCCTGTGCCAAAGGCTGGGTGAGTTTAGTTTTACATTTCTCTGTACAAGGGAGCGCGTGAGTGCAGGTTGCACTTCTTCTCTGCCAACTGGGCATCGATGAATCAACACTATCCAGATACATTTCATAGAAATGTGATATTTGCTTAGCTCTTGGTTTCTATATAGCCGTGGTGGGAGGGGTTGTCCAAAGAAACCTGTTTTGACATTGTGTTGATATCTCATTTGCAGTCTTTAAGAATTTTAACAGAATTCATTTTCATGTTTTGGGAGTTATACGAAAATGAAGTTTTTTTGAAACACACTAAATCGACCTAGAAGCCAGACTTGTCAATTTTGGTAACATTTTGTCAGCACTACGGAAAACCTAGACAGATAGAATGCAAACTAGCAGTCCAAACTGTTAAAGGGGTCATGTCAGCTCTTTACGGTTGAAGCCTCCGAGACCAACAGGAACCATGAAATAACTATTGGAAACATGAAATAACCCCCAACCTTGGATACACTTGGGCATGTGGTGCCCTTTAGTCCTATTTGTCACCTACTGGCCAATGTTGGCATTTCAAGGGGTAACATCCCTCTCTAGGAAAATACAAGAGGAAACAAACCAAATATATACATTTAGGTTTGAATCCAAAAGCACCTAGAGGCATTATAGCTAGGAGAACCCTGCTGCAGTTATGCTTGTCTATGGAGAACCAGGTGTTCTTCTATCAGTGATGAGAACTGTTAATCTTCCGATCATGTTGGGTAAAGCCATTTAACGCAACCAAGTCTGCACCCACATGATATAGTGCCCCCGTGGGCTTGACTCAAGTGAAAGACGATCCACATAAGCAGTGTCTTTAATGTCATTGGCGACTTTTACAGTACACTTCACTTTCTGACTTGTACTATTTACCTATACTGTCTTGAAAAACTGAGGCCTAATACAGATTCAAGTTCAGTCAAAGATTCCCCTCACTTACCACACTCCCTTCACCCCAGGGAAGACAGAAACACAACATTTGCTGAATCTAGCGGAAGGCCATCGTTTCTAGGTGTGAGCTAAGTATTCAATTCCTATCTATTTCAGCCGAGACTATTTGACCTTTAAGGAGTTCACTGTTGTTCACAGAGTGTGAAGCTGGAGGAACTCTGATTCTAGGAGGGACTTGCCCTTCTCCTAATGGCTTCATTGCCGCTCAGGTACTGAACCTTCAAAATGGATGCGTGAGTGGAGGGGAGGGAAGGGCAAGTGCTTGCTAGCTAGGCCCAAACCTGGGAAAAGGCTTACCTGGGCTTGGTGAATTTTGGTCTGAATGGCTTGGGAAGGCCCCTTGGGACGTGTGGATTCTCACGACCTCTTCCAAGAACAGGAGCGTTTTGATCATCTCTGCCATCTCTTCTCTTGCACACGTCAGGGACCTTGGACCCGTTCTTGGAGAAGAGAATTGAGGAACTTCCTCAAGTCCACGTTGGCACTCCGTATGTTTCTGCCAGTATCAGCGAGGTTCAATATGTCTCCTGAATGTCTTTTGAGCCTGGTATCCTCTACAGCTGTCTCCACGCCAGTATTCTCCATTGTAGCAGAACATCTCTCATCCATGTGTTCGCATCTCTCCTCAATCCGTGCAGCCAGCTTTTCGGCCAGCTTCTCTTCGTGACTCCCCTAAAGGCGACTTCACCAGGACTGGGCAAGTCTGAAAGTACCTCGGAGCCTCACCAGTAAGCTGATGACAGGCAGATCTTCCACTGTCTGCCCTTTCAGGTTCTGGAAACTGACCTGTGAACTCAGGTCTTTGGGCAGCAGAAGTATCTCGAACTTACACAGCTTCCCGGACCAAACACCTAAGCCAAGCTCCACAGAGGCCTGCAGCCCCTCCATCACACTGATCCACCCACAGAACTCGGCCCGGTTACCTAGGATCCAACAGCCACAACAAGCCTCGTGGAACACACCAACATTCCACCTGGAATCCAACCGGTAACTGCCATCCCCAATGGCTGCTGCATCTTGTCAGTGTTGGGGGAGGGGCTGCATCCGAAGAGAGGTTCCTAAAGTAAATGTGGTTCTGCCCACTAGCGTCCCATGGGCCTTTCTTCTTCCCTCTTTCCTTTTGTTCAGATCTGTATGCACAGTACCAATGGAGAGAAGTGTGTCCCTTTTCAGTTGAAGGTTTCACACGTCTTTAAACTTTCTAAGAGTTCACAGTACACAGAGACCCAGTAAAGGAGACTTATGTTCCTATAATATCCGTACAACCGGAATACATATGCGTCGCATGATTTCTGCTGAAAAACCCACACTCTCAGGACATGGATCTATTGGTTTCATGGGGGCTGAATTTCCAAGAAATGAAACCAACCCCAATGTGCACGTTACTGTCTGTCTCTTTTGCTCTTAGTACACTTTGGCAGAGCTACTTGCCTTTGTTATAGGCTTCTTACAATTCTTCTCTACGTAGCGTAGAATATGGCATTCCTTCATCCTTTTGGAAGACATACAAGACTACATCACGGACTAGGAATCTAGTGGATTCCAAATCGGCATTTGGGTGAGGTCACGATATGCTCTTATGAATCTATATTTACGAATATGAATGCACGCCTCTGATTTCCGAATACAAGTGTGCTGAGTACATGCAAGCCGCAATACTGGGTCGATGCGTGCTGAATGATCCTTGACATCACCTTGAGTATTTTCTTTTGAATAATCATGTTTCCCATGGTATATGTCAGCCAACCGTACCATTTTGGTGCATGTTTGTTGGTTTGATTCTTTGTTGGTCTGCTTCTCGCTTGTTTTGCAAACACGTCAGGACATGCATCTCTCCTTTCGCTTCAAACAGAGAGTCAAATAAGCTGATTCACTTAAGAGAGTGCTTCCAATCACCTATGATTTCCTGCTTCCCTCTCCAATCTTTAAGGTTTTGATGTCCTCCTTGCCTTCTTCTTGTTTCTTCTTTGCCACTCATGCTCTTCTTGCATTTCCAATAATGGTTTTCTTCTTTCCATTTCATCTTGCTGCTTTTCTATTCCGGGGAGTATTCTCAACCTTCCTTTTAGAAGAAGTTTTGAACTGCTGAATTCTTTTATGATTTGCCGGTCTGTGGATTGCTCTAGCTCTGCCGTTATTAGAAATGGTGGTCATGTGGCATAGGCTACCCTAGGTGGCAGCCTTTGGCCATTCCGGATATGGTCTGTGTCCTGGCACTCCTCCCTGTCCTGCAATATTGCTGCCGATTTATAAGCTGAAACCCCTCTGGAGGTTCCCTTGTGACTATGTTGTTTCCTCCAGGTGCATTTTAAATCACTGTGATATTCGTGAACTTTGTTGATTGGAATCATACAGCTGCTTGTAGGTCTATTGGGATTCCACCTCCTTTGGATGCTGTGTAATTCCTGAATTCTCATAGATGATTTTTTCTTGGCTTTCAACAAGTTTCAGTCTGATATTTCTACAGATAAATTTTCAGACATATTTTATTTCTTTATCTCTTGCTTTTCCATCTGGGACTCTTATGATTTCTAGTCTTTCATGCCCTGTCTTAACCCAGGATACAACAGCAATATTTTCATTGTTTTGCACTTGCTTTCCTATGTCCGAATCTGACCGAGGGATTTCTGTTCCCCTGTCTTCACAGTCATTCACGCGTCCCTCTGCATTATCTAGTCTGCTAAGGACTGAATTTTAGCCCTGATATTATCACATCCACTGAGTTTTCTGATATTTTTTGGCTCGTCTTTTTAAACTTTCTCTTCCCCTTTTCTGGTATTCTGCCTTTTGTGATTCTGAGACCCTTTGGTTCTTCAGTGTTTTCCTGACCTCCATTTTCAACACTTGGACTGCATAGCGTTTTGCAGTCTAGTTGTTTGAAAGCTTATCTTTTGGGCCTTCAATATCTTTGGAACTGAAAATGGTACTTCCTATTTCTTTTACTGTACTTCTTCATCTCTACTGGTCAGGTAATATCAGGTATCTAATGTAGATTTTTAGGGCTATGTTAAGTGAAAATTTTAGACTCTTGTCTCTACACAATTCCAAGGGATTTCTGTGAGGACAATTTCTCCTAGACATTGATGCCATATTCTCTTCCTGTGTGTGTTGTCTGGTATATCTCCAATTGCTGGTGTTGCATTTGTTGTGATGAACAACCCATACTATTTCGATTAGCATAACTTCATTTTGATTACACTTATCTCACAATTCTGAAAGTGCGCAGGACACGTCCTCTTGTGGAAATGAGGATTCTAAAGGTTCTCAGCTCTGCATTCTGCTCTATGTCATTTTGGAGTGTTTCCAAAACAGCAAACTGAGAGTGCGCTTGTGCTTTGTAGTGCCACGGGAATGTCCCAATGAAAGCAGTTCTTCCCAGAGCTTCTGTGTCTACTGAAACACCAGTGGAAGCACATCCATGGATGTCACAAATCAGGGCCTGCTGGAATGATCCCGCAGACCGACCTTGGTGTCCTCGCTACCGTACCGTGCCGGTGCCATCCAAAATGTAGCATCCGATTTTGGGAGATAGTGCTGAAGGAAATGCTTCCTCTTCTCACGCTGTGGACTTGGACCACTCTACCTTGTCCTATCATCCTTGTGGCACGGGTGCACGAAGGCCACCACAGAGCTGTTGCGCATAATGTGCCTCAAACCAAACCTTAATCCCAGCCCAGGTTATGTATGTAGCAGATCCTAAGGCTTTTCATTCTGATTTCAAACCCAAGGCCCCCTGGATCCCTCAGACCAGATGCACGATAGCTCTGATTCAGCCCCACACGTGCTCTATTGGCAAAATGCCCAATTGGTCCCTGGTTCTTCAAATGCACTGGGTGTGGCCATGAGACAGATCGGTAATCTCAACCGCGCGACCAGTGTGGTTGATTTATCATTGGTACACTGTTCGGTTTGCTCTCTTGATTAGACCCACCACATCCCACAACGCACTCCAGATCCCTGAGACTCAGCGTATGCCATCAACCGTAGCCCTATACCTCAATTACCGATGCTCCTGCTAACTGTAATTTGGCATCACGGATCTTGGACTCAGAATCAACTGTGGGGATATTTTGCGCTGGTTTCTTTGAGTTCTGTCAGCCAAGCATCTGCTGTGCACTCTTGTAAATCTCAGCACATCACCTTCAATCTCATGCCTCCTGCCCGCTTGAGAGGGTGCGTCCAAGTTAAACAGGGTTTCACCCTTGTTGGTCAGACCCTGCACTGGTTTCCATTCCCTGCTTTGCCTTCTCCTGCTTCCAGGTGTCCTGAGGCCTCATCCTGTCTTTGGAAGTAACAGACCTCTCTTCGGCAAGTGTCCTGTGCCAAAGGCTGGGTGAGTGGAGTTTTACATTTCTCTGTACAAGGGAGCGCGTGAGTGCAGGTTGCACTTCTTCTCTGCCAACTGGGCATCGATGAATCAACACTATCCAGATACATTTCACAGAAATGTGATATTTGCTTAGCTCTTGGTTTCTATACAGCCGTGGTGGGAGGGGTTGTCCAAAGAAACCTGTTTTGACATTGTGTTGATATCTCATTTGCTGTCTTTAAGAATTTTAACAGAATTCATTTCCATGTTTTGGGAGTTATACGAAAATGAAGTTATTTTTTAAAACACACTAAATCGACCTAGAAGCCAGACTTGTCAATTTTGGTAACATTGTGTCAGCTCTACGGAAAACCTAGACAGATAGAATGCAAACTAGCAGTCCAAACTGTTAAAGGGGTCATGTCAGCTCTTTACAGTTGAAGCCTCCGAGACCAACAGGAACCATGAAATAACTATTGGAAACATGAAATAACCCCCAACCTTGGATACACTTGGGCATGTGGTGCCCTTTAGTCCTATTTGTCACCTACTGGCCAATGTTGGATTTTCAAGGGGTAACATCCCTCTCTAGGAAAATACAAGAGGAAACAAACCAAATATATACATTTAGGTTTGAATCCAAAAGCACCTAGAGGCATTATAGCTAGGAGAACCCTGCTGCAGTTATGCTTGTCTATGGAGAACCAGGTGTTCTTCTATCAGTGATGAGAACAGTTAAACTTCCAATCATGTTGGGTAAAGCCATTTAACGCAACCAAGTCTGCACCCACATGATATAGTGCCCCCGGGGGCTTGACTCAAGTGAAAGACGATCCACATAAGCAGTGTCTTTAATGTCATTGGCGACTTTTACAGTACACTTCACTTTCTGACTTGTACTATTTACCTATACTGTCTTGAAAAACTGAGGCCTAATACAGATTCAAGTTCAGTCAAAGATTCCCCTCACTTACCACACTCCCTTTACCCCAGGGAAGACATAAACACAACATTTGCTGAATCTAGTGGAAGGCCATCTTTTCTAGGTGTGAGCTAAGTATTCAATACCTATCTATTTCAGCCGAGAATATTTGACCTTTAAGGAGTTCACTGTTGTTCACAGAGTGTGAAGCTGGAGGAACTCTGATTCTAGGAGGGACTTGCCCTTCTCCTAATGGCTTCATTGCCGCTCAGGTACTGAACCTTCAAAATGGATGAATGAGTGGAGGGGAGGGAAGGGCAAGTGCTTGCTAGCAAGGCCCAAACCTGGGAAAAGGCTTACCTGGGCTTGGTGAATTTTGGTCTGTATGGATTAGGAAGGCCCCTTGGGACGTGTGGATTCTCACGACCTCTTCCAAGAACAGGAGCGTTTTGATCATCTCTGCCATCTCTTCTCTTGCACACGTCAGGGACCTTGGACCCGTTCTTGGAGAAGAGAATTGAGGAACTTCCTCAAGTCCACGTTGGCACTCCGTATGTTTCTGCCAGTATCAGCGAGGTTCAATATGTCTCCTGAATGTCTTTTGAGCCTGGTATCCTCTACAGCTGTCTCCACGCCAGTATTCTCCATTGTAGCAGAACATCTCTCATCCATGTGTTCGCATCTCTCCTCAATCCGTGCAGCCAGCTTTTCGGCCAGCTTCTCTTCGTGACTCCCCTAAAGGCGACTTCACCAGGACTGGGCAAGTCTGAAAGTACCTCGGAGCCTCACCAGTAAGCTGATGACAGGCAGATCTTCCACTGTCTGCCCTTTCAGGTTCTGGAAACTGACCTGTGAACTCAGGTCTTTGGGCAGCAGAAGTATCTCGAACTTACACAGCTTCCCGGACCAAACACCTAAGCCAAGCTCCACAGAGGCCTGCAGCCCCTCCATCACACTGATCCACCCACAGAACTCGGCCCGATTACCTAGGATCCAACAGCCACAACAAGCCTCGTGGAACACACCAACATTCCACCTGGAATCCAACCGGTAACTGCCATCCCCAATGGCTGCTGCATCTTGTCAGTGTTGGGGGAGGGGCTGCATCCGAAGAGAGGTTCCTAAAGTAAATGTGGTTCTGCCCACTAGCGTCCCATGGGCCTTTCTTCTTCCCTCTTTCCTTTTGTTCAGATCTGTATGCACAGTACCAATGGAGAGAAGTGTGTCCCTTTTCAGTTGAAGGTTTCACACGTCTTTAAACTTTCTAAGAGTTCACAGTACACAGAGACCCAGTAAAGGAGACTTATGTTCCTATAATATCCGTACAACCGGAATACATATGCGTCGCATGATTTCTGCTGAAAAACCCACACTCTCAGGACATGGATCTATTGGTTTCATGGGGGCTGAATTTCCAAGAAATGAAACCAACCCCAATGTGCACGTTACTGTCTGTCTCTTTTGCTCTTAGTACACTTTGGCAGAGCTACTTGCCTTTGTTATAGGCTTCTTACAATTCTTCTCTACGTAGCGTAGAATATGGCATTCCTTCATCCTTTTGGAAGACATACAAGACTACATCACGGACTAGGAATCTAGTGGATTCCAAATCGGCATTTGGGTGAGGTCACGATATGCTCTTATGAATCTATATTTACGAATATGAATGCACGCCTCTGATTTCCGAATACAAGTGTGCTGAGTACATGCAAGCCGCAATACTGGGTCGATGCGTGCTGAATGATCCTTGACATCACCTTGAGTATTTTCTTTTGAATAATCATGTTTCCCATGGTATATGTCAGCCAACCGTACCATTTTGGTGCATGTTTGTTGGTTTGATTCTTTGTTGGTCTGCTTCTCGCTTGTTTTGCAAACACGTCAGGACATGCATCTCTCCT
This sequence comes from Vicugna pacos, assembly GCF_048564905.1. Taxonomy (NCBI): domain Eukaryota; kingdom Metazoa; phylum Chordata; class Mammalia; order Artiodactyla; family Camelidae; genus Vicugna; species Vicugna pacos. Next base: position 1,394,243 of record NW_027328872.1, read on the forward strand.
TTCGCTTCAAACAGAGAGTCAAATAAGCTGATTCACTTAAGAGAGTGCTTCCAATCACCTATGATTTCCTGCTTCCCTCTCCAATCTTTAAGGTTTTGATGTCCTCCTTGCCTTCTTCTTGTTTCTTCTTTGCCACTCATGCTCTTCTTGCATTTCCAATAATGGTTTTCTTCTTTCCATTTCATCTTGCTGCTTTTCTATTCCGGGGAGTATTCTCAACCTTCCTTTTAGAAGAAGTTTTGAACTGCTGAATTCTTTTATGATTTGCCGGTCTGTGGATTGCTCTAGCTCTGCCGTTATTAGAAATGGTGGTCATGTGGCATAGGCTACCCTAGGTGGCAGCCTTTGGCCATTCCGGATATGGTCTGTGTCCTGGCACTCCTCCCTGTCCTGCAATATTGCTGCCGATTTATAAGCTGAAACCCCTCTGGAGGTTCCCTTGTGACTATGTTGTTTCCTCCAGGTGCATTTTAAATCACTGTGATATTCGTGAACTTTGTTGATTGGAATCATACAGCTGCTTGTAGGTCTATTGGGATTCCACCTCCTTTGGATGCTGTGTAATTCCTGAATTCTCATAGATGATTTTTTCTTGGCTTTCAACAAGTTTCAGTCTGATATTTCTACAGATAAATTTTCAGACATATTTTATTTCTTTATCTCTTGCTTTTCCATCTGGGACTCTTATGATTTCTAGTCTTTCATGCCCTGTCTTAACCCAGGATACAACAGCAATATTTTCATTGTTTTGCACTTGCTTTCCTATGTCCGAATCTGACCGAGGGATTTCTGTTCCCCTGTCTTCACAGTCATTCACGCGTCCCTCTGCATTATCTAGTCTGCTAAGGACTGAATTTTAGCCCTGATATTATCACATCCACTGAGTTTTCTGATATTTTTTGGCTCGTCTTTTTAAACTTTCTCTTCCCCTTTTCTGGTATTCTGCCTTTTGTGATTCTGAGACCCTTTGGTTCTTCAGTGTTTTCCTGACCTCCATTTTCAACACTTGGACTGCATAGCGTTTTGCAGTCTAGTTGTTTGAAAGCTTATCTTTTGGGCCTTCAATATCTTTGGAACTGAAAATGGTACTTCCTATTTCTTTTACTGTACTTCTTCATCTCTACTGGTCAGGTAATATCAGGTATCTAATGTAGATTTTTAGGGCTATGTTAAGTGAAAATTTTAGACTCTTGTCTCTACACAATTCCAAGGGATTTCTGTGAGGACAATTTCTCCTAGACATTGATGCCATATTCTCTTCCTGTGTGTGTTGTCTGGTATATCTCCAATTGCTGGTGTTGCATTTGTTGTGATGAACAACCCATACTATTTCGATTAGCATAACTTCATTTTGATTACACTTATCTCACAATTCTGAAAGTGCGCAGGACACGTCCTCTTGTGGAAATGAGGATTCTAAAGGTTCTCAGCTCTGCATTCTGCTCTATGTCATTTTGGAGTGTTTCCAAAACAGCAAACTGAGAGTGCGCTTGTGCTTTGTAGTGCCACGGGAATGTCCCAATGAAAGCAGTTCTTCCCAGAGCTTCTGTGTCTACTGAAACACCAGTGGAAGCACATCCATGGATGTCACAAATCAGGGCCTGCTGGAATGATCCCGCAGACCGACCTTGGTGTCCTCGCTACCGTACCGTGCCGGTGCCATCCAAAATGTAGCATCCGATTTTGGGAGATAGTGCTGAAGGAAATGCTTCCTCTTCTCACGCTGTGGACTTGGACCACTCTACCTTGTCCTATCATCCTTGTGGCACGGGTGCACGAAGGCCACCACAGAGCTGTTGCGCATCCTGTGCCTCAAACCAAACCTTAATCCCAGCCCAGGTTATGTATGTAGCAGATCCTAAGGCTTTTCATTCTGATTTCAAACCCAAGGCCCCCTGGATCCCTCAGACCAGATGCACGATAGCTCTGATTCAGCCCCACACGTGCTCTATTGGCAAAATGCCAAATTGGTCCCTGGTTCTTCAAATGCACTGGGTGTGGCCATGAGACAGATCGGTAATCTCAACCGCGCGACCAGTGTGGTTGATTTATCATTGGTACACTGTTCGGTTTGCTCTCTTGATTAGACCCACCACATCCCACAACGCACTCCAGATCCCTGAGACTCAGCGTATGCCATCAACCGTAGCCCTATACCTCAATTACCGATGCTCCTGCTAACTGTAATTTGGCATCACGGATCTTGGACTCAGAATCAACTGTGGGGATATTTTGCGCTGGTTTCTTTGAGTTCTGTCAGCCAAGCATCTGCTGTGCACTCTTGTAAATCTCAGCACATCACCTTCAATCTCATGCCTCCTGCCCGCTTGAGAGGGTGCGTCCAAGTTAAACAGGGTTTCACCCTTGTTGGTCAGACCCTGCACTGGTTTCCATTCCCTGCTTTGCCTTCTCCTGCTTCCAGGTGTCCTGAGGCCTCATCCTGTCTTTGGAAGTAACAGATCTCTCTTCGGCAAGTGTCCTGTGCCAAAGGCTGGGTGAGTGGAGTTTTACATTTCTCTGTACAAGGGAGCGCGTGAGTGCAGGTTGCACTTCTTCTCTGCCAACTGGGCATCGATGAATCAACACTATCCAGATACATTTCACAGAAATGTGATATTTGCTTAGCTCTTGGTTTCTATACAGCCGTGGTGGGAGGGGTTGTCCAAAGAAACCTGTTTTGACATTGTGTTGATATCTCATTTGCTGTCTTTAAGAATTTTAACAGAATTCATTTCCATGTTTTGGGAGTTATACGAAAATGAAGTTATTTTTTAAAACACACTAAATCGACCTAGAAGCCAGACTTGTCAATTTTGGTAACATTGTGTCAGCTCTACGGAAAACCTAGACAGATAGAATGCAAACTAGCAGTCCAAACTGTTAAAGGGGTCATGTCAGCTCTTTACAGTTGAAGCCTCCGAGACCAACAGGAACCATGAAATAACTATTGGAAACATGAAATAACCCCCAACCTTGGATACACTTGGGCATGTGGTGCCCTTTAGTCCTATTTGTCACCTACTGGCCAATGTTGGATTTTCAAGGGGTAACATCCCTCTCTAGGAAAATACAAGAGGAAACAAACCAAATATATACATTTAGGTTTGAATCCAAAAGCACCTAGAGGCATTATAGCTAGGAGAACCCTGCTGCAGTTATGCTTGTCTATGGAGAACCAGGTGTTCTTCTATCAGTGATGAGAACAGTTAAACTTCCAATCATGTTGGGTAAAGCCATTTAACGCAACCAAGTCTGCACCCACATGATATAGTGCCCCCGGGGGCTTGACTCAAGTGAAAGACGATCCACATAAGCTGTGTCTTTAATGTCATTGGCGACTTTTACAGTACACTTCACTTTCTGACTTGTACTATTTACCTATACTGTCTTGAAAAACTGAGGCCTAATACAGATTCAAGTTCAGTCAAAGATTCCCCTCACTTACCACACTCCCTTTACCCCAGGGAAGACATAAACACAACATTTGCTGAATCTAGTGGAAGGCCATCTTTTCTAGGTGTGAGCTAAGTATTCAATACCTATCTATTTCAGCCGAGAATATTTGACCTTTAAGGAGTTCACTGTTGTTCACAGAGTGTGAAGCTGGAGGAACTCTGATTCTAGGAGGGACTTGCCCTTCTCCTAATGGCTTCATTGCCGCTCAGGTACTGAACCTTCAAAATGGATGAATGAGTGGAGGGGAGGGAAGGGCAAGTGCTTGCTAGCAAGGCCCAAACCTGGGAAAAGGCTTACCTGGGCTTGGTGAATTTTGGTCTGTATGGATTAGGAAGGCCCCTTGGGACGTGTGGATTCTCACGACCTCTTCCAAGAACAGGAGCGTTTTGATCATCTCTGCCATCTCTTCTCTTGCACACGTCAGGGACCTTGGACCCGTTCTTGGAGAAGAGAATTGAGGAACTTCCTCAAGTCCACGTTGGCACTCCGTATGTTTCTGCCAGTATCAGCGAGGTTCAATATGTCTCCTGAATGTCTTTTGAGCCTGGTATCCTCTACAGCTGTCTCCACGCCAGTATTCTCCATTGTAGCAGAACATCTCTCATCCATGTGTTCGCATCTCTCCTCAATCCGTGCAGCCAGCTTTTCGGCCAGCTTCTCTTCGTGACTCCCCTAAAGGCGACTTCACCAGGACTGGGCAAGTCTGAAAGTACCTCGGAGCCTCACCAGTAAGCTGATGACAGGCAGATCTTCCACTGTCTGCCCTTTCAGGTTCTGGAAACTGACCTGTGAACTCAGGTCTTTGGGCAGCAGAAGTATCTCGAACTTACACAGCTTCCCGGACCAAACACCTAAGCCAAGCTCCACAGAGGCCTGCAGCCCCTCCATCACACTGATCCACCCACAGAACTCGGCCCGATTACCTAGGATCCAACAGCCACAACAAGCCTCGTGGAACACACCAACATTCCACCTGGAATCCAACCGGTAACTGCCATCCCCAATGGCTGCTGCATCTTGTCAGTGTTGGGGGAGGGGCTGCATCCGACGAGAGGTTCCTAAAGTAAATGTGGTTCTGCCCACTAGCGTCCCATGGGCCTTTCTTCTTCCCTCTTTCCTTTTGTTCAGATCTGTATGCACAGTACCAATGGAGAGAAGTGTGTCCCTTTTCAGTTGAAGGTTTCACACGTCTTTAAACTTTCTAAGAGTTCACAGTACACAGAGACCCAGTAAAGGAGACTTATGTTCCTATAATATCCGTACAACCGGAATACATATGCGTCGCATGATTTCTGCTGAAAAACCCACACTCTCAGGACATGGATCTATTGGTTTCATGGGGGCTGAATTTCCAAGAAATGAAACCAACCCCAATGTGCACGTTACTGTCTGTCTCTTTTGCTCTTAGTACACTTTGGCAGAGCTACTTGCCTTTGTTATAGGCTTCTTACAATTCTTCTCTACGTAGCGTAGAATATGGCATTCCTTCATCCTTTTGGAAGACATACAAGACTACATCACGGACTAGGAATCTAGTGGATTCCAAATCGGCATTTGGGTGAGGTCACGATATGCTCTTATGAATCTATATTTACGAATATGAATGCACGCCTCTGATTTCCGAATACAAGTGTGCTGAGTACATGCAAGCCGCAATACTGGGTCGATGCGTGCTGAATGATCCTTGACATCACCTTGAGTATTTTCTTTTGAATAATCATGTTTCCCATGGTATATGTCAGCCAACCGTACCATTTTGGTGCATGTTTGTTGGTTTGATTCTTTGTTGGTCTGCTTCTCGCTTGTTTTGCAAACACGTCAGGACATGCATCTCTCCTTTCGCTTCAAACAGAGAGTCAAATAAGCTGATTCACTTAAGAGAGTGCTTCCAATCACCTATGATTTCCTGCTTCCCTCTCCAATCTTTAAGGTTTTGATGTCCTCCTTGCCTTCTTCTTGTTTCTTCTTTGCCACTCATGCTCTTCTTGCATTTCCAATAATGGTTTTCTTCTTTCCATTTCATCTTGCTGCTTTTCTATTCCGGGGAGTATTCTCAACCTTCCTTTTAGAAGAAGTTTTGAACTGCTGAATTCTTTTATGATTTGCCGGTCTGTGGATTGCTCTAGCTCTGCCGTTATTAGAAATGGTGGTCATGTGGCATAGGCTACCCTAGGTGGCAGCCTTTGGCCATTCCGGATATGGTCTGTGTCCTGGCACTCCTCCCTGTCCTGCAATATTGCTGCCGATTTATAAGCTGAAACCCCTCTGGAGGTTCCCTTGTGACTATGTTGTTTCCTCCAGGTGCATTTTAAATCACTGTGATATTCGTGAACTTTGTTGATTGGAATCATACAGCTGCTTGTAGGTCTATTGGGATTCCACCTCCTTTGGATGCTGTGTAATTCCTGAATTCTCATAGATGATTTTTTCTTGGCTTTCAACAAGTTTCAGTCTGATATTTCTACAGATAAATTTTCAGACATATTTTATTTCTTTATCTCTTGCTTTTCCATCTGGGACTCTTATGATTTCTAGTCTTTCATGCCCTGTCTTAACCCAGGATACAACAGCAATATTTTCATTGTTTTGCACTTGCTTTCCTATGTCCGAATCTGACCGAGGGATTTCTGTTCCCCTGTCTTCACAGTCATTCACGCGTCCCTCTGCATTATCTAGTCTGCTAAGGACTGAATTTTAGCCCTGATATTATCACATCCACTGAGTTTTCTGATATTTTTTGGCTCGTCTTTTTAAACTTTCTCTTCCCCTTTTCTGGTATTCTGCCTTTTGTGATTCTGAGACCCTTTGGTTCTTCAGTGTTTTCCTGACCTCCATTTTCAACACTTGGACTGCATAGCGTTTTGCAGTCTAGTTGTTTGAAAGCTTATCTTTTGGGCCTTCAATATCTTTGGAACTGAAAATGGTACTTCCTATTTCTTTTACTGTACTTCTTCATCTCTACTGGTCAGGTAATATCAGGTATCTAATGTAGATTTTTAGGGCTATGTTAAGTGAAAATTTTAGACTCTTGTCTCTACACAATTCCAAGGGATTTCTGTGAGGACAATTTCTCCTAGACATTGATGCCATATTCTCTTCCTGTGTGTGTTGTCTGGTATATCTCCAATTGCTGGTGTTGCATTTGTTGTGATGAACAACCCATACTATTTCGATTAGCATAACTTCATTTTGATTACACTTATCTCACAATTCTGAAAGTGCGCAGGACACGTCCTCTTGTGGAAATGAGGATTCTAAAGGTTCTCAGCTCTGCATTCTGCTCTATGTCATTTTGGAGTGTTTCCAAAACAGCAAACTGAGAGTGCGCTTGTGCTTTGTAGTGCCACGGGAATGTCCCAATGAAAGCAGTTCTTCCCAGAGCTTCTGTGTCTACTGAAACACCAGTGGAAGCACATCCATGGATGTCACAAATCAGGGCCTGCTGGAATGATCCCGCAGACCGACCTTGGTGTCCTCGCTACCGTACCGTGCCGGTGCCATCCAAAATGTAGCATCCGATTTTGGGAGATAGTGCTGAAGGAAATGCTTCCTCTTCTCACGCTGTGGACTTGGACCACTCTACCTTGTCCTATCATCCTTGTGGCACGGGTGCACGAAGGCCACCACAGAGCTGTTGCGCATCCTGTGCCTCAAACCAAACCTTAATCCCAGCCCAGGTTATGTATGTAGCAGATCCTAAGGCTTTTCATTCTGATTTCAAACCCAAGGCCCCCTGGATCCCTCAGACCAGATGCACGATAGCTCTGATTCAGCCCCACACGTGCTCTATTGGCAAAATGCCCAATTGGTCCCTGGTTCTTCAAATGCACTGGGTGTGGCCATGAGACAGATCGGTAATCTCAACCGCGCGACCAGTGTGGTTGATTTATCATTGGTACACTGTTCGGTTTGCTCTCTTGATTAGACACACCACATCCCACAACGCACTCCAGATCCCTGAGACTCAGCGTATGCCATCAACCGTAGCCCTATACCTCAATTACCGATGCTCCTGCTAACTGTAATTTGGCATCACGGATCTTGGACTCAGAATCAACTGTGGGGATATTTTGCGCTGGTTTCTTTGAGTTCTGTCAGCCAAGCATCTGCTGTGCACTCTTGTAAATCTCAGCACATCACCTTCAATCTCATGCCTCCTGCCCGCTTGAGAGGGTGCGTCCAAGTTAAACAGGGTTTCACCCTTGTTGGTCAGACCCTGCACTGGTTTCCATTCCCTGCTTTGCCTTCTCCTGCTTCCAGGTGTCCTGAGGCCTCATCCTGTCTTTGGAAGTAACAGATCTCTCTTCGGCAAGTGTCCTGTGCCAAAGGCTGGGTGAGTGGAGTTTTACATTTCTCTGTACAAGGGAGCGCGTGAGTGCAGGTTGCACTTCTTCTCTGCCAACTGGGCATCGATGAATCAACACTATCCAGATACATTTCACAGAAATGTGATATTTGCTTAGCTCTTGGTTTCTATACAGCCGTGGTGGGAGGGGTTGTCCAAAGAAACCTGTTTTGACATTGTGTTGATATCTCATTTGCAGTCTTTAAGAATTTTAACAGAATTCATTTCCATGTTTTGGGAGTTATACGAAAATGAAGTTATTTTTTAAAACACACTAAATCGACCTAGAAGCCAGACTTGTCAATTTTGGTAACATTGTGTCAGCTCTACGGAAAACCTAGACAGATAGAATGCAAACTAGCAGTCCAAACTGTTAAAGGGGTCATGTCAGCTCTTTACAGTTGAAGCCTCCGAGACCAACAGGAACCATGAAATAACTATTGGAAACATGAAATAACCCCCAACCTTGGATACACTTGGGCATGTGGTGCCCTTTAGTCCTATTTGTCACCTACTGGCCAATGTTGGATTTTCAAGGGGTAACATCCCTCTCTAGGAAAATACAAGAGGAAACAAACCAAATATATACATTTAGGTTTGAATCCAAAAGCACCTAGAGGCATTATAGCTAGGAGAACCCTGCTGCAGTTATGCTTGTCTATGGAGAACCAGGTGTTCTTCTATCAGTGATGAGAACAGTTAAACTTCCAATCATGTTGGGTAAAGCAATTTAACGCAACCAAGTCTGCACCCACATGATATAGTGCCCCCGGGGGCTTGACTCAAGTGAAAGACGATCCACATAAGCTGTGTCTTTAATGTCATTGGCGACTTTTACAGTACACTTCACTTTCTGACTTGTACTATTTACCTATACTGTCTTGAAAAACTGAGGCCTAATACAGATTCAAGTTCAGTCAAAGATTCCCCTCACTTACCACACTCCCTTTACCCCAGGGAAGACATAAACACAACATTTGCTGAATCTAGTGGAAGGCCATCTTTTCTAGGTGTGAGCTAAGTATTCAATACCTATCTATTTCAGCCGAGAATATTTGACCTTTAAGGAGTTCACTGTTGTTCACAGAGTGTGAAGCTGGAGGAACTCTGATTCTAGGAGGGACTTGCCCTTCTCCTAATGGCTTCATTGCCACTCAGGTACTGAACCTTCAAAATGGATGAATGAGTGGAGGGGAGGGAAGGGCAAGTGCTTGCTAGCAAGGCCCAAACCTGGGAAAAGGCTTACCTGGGCTTGGTGAATTTTGGTCTGTATGGATTAGGAAGGCCCCTTGGGACGTGTGGATTCTCACGACCTCTTCCAAGAACAGGAGCGTTTTGATCATCTCTGCCATCTCTTCTCTTGCACACGTCAGGGACCTTGGACCCGTTCTTGGAGAAGAGAATTGAGGAACTTCCTCAAGTCCACGTTGGCACTCCGTATGTTTCTGCCAGTATCAGCGAGGTTCAATATGTCTCCTGAATGTCTTTTGAGCCTGGTATCCTCTACAGCTGTCTCCACGCCAGTATTCTCCATTGTAGCAGAACATCTCTCATCCATGTGTTCGCATCTGTCCTCAATCCGTGCAGCCAGCTTTTCGTCCAGCTTCTCTTCGTGACTCCCCTAAAGGCGACTTCACCAGGACTGGGCAAGTCTGAAAGTACCTCGGAGCCTCACCAGTAAGCTGATGACAGGCAGATCTTCCACTGTCTGCCCTTTCAGGTTCTGGAAACTGACCTGTGAACTCAGGTCTTTGGGCAGCAGAAGTATCTCGAACTTACACAGCTTCCCGGACCAAACACCTAAGCCAAGCTCCACAGAGGCCTGCAGCCCCTCCATCACACTGATCCACCCACAGAACTCGGCCCGATTACCTAGGATCCAACAGCCACAACAAGCCTCGTGGAACACACCAACATTCCACCTGGAATCCAACCGGTAACTGCCATCCCCAATGGCTGCTGCATCTTGTCAGTGTTGGGGGAGGGGCTGCATCCGACGAGAGGTTCCTAAAGTAAATGTGGTTCTGCCCACTAGCGTCCCATGGGCCTTTCTTCTTCCCTCTTTCCTTTTGTTCAGATCTGTATGCACAGTACCAATGGAGAGAAGTGTGTCCCTTTTCAGTTGAAGGTTTCACACGTCTTTAAACTTTCTAAGAGTTCACAGTACACAGAGACCCAGTAAAGGAGACTTATGTTCCTATAATATCCGTACAACCGGAATACATATGCGTCGCATGATTTCTGCTGAAAAACCCACACTCTCAGGACATGGATCTATTTGTTTCATGGGGGCTGAATTTCCAAGAAATGAAACCAACCCCAATGTGCACTTTACTGTCTGTCTCTTTTGCTCTTAGTACACTTTGGCAGAGCTACTTGCCTTTGTTATAGGCTTCTTACAATTCTTCTCTACGTAGCGTTGAATATGACATTCCTTCATCCTGTTGGAAGACATAAAAGACTACATCACGGACTAGGAATCCAGTGGATTCCAAATCGGCATTTGGGTGAGGTCACGATATGCTCTTATGAATCTATATTTACGAATATGAATGCACGCCTCTGATTTCCGAATACAAGTGTGCTGAGTACATGCAAGCCGCAATACTGGGTCGATGCGTGCTGAATGATCCTTGACATCACCTTGAGTATTTTCTTTTGAATAATCATGTTTCCCATGGTATATGTCAGCCAACCGTACCATTTTGGTGCATGTTTGTTGGTTTGATTCTTTGTTGGTCTGCTTCTCGCTTGTTTTGCAAACACGTCAGGACATGCATCTCTCCTTTCGCTTCAAACAGAGAGTCAAATAAGCTGATTCACTTAAGAGACTGCTTCCAATCACCTATGATTTCCTGCTTCCCTCTCCAATCTTTCAGGTTTGATGTCCTCCTTGCCTTCTTCTTGTTTCTTCTTTGCCACTCATGCTCTTCTTGCATTTCCAATAATGGTTTTCTTCTTTCCATTTCATCTTGCTGCTTTTCTATTCCGGGGAGTATTCTCAACCTTCCTTTTAGAAGAAGTTTTGAACTGCTGAATTCTTTTATGATTTGCCGGTCTGTGGATTGCTCTAGCTCTGCCGTTATTAGAAATGGTGGTCATGTGGCATAGGCTACCCTAGGTGGCAGCATTTGGCCATTCAGGATATGGTCTGTGTCCTGGCACTCCTCCCTGTCCTGCAATATTGCTGCCGAGTTATAAGCTGAAACCCCTCTGGAGGTTCCCTTGTGACTATGTTGTTTCCTCCAGGTGCATTTTAAATCACTGTGATATTCGTGAACTTTGTTGATTGGTATCATACAGCTGCTTGTAGGTCTATTGGGATTCCACCTCCTTTTAATGCTGTGTAATTCCTGAATTCGCATAGATGATTTTTTCTTGGTTTTCAACAAGTTTCAGTCTGATATTTCTACAGATAAATTTTCAGACATATTTTATTTCTTTATCACTTGCTTTTCCATCTGGGACTCTTATGAATTCTAGTCTTTCATGCCCTGTCTTAACCCAGGATACAACAGCAATATTTTCATTGTTTTGCACTTGCTTTCCTATGTCCGAATCTGACCGAGGGATTTCTGTTCCCCTGTCTTCACAGTCATTCACGCGTCCCTCTGCATTATCTAGTCTGCTAAGGACTGAATTTTAGCCCTGATATTATCACATCCACTGAGTGTTCTGATATCTTTTGGCTCGACTTTAGACTTTCTCTTCCCCTTTTCTGGTATTCTGCCTTTTGTGATTCTGAGACCCTTTTGTTCTTCAGTGTTTTCCTGACCTCCATTTTCAACACTTGGACTGCATAGCGTTTTGCAGTCTAGTTGTTTGAAAGCTTATCTTTTGGGCCTTCAATATCTTTGGAACTGAAAATGGTACTTCCTATTTCTTTTACTGTACTAGTTCATCTCTACTGGTCAGGTAATATCAGGTATCTAATGTAGATTTTTATGGCTATGTTAAGTGAAAATTTTAGACACTTTTCTCTACACAATTCCAAGGGATTTCTGTGAGGACAATTTCTCCTAGACATTGATGCCATATTCTCTTCCTGTGTGTGTTGTCTGGTATATCTCCAATTGCTGGTGTTGCATTTGTTGTGATGAACAACCCATACTACTTCGATTAGCATAACTTCATTTTGATTACGCTTATCTCACAATTCTGAAAGTGCGCAGGACACGGCCTCTTGTGGAAATGAGGATTCAAAAGGTTGTCAGCTCTGCATTCTTCGCTATGTCATTTTGGAGTGTTTCCAAAACAGCAAACTGAGAGTGCGCTTGTGCTTTGTAGTGCCACGGGAATGTCCCAGTGAAAGCAGTTCTTCCCAGAGCTTCTCTGTCTACTGAAACACCAGTGGAAGCACATCCATGGATGTCACACATCAGGGCCTGCTGGAATGATCCCGCAGACCGACCTTGGTGTCCTCGCTGCCGTACCGTGCCGGTGCCATCCAAAATGTAGCATCCGATTTTGGGAGATAGTGCTGAAAGAAATGCTTCCTCTTCTCACGCTGTGGACTTGGACCACTCTACCTTGTCCTATCATCCTTGTGGCACGGGTGCACGAACGCCACCACAGAGCTGTTGCGCATCCTGTGCCTCAAACCAAACCATAATCCCAGCCCAAGTTATGAATGTAGCAGATCCTAAGGCTTTTCATTCTGATTTCAAACCCAAGGCCCCCTGGATCCCTCAGACCAGATGCACGATAGCTCTGATTCAGCCCCACACGTGCTCTATTGGCAAAATGCCCAGTTGGTCCCTGGTCCTGCAGATGCACTGGGTGTGGCCATGGGACATATCGGTAATCTCAACCGCGCGACCAGTGTGGTTGATTTATCATTGGTACACTGTTCGGTTTGCTCTCTTGATTAGACCCACCACATCCCACAACACAGTCCAGATCCCTGAGACTCAGCGTATGGCATCAACCGTAGCCCGATACCTCACTTACCGATGCTCCTGCTAACTGTAATTTGGCATCACGTATCTTGGTCTCAGAATCAACTGTGGGGATAATTTGCACTGGTATCTTTGAGTTCTGTCAGCCAAGCATCTGCTGTGCACTCTTGTAAATCTCAGCACATCACCTTCAATCTCATGTCTCCTGTTCGCTAGAGAGGGTGCGTCCAAGTTAAACAGGGTTTCACCGTTGTTGGTCAGAACCTGCCCTGGTTTCCATTCCCTGCTTTGCCTTCTCCTGCTTCCAGGTGTCCTGAGGCCTCATCCTGTCTTTGGAAGTAACAGACCTCTCTTCGGCAAGTGTCCTGTGCCAAAGGCTGGGTGAGTGGAGTTTTACATTTCTCTGTACAAGGGAGCGCGTGAGTGCAGGTTGCACTTCTTCTCTGCCAACTGGGCATCGATGAATCAACACTATCCAGATACATTTCACAGAAATGTGATATTTGCTTAGCTCTTGGTTTCTATACAGCCGTGGTGGGAGGGGTTGTCCAAAGAAACCTGTTTTGACATTGTGTTGATATCTTATTTGCAGGCTTTGAGAATTTTAACAGAATTCATTTCCATGTTTTGGGAGTTATACGAAAATGAAGTTATTTTTTTAAACACACTAAATCGACCTAGAAGCCAGACTTGTCAATTTTGGTAACATTTTGTCAGCTCTACGGAAAACCTAGACAGATAGAATGCAAACTAGCAGTCCAAACTGTTAAAGGGGTCATGTCAGCTCTTTACGGTTGAAGCCTCCGAGACCAACAGGAACCATGGAATAACTATTGGAAACATGAAATAACCCCCAACCTTGGATACACTTGGGCATGTGGTGCCCTTTAGTCCTATTTGTCACCTACTGGCCAATGTTGGCATTTCAAGGGGTAACATCCCTCTCTAGGAAAATACAAGAGGAAACAAACCAAATATATACATTTAGGTTTGAATCCAAAAGCACCTAGAGGCATTATAGCTAGGAGAACCCTGCTGCACTTATGCTTGTCTATGGAGAACCAGGTGTTCTTCTATCAGTGATGAGAACAATTAAACTTCCGATCATGTTGGGTAAAGCCATTTAACGCAACCAAGTCTGCACCCACATGATATAGTGCCCCCGGGGGCTTGACTCAAGTGAAAGACGATCCACATAAGCTGTGTCTTTAATGTCATTGGCGACTTTTACAGTACACTTCACTTTCTGACTTGTACTATTTACCAATACTGTCTTGAAAAACTGAGGCCTAATACAGATTCAAGTTCAGTCAAAGATTCCCCTCACTTACCACACTCCCTTCACCCCAGGGAAGACATAAACACAACATTTGCTGAATCTAGCGGAAGGCCATCGTTTCTAGGTGTGAGCTAAGTATTCAATTTCTATCTATTTCAGCCGAGACTATTTGACCTTTAAGGAGTTCACTGTTGTTCACAGAGTGTGAAGCTGGAGGAACTCTGATTCTAGGAGGGACTTGCCCTTCTCCTAATGGCTTCATTGCCACTCAGGTACTGAACCTTCAAAATGGATGCGTGAGTGGATGGGAGGGAAGGGCAAGTGCTTGCTAGCTAGGCCCAAACCTGGGAAAAGGCTTACCTGGGCTTGGTGAATTTTGGTCTGAATGGCTTGGGAAGGCCCCTTGGGACGTGTGGATTCTCACGACCTCTTCCAAGAACAGGAGCGTTTTGATCATCTCTGCCATCTCTTCTCTTGCACACGTCAGGGACCTTGGACCCGTTCTTGGAGAAGAGAATTGAGGAACTTCCTCAAGTCCACATTGGCACTCCGTATGTTTCTGCCAGTGTCAGCGAGGTTCAATATGTCTCCTGAATGTCTTTTGAGCCTGGTATCCTCTACAGCTGTCTCCACGCCAGTATTCTCCATTGTAGCAGAACATCTCTCATCCATGTGTTCGCATCTCTCCTCAATCCGTGCAGCCAGCTTTTCGGCCAGCTTCTCTTCGTGACTCCCCTAAAGTCGACTTCACCAGGACTGGGCAAGTCTGAAAGTACCTCGGAGCCTCACCAGTAAGCTGATGACAGGCAGATCTTCCACTGTCTGCCCTTTCAGGTTCTGGAAACTGACCTGTGAACTCAGGTCTTTGGGCAGCAGAAGTATCTCGAACTTACACAGCTTCCCGGACCAAACACCTAAGCCAAGCTCCACAGAGGCCTGCAGCCCCTCCATCACACTGATCCACCCACAGAACTCGGCCCGGTTACCTAGGATCCAACAGCCACAACAAGCCTCGTGGAACACACCAACATTCCACCTGGAATCCAACCGGTAACTGCCATCCCCAATGGCTGCTGCATCTTGTCAGTGTTGGGGGAGGGGCTGCATCCGACGAGAGGTTCCTAAAGTAAATGTGGTTCTGCCCACTAGCGTCCCATGGGCCTTTCTTCTTCCCTCTTTCCTTTTGTTCAGATCTGTATGCACAGTACCAATGGAGAGAAGTGTGTCCCTTTTCAGTTGAAGGTTTCACACGTCTTTAAACTTTCTAAGAGTTCACAGTACACAGAGACCCAGTAAAGGAGACTTATGTTCCTATAATATCCGTACAACCGGAATACATATGCGTCGCATGATTTCTGCTGAAAAACCCACACTCTCAGGACATGGATCTATTTGTTTCATGGGGGCTGAATTTCCAAGAAATGAAACCAACCCCAATGTGCACTTTACTGTCTGTCTCTTTTGCTCTTAGTACACTTTGGCAGAGCTACTTGCCTTTGTTATAGGCTTCTTACAATTCTTCTATACGTAGCGTTGGATATGACATTCCTTCATCCTGTTGGAAGACATAAAAGACTACATCACGGACTAGGAATCCATTGGATTCCAAATCGGCATTTGGGTGAGGTCACGATATGCTCTTATGAATCTATATTTACGAATATGTATGCACGCCTCTGATTTCCGAATACAAGTGTGCTGAGTACATGCAAGCCGCAATACTGTGTCGATGTGTGCTGAATGATCCTTGACAACACCGTGAGTATTTTCTTTTGAATAATCATGTTTCCCATGGTATATGTCAGCCAACCGTACCATTTTGGTGCATGTTTGTTGGTTTGATTCTTTGTTGGTCTGCTTCTCGCTTGTTTTGCAAACACGTCAGGACATGCATCTCTCCTTTCGCTTCAAACAGAGAGTCAAATAAGCTGATTCACTTAAGAGAGTGCTTCCAATCACCTATGATTTCCTGCTTCCCTCTCCAATCTTTAAGGTTTTGATGTCCTCCTTGCCTTCTTCTTGTTTCTTGTTTGCCACTCATGCTCTTCTTGCATTTCCAATAATGGTTTTCTTCTTTCCATTTCATCTTTCTGCTTTTCTATTCCGGGGAGTATTCTCAACCTTCCTTTTAGAAGAAGTTTTGAACTGCTGAATTCTTTTATGATTTGCCGGTCTGTGGATTGCTCTAGCTCTGCCGTTATTAGAAATGGTGGTCATGTGGCATAGGCTACCCTAGGTGGCAGCATTTGGCCATTCAGGATATGGTCTGTGTCCTGGCACTCCTCCCTGTCCTGCAATATTGCTGCCGAGTTATAAGCTGAAACCCCTCTGGAGGTTCCCTTGTGACTATGTTGTTTCCTCCAGGTGCATTTTAAATCACTGTGATATTCGTGAACTTTGTTGATTGGAATCATACAGCTGCTTGTAGGTCTATTGGGATTCCACCTCCTTTGGATGCTGTGTAATTCCTGAATTCGCATAGATGATTTTTTCTTGGTTTTCAACAAGTTTCAGTCTGATATTTCTACAGATAAATTTTCAGACATATTTTATTTCTTTATCTCTTGCTTTTCCATCTGGGACTCTTATGAATTCTAGTCTTTCATGCCCTGTCTTAACCCAGGATACAACAGCAATATTTTCATTGTTTTGCACTTGCTTTCCTATGTCCGAATCTGACCGAGGGATTTCTGTTCCCCTGTCTTCACAGTCATTCACGCGTCCCTCTGCATTATCTAGTCTGCTAAGGACTGAATTTTAGCCCTGATATTATCACATCCACTGAGTTTTCTGATATCTTTTGGCTCGTCTTTAGACTTTCTCTTCCCCTTTTCCGGTATTCTGCCTTTTGTGATTCTGAGACCCTTTTGTTCTTCAGTGTTTTCCTGACCTCCATTTTCAACACTTGGACTGCATAGCGTTTTGCAGTCTAGTTGTTTGAAAGCTTATCTTTTGGGCCTTCAATATCTTTGGAACTGAAAATGGTACTTCCTATTTCTTTTACTGTACTTCTTCATCTCTACTGGTCAGGTAATATGAGGTATCTAATGTAGATTTTTAGGGCCATGTTAAGTGAAAATTTTAGACTCTTGTCTCTACGCAATTCCAAGGGATTTCTGTGAGGACAATTTCTCCTAGACATTGATGCCATATTCTCTTCCTGTGTGTGTTGTCTGGTATATCTCCAATTGCTGGTGTTGCATTTGTTGTGATGAATAACCCATACTATTTCGATTAGCATAACTTCATTTTGATTACGCTTATCTCACAATTCTGAAAGTGCGCAGGACACGGCCTCTTGTGGAAATGAGGATTCTAAAGGTTCTCAGCTCTGCATTCTTCTCTATGTCATTTTGGAGTGTTTCCAAAACAGCAAACTGAGAGTGCGCTTGTGCTTTGTAGTGCCACGGGAATGTCCCAATGAAAGCAGTTCTTCCCAGAGCTTCTCTGTCTACTGAAACACCAGTGGAAGCACATCCATGGATGTCACACATCAGGTCCTGCTGGAATGATCCCACAGAACGACCATGGTGTCCTCGCTGCCGTACCGTGCCGGTGCCATCCAAAATGTAGCATCCGATTTTGGGAGATAGTGCTGAAGGAAATGCTTCCTCTTCTCACGCTGTGGACTTGGACCACTCTACCTTGTCCTATCATCCTTGTGGCATGGGTGCACGAAGGCCATCACAGAGCTGTTGCGCATCCTTTGCCTCAAACCAAACCATAATCCCAGCCCAGGTTATGAATGTAGCAGATCCTAAGGCTTTTCATTCTGGTTTCAAACCCAAGGCCCCCTGGATCCCTCAGACCAGATGCACGATAGCTCTGAATCAGCCCCACACATGCTCTATTGGCAAAACGCCCAGTTGGTCCCTGGTCCTGCAGATGCACTGGGTGTGGCCATGGGACATATCGGTAATCTCAACCGCGCGACCAGTGTGGTTGATTTATCATTGGTACACTGTTCGGTTTGCTCTCTTGATTAGACCCTCCACATCCCACAACGCACTCCAGATCCCTGAGACTCAGCGTATGCCATCAACCGTAGCTCTATACCTCACTTACCGATGCCCATGCTAACTGTAATTTGGCATCACGGATCTTGGTCTCAGAATCAATTGTGGGGATATTTTGCGCTGGTATCTTTGAGTTCTGTCAGCCAAGCATCTGCTGTGCACTCTTGTAAATCTCAGCACATCACCTTCAATCTCATGTCTCCTGTCCGCTTGAGAGTGTGCATCCAAGTTAAACAGGGTTTCACCATTGTTGGTCAGACCCTGCCCTGGTTTCCATTCCCAGCTTTGCCTGCTCATGCTTCCACATGTCCTGAGGCCTCATCCTGTCTTTGGAAGTAACAGACCTCTCTTCGGCAAGTGTCCTGTGCCAAAGGCTGGGTGAGTGGACTTTTACATTTCTCTGTACAAGGGAGCGCGTGAGTGCAGGTTGCACTACTTCTCTGCCAACTGGGCATCGATGAATCAACACTATCCAGATACATTTCACAGAAATGTGATATTTGCTTAGCTCTTGGTTTCTATACAGCCGTGGTGGGAGGGGTTGTCCAAAGAAATCTTTTTTGACATTGTGTTGATATCTCATTTGCTGTCTTTAAGAATTTTAACAGAATTCATTTCCATGTTTTGGGAGTTATACGAAAATTAAGTTATTTTTTGAAACACACTAAATCGACCTAGAAGCCAGACTTGTCAATTTTGGTAACATTTTGTCAGCTCTACGGAAAACCTAGACAGATAGAATGCAAACTAGCAGTCCAAACTGTTAAAGGGGTCATGTCAGCTCTTTACGGTTGAAGCCTCCGAGACCAACAGGAACCATGAAATAACTATTGGAAACATGAAATAACCCCCAACCTTGGATACACTTGGGCATGTGGTGCCCTTTAGTCCTATTTGTCACCTACTGGCCAATGTTGGCATTTCAATGGGTAACATCCCTCTCTAGGAAAATACAAGAGGAAACAAACCAAATATATACATTTAGGTTTGAATCCAAAAGCACCTAGAGGCATTATAGCTAGGAGAACCCTGCTGCTGTAATGCTTGTCTATGGAGAACCAGGTGTTCTTCTATCAGTGATGAGAACAGTTAATCTTCCGATCATGTTGGGTAAAGCCATTTAACGCAACCAAGTCTGCACCCACATGATATAGTGCCCCCGGGGGCTTGACTCAAGTGAAAGACGATCCACATAAGCTGTGTCTGTAATGTCATTGGCGACTTTTACAGTACACTTCACTTTCTGACTTGTACTATTTACCTATACTGTCTTGAAAAACTGAGGCCTAATACAGATTCAAGTTCAGTCAAAGATTCCCCTCACTTACCACACTCCCTTCACCCCAGGGAAGACAGACACACAACATTTGCTGAATCTAGCGGAAGGCCATCGTTTCTAGGTGTGAGCTAAGTATTCAATTCCTATCTATTTCAGCCGAGACTATTTGACCTTTAAGGAGTTCACTGTTGTTCACAGAGTGTGAAGCTGGAGGAACTCTGATTCTAGGAGGGACTTGCCTTCTCCTAATGGCTTCATTGCCACTCAGGTACTGAACCTTCAAAATGGATGCTTGAGTGGAGAGGAGGGAAGGGCAAGTGCTTGCTAGCTAGGCCCAAACCTGGGAAAAGGCTTACCTGGGCTTGGTGAATTTTGGTCTGAATGGCTTGGGAAGGCCCCTTGGGACGTGTGGATTCTCACGACCTCTTCCAAGAACAGGAGCGTTTTGATCATCTCTGCCATCTCTTCTCTTGCACACGTCAGGGACCTTGGACCCGTTCTTGGAGAAGAGAATTGAGGAACTTCCTCAAGTCCACGTTGGTACTCCGTATGTTTCTGCCAGTATCAGCGAGGTTCAATATGTCTCCTGAATGTCTTTTGAGCCTGGTATCCTCTACAGCTGTCTCCACGCCAGTATTCTCCATTGTAGCAGAACATCTCTCATCCATGTGTTCGCATCTCTCCTCAATCCGTGCAGCCAGCTTTTCGGCCAGCTTCTCTTCGTGACTCCCCTAAAGTCGACTTCACCAGGACTGGGCAAGTCTGAAAGTACCTCGGAGCCTCACCAGTAAGCTGATGACAGGCAGATCTTCCACTGTCTGCCCTTTCAGGTTCTGGAAACTGACCTGTGAACTCAGGTCTTTGGGCAGCAGAAGTATCTCGAACTTACACAGCTTCCCGGACCAAACACATAAGCCAAGCTCCACAGAGGCCTGCAGCCCCACCATCACACTGATCCACCCACAGAACTCGGCCCGGTTACCTAGGATCCAACAGCCACAACAAGCCTCGTGGAACACACCAACATTCCACCTGGAATCCAACAGGTAACTGCCATCCCCAATGGCTGCTGCATCTTGTCAGTGTTGGGGGAGGGGCTGCATCCGACGAGAGGTTCCTAAAGTAAATGTGGTTTTGCCCACTAGCGTCCCATGGGCCTTTCTTCTTCCCTCTTTCCTTTTGTTCAGATCTGTATGCACAGTACCAATGGAGAGAAGTGTGTCCCTTTTCAGTTGAAGTTTTCACACGTCTTTAAACTTTCTAAGAGTTCACAGTACACAGAGACCCAGTAAAGGAGACTTATGTTCCTATAATATCCGTACAACCAGAATACATATGCGTCGCATGATTTCTGCTGAAAAACCCACACTCTCAGGACATGGATCTATTGGTTTAATGGGGGCTGAATTTCCAAGAAATGAAACCAACCCCAATGTGCACTTTACTGTCTGTCTCTTTTGCTCTTAGTACACTTTGTCAGAGCTACTTGCCTTTGTTATAGGCTTCTTACAATTCTTCTCTACGTAGCGTAGAATATGGCATTCCTTCATCCTGTTGGAAGACATACAAGACTACATCACGGAATAGGAATCCATTGGATTCCAAATCGGCATTTGGGTGAGGTCACGATATGCTCTTATGAATCTATATTTACGAATATGAATGCATGCCTCTGATTTCCGAATACAAGTGTGCTGAGTACATGCAAGCTGCAATACTGGGTCGATGCGTGCTGAATGATCCTTGACATCACCTTGAGTATTTTCTTTTGAATAATCATTTTTCCCATGGTATATGTCAGCCAACCGTACCATTTTGGTGCATGTTTGTTGGTTTGATTCTTTGTTGGTCTGCTTCTCGCTTGTTTTGCAAACACGTCAGGACATGCATCTCTCCTTTCGCTTCAAACAGAGAGTCAAATAAGCTGATTCACTTAAGAGAGTGCTTCCAATCACCTATGATTTCCTGCTTCCCTCTCCAATCTTTAAGGTTTTGATGTCCTCCTTGCCTTCTTCTTGTTTCTTCTTTGCCACTCATGCTCTTCTTGCATTTCCAATAATGGTTTTCTTCTTTGCATTTCATCTTGCAGCTTATCTATTCCGGGGAGTATTCTCAACCTTCCTTTTAGAAGAAGTTTTGAACTGCTTAATTCTTTTATGATTTGCCGGTCTGTGGATTGCTCTAGCTCTGCCGTTATAAAAAATTGTGGTCATGTGGCATAGGCTACCCTAGGTGGCAGCCTTTGGCCATTCAGGATATGGTCTGTGTCCTGGCACTCCTCCCTCTCCTGCAATATTGCTGCCGACTTATATGCTGAAACCCCTCTGGAGGTTCCCTTGTGACTATGTTGTTTCCTCCAGGTGCATTTTAAATCATTGTGATATTCGTGAACTTTGTTGATAGGAATCATACAGCTGTTGGTAGGTCTATTGGGATTCAACCTCCTTTGGATGCTGTGTAATTCCTGAATTCGCAGAGATGATTTTTTCTTGGCTTTCAACAAGTTTCAGTCTGATATTTCTACAGATAAATTTTCAGACATATTTTATTTCTTTATCTCTTGCTTTTCCATCTGGGACTCTTATGATTTCTAGTCTTTCATGCCCTGTCTTAACCCAGGATACAACAGCAATATATTCATTGTTTTGCACTTGCTTTCCTATGTCCGAATCTGACCGAGGGATTTCTGTTCCCCTGTCTTCACAGTCATTCACGCGTCCCTCTGCATTATCTAGTCTGCTAAGGACTGAATTTTAGCCCTGATATTATCACATCCACTGAGTTTTCTGATATCTTTTGGCTCGTCTTTAGACTTTCTCTTCCCCTTTTCTGGTATTCTGCCTTTTGTGATTCTGAGACCCTTTTGTTCTTCAGTGTTTTCCTGACCTCGATTTTCAACACTTGGTCTGCATAGCGTTTTGCAGTCTAGTTGTTTGAAAGCTTATCTTTTGGGCCTTCAATATCTTTGGAACTGAAAATGGTACTTCCTATTTCTTTTACTGTACTTCTTCATCTCTACTGGTCAGGTAATATCAGGTATCTAATGTAGATTTTTAGGGCTATGTTAAGTGAAAATTTTAGACTCTTGTCTCTACGCAATTCCAAGGGATTTCTGTGAGGACAATTTCTCCTAGACATTGATGCCATATTCTGTTCCTGTGTGTGTTGTCTGGTATATCTCCAATGGCTGGTGTTGCATTTGTTGTGATGAACAACCCATACTATTTCGATTAGCATAACTTCATTTTGATTAGGCTTATCTCACAATTCTGAAAGTGCGCAGGACACGGCCTCTTGTGGAAATGAGGATTCTAAAGGTTCTCAGCTCTGCATTCTGCTCTATGTCATTTTGGAGTGTTTCCAAAACAGCAAACTGAGAGTGCGCTTGTGCTTTGTAGTGCCACGGGAATGTCCCAATGAAAGCAGTTCTTCCCAGAGCTTCTCTGTCTACTAAAACACCATTGGAAGCACATCCATGGATGTCACACATCAGGGCCTGCTGGAATGATCCCGCAGACCGACCTTGGTGTCCTCGCTGCCGTACCGTGCCGGTGCCATCCAAAATGTAGCATCCGATTTTGGGAGATAGTGCTGAAGGGAATGCTTCCTCTTCTCACGCTGTGGACTTGGACCACTCTACCTTGTCCTATCATCCTTGTGGCACGGGTGCACGAAGGCCACCACAGAGCTGTTGCGCATCCTGTGCCTCAAACCAAACCATAATCCCAGCCCAGGTTATGAATGTAGCAGATCCTAAGGCTTTTCATTCTGATTTCAAACCCAAGGCCCCCTGGATCCCTCAGACCAGATGCACGATAGCTCTGATTCAGCCCCACACGTGCTCTATTGGCAAAATGCCCAATTGTTCCCTGGTCCTGCAGATGCACTGGGTGTGGCCATGGGACATATCGGTAATCTCAACCGCGCGACCAGTGTTGTTGATTTATCATTGGTACACTGTTCGGTTTGCTCTCTTGATTAGACCCACCACATCCCACAACGCACTCCAGATCCCTGAGACTCAGCGTATGCCATCAACCGTAGCCCTATACCTCACTTACCGATGCCCCTGCTAACTGTAATTTGGCATCACGGATCTTGGTCTCAGAATCAACTGTGGGGATATGTTGTGCTGGTTTCTTTGAGTTCTGTCAGCCAAGCATCTGCTGTGCACTCTTGTAAATCTCAGCACATCACCTTCAATCTCATGCCTCCTGTCCGCTTGAGAGGGTGCGTCCAAGTTAAACAGGGTTTCACCCTTGTTGGTCAGACCCTGCACTGGTTTCCATTCCCTGCTTTGCCTTCTCCTGCTTCCAGGTGTCCTGAGGCCTCATCCTGTCTTTGGAAGTAACAGACCTCTCTTCGGCAAGTGTCCTGTGCCAAAGGCTGGGTGAGTGGAGTTTTACATTTCTCTGTACAAGGGATCGCGTGAGTTCAGGTTGCACTTCTTCTCTGCCAACTGGGCAACGATGAATCAACACTATCCAGATACATTTCACAGAAATGTGATATTTGCTTAGCTCTTGGTTTCTATACAGCCGTGGTGGGAGGGGTTGTCCAAAGAAACCTGTTTTGACATTGTGTTGATATCTCATTTGCAGTCTTTAAGGATTTTAACAGAATTCATTTCCATGTTTTGGGAGTTATACGAAAATGAAGTTATTTTTTGAAACACACTCAATCGACCTAGAAGCCAGACTTGTCAATTTTGGTATCATTTTGTCAGCTCTACGGAAAACCTAGACAGATAGAATGCAAACTAGCAGTCCAAACTGTTAAAGGGGTCATGTCAGCTCTTTACGGTTGAAGCCTCCGAGACCAACAGGAACCATGAAATAACTATTGGAAACATGAAATAACCCCCAACCTTGGATACACTTGGGCATGTGGTGCCCTTTAGTCCTATTTGTCACCTACTGGCCAATGTTGGCATTTCAAGGGGTAACATCCCTCTCTAGGAAAATACAAGAGGAAACAAACCAAATATATACATTTAGGTTTGAATCCAAAAGCACCTAGAGGCATTATAGCTAGGAGAACCCTGCTGCAGTTATGCTTGTCTATGGAGAACCAGGTGTTCTTCTATCAGTGATGAGAACAGTTAATCTTCCGATCATGTTGGGTAAAGCCATTTAACGCAACCAAGTCTGCACCCACATGATATAGTGCCCCCGGGGGCTTGACTCAAGTGAAAGACGATCCACATAAGCTGTGTCTTTAATGTCATTGGCGACTTTTACAGTACACTTCACTTTCTGACTTGTACTATTTACCTATACTGTCTTGAAAAACTGAGGCCTAATACAGATTCAAGTTCAGTCAAAGATTCCCCTCACTTACCACACTCCCTTCACCCCAGGGAAGACATAAACACAACATTTGCTGAATCTAGAGGAAGGCCATCGTTTCTAGGTGTGAGCTAAGTATTCAATTCCTATCTATTTCAGCCGAGACTATTTGACCTTTAAGGAGTTCACTGTTGTTCACAGAGTGTGAAGCTGGAGGAACTCTGATTCTAGGAGGGACTTGCCCTTCTCCTAATGGCTTCATTGCCGCTCAGGTACTGAACCTTCAAAATGGATGCGTGAGTGGAGGGGAGGGAAGGGCAAGTGCTTGCTAGCTAGGCCCAAACCTGGGAAAAGGCTTACCTGGGCTTGGTGAATTTTGGTCTGAATGGCTTGGGAAGGCCCCTTGGGACGTGTGGATTCTCACGACCTCTTCCAAGAACAGGAGCGTTTTGATCATCTCTGCCATCTCTTCTCTTGCACACGTCAGGGACCTTGGACCCGTTCTTGGAGAAGAGAATTGAGGAACTTCCTCAAGTCCACGTTGGCACTCCGTATGTTTCTGCCAGTATCAGCGAGGTTCAATATGTCTCCTGAATGTCTTTTGAGCCTGGTATCCTCTACAGCTGTCTCCACGCCAGTATTCTCCATTGTAGCAGAACATCTCTCATCCATGTGTTCGCATCTCCGCTCAATGCGTGCAGCCAGCTTTTCGGCCAGCTTCTCTTCGTGACTCCCCTAAAGTCGACTTCACCAGGACTGGGCAAGTCTGAAAGTACCTCGGAGCCTCACCAGTAAGCTGATGACAGGCAGATCTTCCACTGTCTGCCCTTTCAGGTTCTGGAAACTGACCTGTGAACTCAGGTCTTTGGGCAGCAGAAGTATCTCGAACTTACACAGCTTCCCGGACCAAACACCTAAGCCAAGATCCACAGAGGCCTGCAGCCCCTCCATCACACTGATCCACCCACAGAACTCGGCCCGGTTACCTAGGATCCAACAGCCACAACAAGCCTCGTGGAACACACCAACATTCCACCTGGAATCCAACCGGTATCTGCCATCCCCAATGGCTGCTGCATCTTGTCAGTGTTGGGGGAGGGTCTGCATCCGACGAGAGGTTCCTAAAGTCAATGTGGTTCTGCCCACTAGCCTCCCATGGGCCTTTCTTCTTCCCTCTTTCCTTTTGTTCAGATCTGTATGCACAGTACCAATGGAGAGAAGTGTGTCCCTTTTCAGTTGAAGGTTTCACACGTCTTTAAACTTTCTAAGAGTTCACAGTACACAGAGACCCAGTAAAGGAGACTTATGTTCCTATAATATCCGTACAACCGGAATACATATGCGTCGCATGATTTCTGCTGAAAAACCCACACTCTCAGGACATGGATCTATTGGTTTCATGGGGGCTGAATTTCCAAGAAATGAAACCAACCCCAATGTGCACGTTACTGTCTGTCTCTTTTGCTCTTAGTACACTTTGGCAGAGCTACTTGCCTTTGTTATAGGCTTCTTACAATTCTTCTCTACGTAGCGTAGAATATGGCATTCCTTCATCCTGTTGGAAGACATACAAGACTACATCACGGACTAGGAATCCATTGGATTCCAAATCGGCATTTGGGTGAGGTCACGATATGCTCTTATGAATCTATATTTACGAATATGAATGCACGCCTCTGATTTCCGAATACAAGTGTGCTGAGTACATGCAAGCCGCAATACTGGGTCGATGCGTGCTGAATGATCCTTGACATCACCTTGAGTATTTTCTTTTGAATAATCATGTTTCCCATGGTATATGTCAGCCAACCGTACCATTTTGGTGCATGTTTGTTGGTTTGATTCTTTGTTGGTCTGCTTCTCGCTTGCTTTGCAAACACGTCAGGACATGCATCTCTCCTTTCGCTTCAAACAGGGAGTTAAATAAGCTGATTCACTTAAGAGAGTGCTTCCAATCACCTATGATTTCCTGCTTCCCTCTCCAATCTTTAAGGTTTTGATGTCCTCCTTGCCTTCTTCTTGTTTCTTCTTTGCCACTCATGCTCTTCTTGCATTTCCAATAATGGTTTTCTTCTTTTCATTTCATCTTGCTGCTTTTCTATTCCGGGGAATATTCTCAACCTTCCTTTTAGAAGAAGTTTTGAACTGCTGAATTCTTTTATGATTTGCCGGTCTGTGGATTGCTCTAGCTCTACCGTTATTAGAAATGGTGGTCATGTGGCATAGGCTACCCTAGGTGGCAGCATTTGGCCTTTCAGGATATGGTCTGTGTCCTGGCACTCCTCCCTGTCCTGCAATATTGCTGCCGAGTTATAAGCTGAAAACCCTCTGGAGGTTCCCTTGTGACTATGTTGTTTCCTCCAGGTGCATTTTAAATCACTGTGATATTCGTGAACTTTGTTGATTGG
Organism: Vicugna pacos; assembly: GCF_048564905.1. Classification (NCBI taxonomy): domain Eukaryota; kingdom Metazoa; phylum Chordata; class Mammalia; order Artiodactyla; family Camelidae; genus Vicugna; species Vicugna pacos. The sequence continues at coordinate 1,421,212 of NW_027328872.1, forward strand.
AATCATACAGCTGCTTGTAGGTCTATTGGGATTCCACCTCCTTTGGATGCTGTGTAATTCCTGAATTCGCATAGATGATTTTTTCTTGGCTTTCAACAAGTTTCAGTCTGATATTTCTACAGATAAATTTTCAGACATATTTTATTTCTTTATCTCTTGCTTTTCCATCTGGGACTCTTATGAATTCTAGTCTTTCATGCCCTGTCTTAACCCAGGATACAACAGCAATATTTTCATTGTTTGCACTTGCTTTCCTATGTCCGAATCTGACCGAGGGATTTCTGTTCCCCTGTCTTCACAGTCATTCACGCGTCCCTCTGCATTATCTAGTCTGCTAAGGACTGAATTTTAGCCCTGATATTATCACATCCACTGAGTTTTCTGATATCTTTTGGCTCGTCCTTAGACTTTCTCTTCCCCTTTTCTGGTATTCTGCCTTTAGAGATTCTGAGACCCTTTTGTTCTTCAGTTTTTCCTGACCTCCATTTTCAACACTTGGAATGCATAGCGTTTTGCAGTCTAGTTGCTTGAAAGCTTATCTTTTGGGCCTTCAATATCTTTGGAACTGAAAATGGTACTTCCTATTTCTTTTACTGTACTTCTTCATCTCTACTGGTCAGGTAATATCAGGTATCTAATGTAGATTTTTAGGGCTATGTTAAGTGAAAATTTTAGACTCTTGTCTCTACGCAATTCCAAGGGATTTCTGTGAGGACAATTTCTCCTAGACATTGATGCCATATTCTGTTCCTGTGTGTGTTGTCTGGTATATCTCCAATTGCTGGTGTTGCATTTGTTGTGATGAACAACCCATACTATTTCGATTAGCATAACTTCATTTTGATTACGCTTATCTCACAATTCTGAAAGTGCGCAGGACACGGCCTCTTGTGGAAATGAGGATTCTAAAGGTTCTCAGCTCTGCATTCTGCTCTATGTCATTTTGGAGTGTTTCCAAAACAGCAAACTGAAAGTGCGCTTGTGCTTTGTAGTGCCACGGGAATGTCCCAATGAAAGCAGTTCTTCCCAGAGCTTCTCTGTCTTCTGAAACACCAGTGGAAGCACATCCATGGATGTCACACATCAGGGCCTGCTGGAATGATTCCGCAGACCGACCTTGGTGTCCTCGCTGCCGTACCGTGCCGGTGCCATCCAAAATGTAGCATCCGATTTTGGGAGATAGTGCTGAAGGAAATGCTTCCTCTTCTCACGCTGTGGACTTGGACCACTCTACCTTGTCCTATCATCCTTGTGGCACGGGTGCACGAAGGCCACCACAGAGCTGTTGCGCATCCTGTGCCTCAAAACAAACCATAATCCCAGCCCAGGTTATGAATGTAGCAGATCCTAAGGCTTTTCATTCTGATTTCAAACCCAAGGCCCCCTGGATCCCTCAGACCAGATGCACGATAGCTCTGATTCAGCCCCACACGTGCTCTATTGGCAAAATGCCCAATTGGTCCCTGGTCCTGCAGATGCACTGGGTGTGGCCATGGGACATATCGGTAATCTCAACCGCGCGACAAGTGTGGTTGATTTATCATTGGTACACTGTTCGGTTTGCTCTCTTGATTAGACCCACCACATCCCACAACGCACTCCAGATCCCTGAGACTCAGCGTATGCCATCAACCGTAGCCCTATACCTCACTTACCGATGCTCCTGCTAACTGTAATTTGGCATCACGGATGTTGGTCACAGAATCAACTGTGGGGATATTTTGCACTGGTTTCTTTGAGTTCTGTCAGCCAAGCATCTGCTGTGCACTCTTGTAAATCTCAGCACATCACCTTCAATCTCATGCCTCCTGTCCGCTTGAGAGGGTGCGTCCAAGTTAAAAAGGGTTTCACCCTTGTTGGTCAGACCCTGCACTGGTTTCCATTCCATGCTTTGCCTTCTCCTGCTTCCAGGTGTCCTGAGGCCTCATCCTGTCTTTGGAAGTAACAGACCTCTCTTCGGCCAGTGTCCTGTGCCAAAGGCTGGGTGAGTGGAGTTTTACATTTCTCTGTACAAGGGAGCGCGTGAGTGCAGGTTGCACTTCTTCTCTGCCAACTGGGCAACGATGAATCAACACTATCCAGATACATTTCACAGAACTGTGATATTTGCTTAGCTCTTGGTTTCTATACAGCCGTGGTGGGAGGGGTTTTCCAAAGAAACCTGTTTTGACATTGTGTTGATATCTCATTTGCAGACTTTAAGAATTTTAACAGAATTCATTTCCATGTTTGTGAGTTATACGAAAATGAAGTTATTTTTTGAAACACACTAAATCGACTTAGAAGCCAGACTTGTCAATTTTGGTAACATTGTGTCAGCTCTACGGAAAACCTAGACAGATAGAATGCAAACTAGCAGTCCAAACTGTTAAAGGGGTCATGTCAGCTCTTTACGGTTGAAGCCTCCGAGACCAACAGGAACCATGAAATAACTATTGGAAACATGAAATAACCCCCAACCTAGGATACACTTGGGCATGTGGTGCCCTTTAGTCCTATTTGTCACCTACTGGCCAATGTTGGCATTTCAAGGGGTAACATCCCTCTCTAGGAAAATACAAGAGGAAACAAACCAAATATATACATTTAGGTTTGAATCCAAAAGCACCTAGAGGCATTATAGCTAGGAGAACCCTGCTGCAGTTATGCTTGTCTATGGAGAACCAGGTGTTCTTCTATCAGTGATGAGAAAAGTTAATCTTCCGATCATGTTGGGTAAAGCCATTTAACGCAACCAAGTCTGCACCCACATGATATAGTGCCCCCGGTGGCTTGACTCAAGTGAAAGACGATCCACATAAGCTGTGTCTTTAATGTCATTGGCGACTTTTACAGTACACTTCACTTTCTGACTTGTACTATTTACCTATACTGTCTTGAAAAACTGAGGCCTAATACAGATTCAAGTTCAGTCAAAGATTCCCCTCACTTACCACACTCCCTTTACCCCAGGGAAGACATAAACACAACATTTGCTGAATCTAGCGGAAGGCCATCGTTTCTAGGTGTGAGCTAATTATTCAATTCCTATCTATTTCAGCCGAGACTATTTGACCTTTAAGGAGTTCACAGTTGTTCACAGAGTGTGAAGCTGGAGGAACTCTGATTCTAGGAGGGACTTGCCCTTCTCCTAATGGCTTCATTGCCGCTCAGGTACTGAACCTTCAAAATGGATGCGTGAGTGGAGGGGAGGAAAGGGCATGTGCTTGCTAGCTAGGCCCAAACCTGGGAAAAGGCTTTCCTGGGCTTGGTGAATTTTGGTCTGAATGGCTTGGGAAGGCCCCTTGGGACGTGTGGATTCTCACGACCTCTTCCAAGAACAGGAGCGTTTTGATCATCTCTGCCATCTCTTCTCTTGCACACGTCAGGGACCTTGGACCCGTTCTTGGAGAAGAGAATTGAGGAACTTCCTCAAGTCCACGTTGGCACTCCGTATGTTTCTGCCAGTATCAGTGAGGTTCAATATGTCTCCTGAATGTCTTTTGAGCCTGGTATCCTCTACAGCTGTTTCCACGCCAGTATTCTCCATTGTAGCAGAACATCTCTCATCCATGTGTTCGCATCTCTCCTCAATACGTGCCGCCAGCTTTTCCGCCAGCTTCTCTTCGTGACTCCCATAAAGGCGACTTCACCAGGACTGGGCAAGTCTGAAAGTACCTCGGAGCCTCACCAGTAAGCTGATGACAGTCAGATCTTCCACTGTCTGCCCTTTCAGGTTCTGGAAACTGACCTGTGAACTCAGAACTTTGGGCAGCACAATTATCTCGAACTTACAAAGCTTCCTGGAACATACACCTAAGCCAAGCTCCACAGAGGCCTGCAGACCCTCCATCACACTGATCCACCCACAGAACTCGGCCCGGTTACCTAGGATCCAACAGCCACAACAAGCCTCTTGGAACACACCAACATTCCACCTGGAATCCAACCGGTAACTGCCATCCCCAATGGCTGCTGCATCTTGTCAGTGTTGGGGGAGGGGCTGCATCCGACGAGAGGTTCCTAAAGTAAATGTGGTTCTGCCCACTAGCGTCCCATGGGCCTTTCTTCTTCCCTCTTTCCTTTTGTTCAGATCTGTATGCACAGTACCAATGGAGAGAAGTGTGTCCCTTTTCAGTTGAAGGTTTCACACGTCTTTAAACTTTCTAAGAGTTCACAGTACACAGAGACCCAGTAAAGGAGACTTATGTTCCTATAATATCCGTACAACCGGAATACATATGCGTCGCAAGATTTCTGCTGAAAGACCCACACTCTCAGGACATGGATCTATTTGTTTCATGGGGGCTGAATTTCCAAGAAATGAAACCAACCCCAATGTGCACGTTACTGTCTGTCTCTTTTGCTCTTAGTACACTTTGGCAGAGCTACTTGCCTTTGTTATAGGCTTCTTACAATTCTTCTCTACGTATCGTAGAATATGGCATTCCTTCATCCTGTTGGAAGACATACAAGACTACATCACGGACTAGGAATCCATTGGATTCGAAATCGGCATTTGGGTGAGGTCACGATATGCTCTTATGAATCTATATTTACGAATATGAATGCACGCCTCTGATTTCCGAATACAAGTGTGCTGAGTACATGCAAGCCGCAATTCTGGGTCGATGCGTGCTGAATGATCCTTGACATCACCTTGAGTATTTTCTTTTGAATAATCATGTTTCCCATGGTATATGTCAGCCAACCGTACCATTTTGGTGCATGTTTGTTGGTTTGATTCTTTGTTGGTCTGCTTCTCGCTTGTTTTGCAAACACGTCAGTACATGCATCTCTCCTTTCGCTTCAAACAGAGAGTCAAATAAGCTGATTCACTTAAGAGAGTGCTTCCAATCACCTATGATTTCCTGCTTCCCTCTCCAATCTTTAAGGTTTTGATGTCCTCCTTGCCTTCTTCTTGTTTCTTCTTTGCCACTCATGCTCTTCTTGCATTTCCAATAATGGTTTTCTTCTTTCCATTTCATCTTGCTGCTTTTCTATTCCGGGGAGTATTCTCAACCTTCCTTTTAGAAGAAGTTTTGAACTGCTGAATTCTTTTATGATTTGCCGGTCTGTGGATTGCTCTAGTTCTGCCGTTATTAGAAACGGTGGTCATGTGGCATAGGCTACCCTAGGTGGCAGCCTTTGGCCATTCAGGATATGGTCTGTGTCCTGGCACTCCTCCCTGTCCTGCAATATTGCTGCGAATTATAAGCTGAAACCCCTCTGGAGGATCCCTTGTGACTATGTTGTTTCCTCCAGGTGCATTTTAAATCACTGTGATATTCGTGAAGTTTGTTGATTGGAATCATACAGCTGCTGGTAGGTCTATTGGGATTCCACCTCCTTTGGATGCTGTTAATTCCTGAATTCGCATAGATGATTTTTTCTTGGCTTTCAACAAGTTTCAGTCTGATATTTCTACAGATAAATTTTCAGACATATTTTATTTCTTTATCTCTTGCTTTTCCATCTGGGACTCTTATGAATTCTAGTCTTTCATGCCCTCTCTTAACCCAGGATACAACAGCAATATTTTCATTGTTTTGCACTTGCTTTCCTATGTCCGAATCTGACCGAGGGATTTCTGTTCCCCTGTCTTCACAGTCATTCACGCGTACCTCTGCATTATCTAGTCTGCTAAGGACTGAATTTTAGCCCTGATATTATCACATCCACTGAGTTTTCCGATATTTTTTGGCTCGTCTTTAGACTTTCTCTTCCCCTTTTCTGGTATTCTGCCTTTTGTGATTCTGAGACCCTTATGTTCTTCAGTGTTTTCCTGACCTCCATTTTCAACACTTGGACTGCATAGCATTTTGCAGTCTAGTTGTTTGAAAGCTTATCTTTTGGGCCTTCAATATCTTTGGAACTGAAAATGGTACTTCCTATTTCTTTTACTGTACATCTTCATCTCTACTGGTCCGTTAATATCAGGTATCTAATGTAGATTTTTAGGGCTATGTTAAGTGAAAACTTTAGACTCTTGTCTCTACGCAATTCCAAGGGATTTCTGTGAGGACAATTTCTCCTAGACATTGATGCCATATTCTCTTCCTATGTGTGTTGTCTGGTATATCTCCAATTGCTGGTGTTGCATTTGTTGTGATGAACAACCCATACTATTTCGATTAGCATAACTTCATTTTGATTACGCTTATCTCACAATTCTGAAAGTGCGCAGGACACGGTCTCTTGTGGAAATGAGGGTTCTAAAGGTTCTCAGATCTGCATTCTGCTCTATGTCATTTTGGAGTGTTTCCAAAACAGCAAACTGAGAGTGCGCTTGTGCTTTGTAGTGCCACGGGAATGTCCCAATGAAAGCAGTTCTTCCCAGAGCTTCTCTGTCTACTGAAACACCAGTGGAAGCACATCCATGGATGTCACATATCAGGGCCTGCTGGAATGATCCCGCAGACCGACCTTGGTGTCCTCGCTGCCGTACCGTGCCGGTGCCATCCAAAATGTAGCATCCGATTTTGGGAGATAGTGCTGAAGGAAATGCTTCCTCTTCTCACGGTGTGGACATGGACCACTCTACCTTGTCCTATCATCCTTGTGGCACGGGTGCACGAAGGCCACCACAGAGCTGTTGCGCATCCTGTGCCTCAAACCAAACCATAATCCCAGCCCAGGTTATGAATGTAGCAGATCCTAAGGCTTTTCATTCTGATTTCAAACCCAAGGCCCCCTGGATCCCTCAGACCAGATGCACGATAGCTCTGATTCAGCCCCACACGTGCTCTATTGGCAAAATGCCCAATTGGTCCCTGGTCCTGCAGATGCACTGGGTGTGGCCATGGGACATATCGGTAATCTCAACCGCGCGACCAGTGTGGTTGATTTATCATTGGTACACTGTTCGGTTTGCTCTCTTGATTAGACCCACCACATCCCACAACGCACTCCAGATCCCTGAGACTCAGCGTATGCCATCAACCGTAGCCCTATACCTCACTTACCGATGCCCCTGCTAACTGTAATTTGGCATCACGGATCTTGGTCTCAGAATCAACTGTGGGGATATATTGCGCTGGTTTCTTTGAGTTCTGTCAGCCAAGCATCTGCTGTGCACTCTTGTAAATCTCAGCACATCACCTTCAATCTCATGTCTCCTGTCCGCTTGAGAGGGTGCGTCCAAGTTAAACAGGGTTTCACCCTTGTTGGTCAGACCCTGCCCTGGTTTCCATTCCCTGCTTTGCCTTCTCCTGCTTCCAGGTGTCCTGAGGCCTCATCCTGTCTTTGGAAGTAACAGACCTCTCTTCGGCAAGTGTCCTGTGCCAAAGGCTGGGTGAGTGGTGTTTTACATTTCTCTGTACAAGGGAGCGCGTGAGTGCAGGTTGCACTTCTTCTCTGCCAACTGGGCATCGATGAATCAACACTATCCAGATACATTTCACAGAAATGTGATATTTGCTTAGCTCTTTGTTTCTATACAGCCGTGGTGGGAGGGGTTGTCCAAAGAAATCTGTTTTGACATTGTGTTGATATCTCATTTGCAGTCTTTAAGGATTTTAACAGAATTCATTTCCATGTTTTGGGAGTTATACGAAAATTAAGTTATTTTTTGAAACACACTAAATCGACCTAGAAGCCAGACTTGTCAATTTTGGTAACATTTTGTCAGCTCTACGGAAAACCTAGACAGATAGAATGCAAACTAGCAGTCCAAAATGTTAAAGGGGTCATGTCAGCTCTTTACGGTTGAAGCCTCCGAGACCAACAGGAACCATGAAATAACTATTGGAAACATGAAATAACACCCAACTTTGGATACACTTGGGCATGTGGTGCCCTTTAGACCTATTTGTCACCTACTGGCCAATGTTGGCATTTCAAGGGGTAACATCCCTCTCTAGGAAAATACAAGAGGAAACAAACCAAATATATACATTTAGGTTTGAATCCAAAAGCACCTAGAGGCATTATAGCTAGGAGAACCCTGCTGCAGTTATGCTTGTCTATGGAGAACCAGGTGTTCTTCTATCAGTGATGAGAAGAGTTAATCTTCCGATCATGTTGGGTAAAGCCATTTAACGCAACCAAGTCTGCACCCACATGATATAGTGCCCCCGGGGGCTTGACTCAAGTGAAAGACGATCCACATAAGCTGTGTCTTTAATGTCATTGGCGACTTTTACAGTACACTTCACTTTCTGACTTGTACTATTTACCTATACTGTCTTGAAAAACTGAGGCCTAGTACAGATTCAAGTTCAGTCAAAGATTCCCCTCACTTACCACACTCCCTTCACCCCAGGGAAGACATAAACACAACATCTGCTGAATCTAGCGGAAGGCCATCATTTCTAGGTGTGAGCTAAGTATTCAATTCCTATCTATTTCAGCCGAGACTATTTGACCTTTAAGGAGTTCACTGTTGTTCACAGAGTGTGAAGCTGGAGGAACTCTGATTCTAGGAGGGACTTGCCCTTCTCCTAATGGCTTCATTGCCGCTCAGGTACTGAACCTTCAAAATGGATGCGTGAGTGGAGGGGAGGGAAGGGCAAGTGCTTGCTAGCTAGGCCCAAACCTGGGAAAAGGCTTACCTGGGCTTGGTGAATTTTGGTCTGAATGGCTTGGGAAGGCCCCTTGGGACGTGTGGATTCTCACGACCACTTCCAAGAACAGGAGCGTTTTGATCATCTCTGCCATCTCTTCTCTTGCACACGTCAGGGACCTTGGACCCGTTCTTGGAGAAGAGAATTGAGGAACTTCCTCAAGTCCACGTTGGCACTCCGTATGTTTCTGCCAGTATCAGCGAGGTTCAATATGTCTCCTGAATGTCTTTTGAGCCTGGTATCCTCTACAGCTGTTTCCACGCCAGTATTCTCCATTGTAGCAGAACATCTCTCATCCATGTGTTCGCATCTCTCCTCAATACGTGCCGCCAGCTTTTCCGCCAGCTTCTCTTCGTGACTCCCATAAAGGCGACTTCACCAGGACTGGGCAAGTCTGAAAGTACCTCGGAGCCTCACCAGTAAGCTGATGACAGTCAGATCTTCCACTGTCTGCCCTTTCAGGTTCTGGAAACTGACCTGTGAACTCAGAACTTTGGGCAGCACAAGTATCTCGAACTTACACAGCTTCCTGGAACATACACCTAAGCCAAGCTCCACAGAGGCCTGCAGCCCCTCCATCACACTGATCCACCCACAGAACTCGGCCCGGTTACCTAGGATCCAACAGCCACAACAAGCCTCGTGGAACACACCAACATTCCACCTGGAATCCAACCGGTAACTGCCATCCCCAATGGCTGCTGCATCTTGTCAGTGTTGGGGGAGGGGCTGCATCCGACGAGAGGTTCCTAAAGTAAATGTGGTTCTGCCCACTAGCGTCCCATGGGCCTTTCTTCTTCCCTCTTTCCTTTTGTTCAGATCTGTATGCACAGTACCAATGGAGAGAAGTGTGTCCCTTTTCAGTTGAAGGTTTCACACGTCTTTAAACTTTCTAAGAGTTCACAGTACACAGAGACCCAGTAAAGGAGACTTATGTTCCTATAATATCCGTACAACCGGAATACATATGCGTCGCAAGATTTCTGCTGAAAGACCCACACTCTCAGGACATGGATCTATTTGTTTCATGGGGGCTGAATTTCCAAGAAATGAAACCAACCCCAATGTGCACGTTACTGTCTGTCTCTTTTGCTCTTAGTACACTTTGGCAGAGCTACTTGCCTTTGTTATAGGCTTCTTACAATTCTTCTCTACGTATCGTAGAATATGGCATTCCTTCATCCTGTTGGAATACATACAAGACTACATCACGGACTAGGAATCCATTGGATTCCAAATCGGCATTTGTGTGAGGTCACGATATGCTCTTATGAATCTATATTTACGAATATGAATGCACGCCTCTGATTTCCGAATACAAGTGTGCTGAGTACATGCAAGCCGAAATACTGGGTCGATGCGTGCTGAATGATCCTTGACATCACCTTGAGTATTTTCTTTTGAATAATCATGTTTCCCATGGTATATGTCAGCCAACCGTACCATTTTGTTGCATGTTTGTTGGTTTGATTCTTTGTTGGTCTGCTTCTCGCTTGTTTTGCAAACACGTCAGGACATGCATCTCTCCTTTCGCTTCAAACAGAGAGTCAAATAAGCTGATTCACTTAAGAGAGTGCTTCCAATCACCTATGATTTCCTGCTTCCCTCTCCAATCTTTAAGGTTTTGATGTCCTCCTTGCCTTCTTCTTGTTTCTTCTTTGCCACTCATGCTCTTCTTGCATTTCCAATAATGGTTTTCTTCTTTCCATTTCATCTTGCTGCTTTTCTATTCCGGGGAGTATTCTCAACCTTCCTTTTAGAAGAAGTTTTGAACTGCTGAATTCTTTTATGATTTGCGGGTCTGTGGATTGCTCTAGTTCTGCCGTTATTAGAAACGGTGGTCATGTGGCATAGGCTACCCTAGGTGGCAGCCTTTGGCCATTCAGGATATGGTCTGTGTCCTGGCACTCCTCCCTGTCCTGCAATATTGCTGCGAATTATAAGCTGAAACCCCTCTGGAGGATCCCTTGTGACTATGTTGTTTCCTCCAGGTGCATTTTAAATCACTGTGATATTCGTGAAGTTTGTTGATTGGAATCATACAGCTGCTGGTAGGTCTATTGGGATTCCACCTCCTTTGGATTCTGTTAATTCCTGAATTCGCATAGATGATTTTTTCTTGGCTTTCAACAAGTTTCAGTCTGATATTTCTACAGATAAATTTTCAGACATATTTTATTTCTTTATCTCTTGCTTTTCCATCTGGGACTCTTATGAATTCTAGTCTTTCATGCCCTGTCTTAACCCAGGATACAACAGCAATATTTTCATTGTTTTGCACTTGCTTTCCTATGTCCGAATCTGACCGAGGGATTTCTGTTCCCCTGTCTTCACAGTCATTCACGCGTCCCTCTGCATTATCTAGTCTGCTAAGGACTGAATTTTAGCCCTGATATTATCACATCCACTGAGTTTTCTGATATTTTTTGGCTCGTCTTTAGACTTTCTCTTCCCCTTTTCTGGTATACTGCCTTTTGTGATTCTGAGACCCTTATGTTCTTCAGTGTTTTCCTGACCTCCATTTTCAACACTTGGACTGCATAGCATTTTGCAGTCTAGTTGTTTGAAAGCTTATCTTTTGGGCCTTCAATATCTTTGGAACTGAAAATGGTACTTCCTATTTCTTTTACTGTACTTCTTCATCTCTACTGGTCCGTTAATATCAGGTATCTAAAGTAGACTTTTAGGGCTATGTTAAGTGAAAACTTTAGACTCTTGTCTCTACGCAATTCCAAGGGATTTCTGTGAGGACAATTTCTCCTAGACATTGATGCCATATTCTGTTCCTGTGTGTGTTGTCTGGTATATCTCCAATTGCTGGTGTTGCATTTGTTGTGATGAACAACCCATACTATTTCGATTAGCATAACTTCATTTTGATTACGCTTATCTCACAATTCTGATAGTGCGCAGGACACGGCCTCTTGTGGAAATGAGGATTCTAAAGGTTCTCAGCTCTGCATTCTGCTCTATGTCATTTTGGAGTGTTTCCAAAACAGCAAACTGAGAGTGCGCTTGTGCTTTGTAGTGCCACGGGAATGTCCGAATGAAAGCAGTTCTTCCCAGAGCTTCTCTGTCTACTGAAACACCAGTGGAAGCACATCCATGGATGTCACAAATCAGGGCCTGCTGGAATGATCCCGCAGACCGACCTTGGTGTCCTCGCTGCCGTACCGTGCCGGTGCCATCCAAAATGTAGCATCCGATTTTGGGAGATAGTGCTGAAGGAAATGCTTCCTCTTCTCACGGTGTGGACATGGACCACTCTACCTTGTCCTATCATCCTTGTGGCACGGGTGCACGAAGGCCACCACAGAGCTGTTGCGCTTCCTGTGCCTCAAACCAAACCATAATCCCAGCCCAGGATATGAATGTAGCAGATCCTAAGGCTTTTCATTCTGATTTCAAACCCAAGGCCCCCTGGATCCCTCAGACCAGTTGCACGATGGCTCTGATTCAGCCCCACAAGTGCTCTATTTGAAAAAAGCCCAATTCGTCCCTGGTCCTGCAGATGCACTGGGTGTGGCCATGGGACATATCGGTAATCTCAACCGCGTGACCATTCTGGTTGATTTATCATTGGTACACTGTTCGGTTTGCTCTCTTGATTAGACCCACCATATCCCACAACGCACTCCAGATCCCTGAGACTCAGCGTATGCCATCAACCGAAGCCCTATTCCTCACTTAACGATCCTCCTGCTAACTGTAATTTGGCATCACGGATCTTGGTCTCAGAAACCACTGTGGGGTATTTTGTGCTGGTTTCTTTAAGTACTGTCAGCCAAGCATCTGCTGTGCACTCTTGTAAATCTCAGCACATCACCTTCAATCTCATGTCTCCTGTCCGCTTGAGATTTTGCGACCAAGTTAAAAAGTGTTTCACCCTTTTTTGTCAGACCCTGCACTGGTTTCCATTCCCTGCTTTGCCTTCTCCTGCTTCCAGGTGTCCTGAGGCCTCATCCTGTCTTTGGAAGTAACAGACCTCTCTTCGGCAAGTGTCCTGTGCCAAAGGCTGGGTGAGTGGAGTTTTACATTTCTCTGTACAAGGGAGCGCGTGAGTGCAGGTTGCATTTCTTCTCTGCCAACTGGGCATCGATGAATCAACACTATCCAGATACATTTCACAGAAATGTGATATTTGCTTAGCTCTTGGTTTCTATACAGCCGTGGTGGGAGGGGTTGTCCAAAGAAACCTGTTTTGACATTGTGTTGATATCTCATTTGCAGTCTTTAAGAATTTCAACAGAATTCATTTCCATGTATAGGGAGTTATACGAAAATGAAGTTAATTTTTGAAACACACTCATTCGACCTAGAAGCCAGACTTGTCAATTTTGGTAACATTTTGTCAGCTCTACGGAAAACCTAGACAGATAGAATGCAAACTAGCATTCCAAACTGTTAAAGGGGTCATGTCAGCTCTTTACGGTTGAAGCCTCCGAGACCAACAGGAACCATGAAATAAGTATTGGAAACATGAAATAACCCCCAACCTTGGATACACTTGGGCATGTGGTGCCCTTTAGACCTATTTGTCACCTACTGGCCAATGTTGGCATTTCAAGGGGTAACATCCCTCTCTAGGAAAATACAAGAGGAAACAAACCAAATATATACATTTAGGTTTGAATCCAAAAGCACCTAGAGGCATTATAGCTAGGAGAACCCTGCTGCACTTATGCTTGTCTATGGAGAACCAGGTGTTCTTCTATCAGTGATGAGAACAGTTAATCTTCCGATCATGTTGGGTAAAGCCATTTAACGCAACCAAGTCTGCACCCACATGATATAGTGCCCCCGGGGGCTTGACTCAAGTGAAAGACGATCCACATAAGCTGTGTCTTTAATGTCATTGGCGACTTTTACAGTACACTTCACTTTCTGACTTGTACTATTTACCTATACTGTCTTGAAAAACTGAGGCCTAGTACAGATTCAAGTTCAGTCAAAGATTCCCCTCACTTACCACACTCCCTTCACCCCAGGGAAGACATAAACACAACATCTGCTGAATCTAGCGGAAGGCCATCGTTTCTAGGTGTGAGCTAAGTATTCAATTCCTATCTATTTCAGCCGAGACTATTTGACCTTTAAGGAGTTCACTGTTGTTCACAGAGTGTGAAGCTGGAGGAACTCTGATTCTAGGAGGGACTTGCCCTTCTCCTAATGGCTTCATTGCCGCTCAGGTACTGAACCTTCAAAATGGATGCGTGAGTGGAGGGGAGGGAAGGGCAAGTGCTTGCTAGCTAGGCCCAAACCTGGGAAAAGGCTTACCTGGGCTTGGTGAATTTTGGTCTGAATGGCTTGGGAAGGCCCCTTGGGACGTGTGGATTCTCACGACCACTTCCAAGAACAGGAGCGTTTTGATCATCTCTGCCATCTCTTCTCTTGCACACGTCAGGGACCGTGGACCCGTTCTTGGAGAAGAGAATTGAGGAACTTCCTCAAGTCCACGTTGGCACTCCGTATGTTTCTGCCAGTATCAGCGAGGTTCAATATGTCTCCTGAATGTCTTTTGAGCCTGGTATCCTCTACAGCTGTCTCCACGCCAGTATTCTCCATTGTAGCAGAACATCTCTCATCCATGTGTTCGCATCTCTCCTCAATACGTGCCGCCAGCTTTTCCGCCAGCTTCTCTTCGTGACTCCCATAAAGGCGACTTCACCAGGACTGGGCAAGTCTGAAAGTACCTCGGAGCCTCACCAGTAAGCTGATGACAGTCAGATCTTCCACTGTCTGCCCTTTCAGGTTCTGGAAACTGACCTGTGAACTCAGAACTTTGGGCAGCACAAGTATCTCGAACTTACACAGCTTCCTGGAACATACACCTAAGCCAAGCTCCACAGAGGCCTGCAGCCCCTCCATCACACTGATCCACCCACAGAACTCGGCCCGGTTACCTAGGATCCAACAGCCACAACAAGCCTCGTGGAACACACCAACATTCCACCTGGAATCCAACCGGTAACTGCCATCCCCAATGGCTGCTGCATCTTGTCAGTGTTGGGGGAGGGGCTGCATCCGACGAGAGGTTCCTAAAGTAAATGTGGTTCTGCCCACTAGCGTCCCATGGGCCTTTCTTCTTCCCTCTTTCCTTTTGTTCAGATCTGTATGCACAGTACCAATGGAGAGAAGTGTGTCCCTTTTCAGTTGAAGGTTTCACACGTCTTTAAACTTTCTAAGAGTTCACAGTACACAGAGACCCAGTAAAGGAGACTTATGTTCCTATAATATCCGTACAACCGGAATACATATGCGTCGCAAGATTTCTGCTGAAAGACCCACACTCTCAGGACATGGATCTATTTGTTTCATGGGGGCTGAATTTCCAAGAAATGAAACCAACCCCAATGTGCACGTTACTGTCTGTCTCTTTTGCTCTTAGTACACTTTGGCAGAGCTACTTGCCTTTGTTATAGGCTTCTTACAATTCTTCTCTACGTATCGTAGAATATGGCATTCCTTCATCCTGTTGGATACATACAAGACTACATCACGGACTAGGAATCCATTGGATTCCAAATCGGCATTTGTGTGAGGTCACGATATGCTCTTATGAATCTATATTTACGAATATGAATGCACGCCTCTGATTTCCGAATACAAGTGTGCTGAGTACATGCAAGCCGAAATACTGGGTCGATGCGTGCTGAATGATCCTTGACATCACCTTGAGTATTTTCTTTTGAATAATCATGTTTCCCATGGTATATGTCAGCCAACCGTACCATTTTGGTGCATGTTTGTTGGTTTGATTCTTTGTTGGTCTGCTTCTCGCTTGTTTTGCAAACACGTCAGGACATGCATCTCTCCTTTCGCTTCAAACAGAGAGTCAAATAAGCTGATTCACTTAAGAGAGTGCTTCCAATCACCTATGATTTCCTGCTTCCCTCTCCAATCTTTAAGGTTTTGATGTCCTCCTTGCCTTCTTCTTGTTTCTTCTTTGCCACTCATGCTCTTCTTGCATTTCCAATAATGGTTTTCTTCTTTCCATTTCATCTTGCTGCTTTTCTATTCCGGGGAGTATTCTCAACCTTCCTTTTAGAAGAAGTTTTGAACTGCTGAATTCTTTTATGATTTGCCGGTCTGTGGATTGCTCTAGTTCTGCCGTTATTAGAAACGGTGGTCATGTGGCATAGGCTACCCTAGGTGGCAGCCTTTGGCCATTCAGGATATGGTCTGTGTCCTGGCACTCCTCCCTGTCCTGCAATATTGCTGCGAATTATAAGCTGAAACCCCTCTGGAGGATCCCTTGTGACTATGTTGTTTCCTCCAGGTGCATTTTAAATCACTGTGATATTCGTGAAGTTTGTTGATTGGAATCATACAGCTGCTGGTAGGTCTATTGGGATTCCACCTCCTTTGGATTCTGTTAATTCCTGAATTCGCATAGATGATTTTTTCTTGGCTTTCAACAAGTTTCAGTCTGATATTTCTACAGATAAATTTTCAGACATATTTTATTTCTTTATCTCTTGCTTTTCCATCTGGGACTCTTATGAATTCTAGTCTTTCATGCCCTGTCTTAACCCAGGATACAACAGCAATATTTTCATTGTTTTGCACTTGCTTTCCTATGTCCGAATCTGACCGAGGGATTTCTGTTCCCCTGTCTTCACAGTCATTCACGCGTCCCTCTGCATTATCTAGTCTGCTAAGGACTGAATTTTAGCCCTGATATTATCACATCCACTGAGTTTTCTGATATTTTTTGGCTCGTCTTTAGACTTTCTCTTCCCCTTTTCTGGTATTCTGCCTTTTGTGATTCTGAGACCCTTATGTTCTTCAGTGTTTTCCTGACCTCCATTTTCAACACTTGGACTGCATAGCATTTTGCAGTCTAGTTGTTTGAAAGCTTATCTTTTGGGCCTTCAATATCTTTGGAACTGAAAATGGTACTTCCTATTTCTTTTACTGTACTTCTTCATCTCTACTGGTCCGTTAATATCAGGTATCTAAAGTAGATTTTTAGGGCTATGTTAAGTGAAAACTTTAGACTCTTGTCTCTACGCAATTCCAAGGGATTTCTGTGAGGACAATTTCTCCTAGACATTGATGCCATATTCTGTTCCTGTGTGTGTTGTCTGGTATATCTCCAATTGCTGGTGTTGCATTTGTTGTGATGAACAACCCATACTATTTCGATTAGCATAACTTCATTTTGATTACGCTTATCTCACAATTCTGAAAGTGCGCAGGACACGGCCTCTTGTGGAAATGAGGATTCTAAAGGTTCTCAGCTCTGCATTCTGCTCTATGTCATTTTGGAGTGTTTCCAAAACAGCAAACTGAGAGTGCGCTTGTGCTTTGTAGTGCCACGGGAATGTCCGAATGAAAGCAGTTCTTCCCAGAGCTTCTCTGTCTACTGAAACACCAGTGGAAGCACATCCATGGATGTCACAAATCAGGGCCTGCTGGAATGATCCCGCAGACCGACCTTGGTGTCCTCGCTGCCGTACCGTGCCAGTGCCATCCAAAATGTAGCATCCGATTTTGGGAGATAGTGCTGAAGGAAATGCTTCCTCTTCTCACGGTGTGGACATGGACCACTCTACCTTGTCCTATCATCCTTGTGGCACGGGTGCACGAAGGCCACCACAGAGCTGTTGCGCTTCCTGTGCCTCAAACCAAACCATAATCCCAGCCCAGGATATGAATGTAGCAGATCCTAAGGCTTTTCATTCTGATTTCAAACCCAAGGCCCCCTGGATCCCTCAGACCAGTTGCACGATGGCTCTGATTCAGCCCCACAAGTGCTCTATTTGAAAAAAGCCCAATTCGTCCCTGGTCCTGCAGATGCACTGGGTGTGGCCATGGGACATATCGGTAATCTCAACCGCGTGACCATTCTGGTTGATTTATCATTGGTACACTGTTCGGTTTGCTCTCTTGATTAGACCCACCATATCCCACAACGCACTCCAGATCCCTGAGACTCAGCGTATGCCATCAACCGAAGCCCTATTCCTCACTTAACGATCCTCCTGCTAACTGTAATTTGGCATCACGGATCTTGGTCTCAGAAACCACTGTGGGGATATTTTGTGCTGGTTTCTTTAAGTACTGTCAGCCAAGCATCTGCTGTGCACTCTTGTAAATCTCAGCACATCACCTTCAATCTCATGTCTCCTGTCCGCTTGAGATTTTGCGACCAAGTTAAAAAGTGTTTCACCCTTTTTTGTCAGACCCTGCACTGGTTTCCATTCCCTGCTTTGCCTTCTCCTGCTTCCAGGTGTCCTGAGGCCTCATCCTGTCTTTGGAAGTAACAGACCTCTCTTCGGCAAGTGTCCTGTGCCAAAGGCTGGGTGAGTGGAGTTTTACATTTCTCTGTACAAGGGAGCGCGTGAGTGCAGGTTGCATTTCTTCTCTGCCAACTGGGCATCGATGAATCAACACTATCCAGATACATTTCACAGAAATGTGATATTTGCTTAGCTCTTGGTTTCTATACAGCCGTGGTGGGAGGGGTTGTCCAAAGAAACCTGTTTTGACATTGTGTTGATATCTCATTTGCAGTCTTTAAGAATTTCAACAGAATTCATTTCCATGTATAGGGAGTTATACGAAAATGAAGTTAATTTTTGAAACACACTCATTCGACCTAGAAGCCAGACTTGTCAATTTTGGTAACATTTTGTCAGCTCTACGGAAAACCTAGACAGATAGAATGCAAACTAGCATTCCAAACTGTTAAAGGGGTCATGTCAGCTCTTTACGGTTGAAGCCTCCGAGACCAACAGGAACCATGAAATAAGTATTGGAAACATGAAATAACCCCCAACCTTGGATAAACTTGGGCATGTGGTGCCCTTTAGTCCTATTTGTCACCTACTGGCCAATGTTGGCATTTCAAGGGGTAACATCACTCTCTAGGAAAATACAAGAGGAAACAAACCAATTATATGCATTTAGGTTTGAATCCAAAAGCACCTAGAGGCATTATAGCTAGGAGAACCCTGCTGCAGTTATGCTTGTCTATGGAGAACCAGGTGTTCTTCTATCAGTGATGAGAAGAGTTAATCTTCCGATCATGTTGGGTAAAGCCATTTAACGCAACCAAGTCTGCACCCACATGATATAGTGCCCCCGGGGGCTTGACTCAAGTGAAAGACGATCCACATAAGCTGTGTCTTTAATGTCATTGGCGACTTTTACAGTACACTTCACTTTCTGACTTGTACTATTTACCTATACTGTCTTGAAAAACTGAGGCCTAATACAGATTCAAGTTCAGTCAAAGATTCCCCTCACTTACCACACTCACTTCACCCCAGGGAAGACATAAACACAACATCTGCTGAATCTAGCGGAAGGCCATCATTTCTAGGTGTGAGCTAAGTATTCAATTCCTATCTATTTCAGCCGAGACTATTTGACCTTTAAGGAGTTCACTGTTGTTCACAGAGTGTGAAGCTGGAGGAACTCTGATTCTAGGAGGGACTTGCCCTTCTCCTAATGGCTTCATTGCCGCTCAGGTACTGAACCTTCAAAATGGATGCGTGAGTGGAGGGGAGGGAAGGGCAAGTGCTTGCTAGCTAGGCCCAAACCTGGGAAAAGGCTTACCTGGGCTTGGTGAATTTTGGTCTGAATGGCTTGGGAAGGCCCCTTGGGACGTGTGGATTCTCACGACCACTTCCAAGAACAGGAGCGTTTTGATCATCTCTGCCATCTCTTCTCTTGCACACGTCAGGGACCTTGGACCCGTTCTTGGAGAAGAGAATTGAGGAACTTCCTCACGTCCACGTTGGCACTCCGTATGTTTCTGCCAGTATCAGCGAGGTTCAATATGTCTCCTGAATATTTTTTGAGCCTGGTATCCTCTACAGCTGTCTCCACGCCTGTATTCTCCATTGTAGCAGAACATCTCTCATCCAAGTGTTCGCATCTCTCCTCAATCTGTGCCGCCAGCTTTTCTGCCAGCTTCTCTTCGTGACTCCCCTAAAGTCGACTTCACCAGGACTGGGCAAGTCTGAAAGTACCTCGGAGCCTCACCAGTAAGCTGATGACAGGCAGATCTTCCACTGTCTGCCCTTTCAGGTTCTGGAAACTGACCTGTGAACTCAGGTCTTTGGGCAGCAGAACTATCTCGAATTTACACAGCTTCCCGGACCACACACCTAAGCCAAGCTCCACAGAGGCCTGCAGCCCCTCCATCACACTGATCCACCCACAGAACTCGGCCCGGTTACCTAGGATCCAACAGCCACAACAAGCCTCGTGGAACAAACCAACATTCCACCTGGAATCCAACCGGTCACTGCCATCCCCAATGGCTGCTGCATCTTTTCAGTGTTGGGGGAGGGGCTGCATCCGACGAGAGGTTCCTAAAGTAAATGTGGTTCTGCCCACTAGCGTCCCATGGGCCTTTCTTCTTCCCTCTTTTCTTTTGTTATGATCTGTATGCACAGTACCAATGGAGAGAAGTGTGTCCCTTTTCAGTTGAAGGTTTCACACGTCTTTAAACTTTCTAAGAGTTCACAGTACACAGAGACCCAGTAAAGGAGTCTTATGTTCCTATAATATCCGTACAACCGGAATACATATGCGTCGTATGATTTCTGCTGAAAAACCCAAACTCTCAGGACATGGATCTATTGGTTTCATGGAGGCTGAATATCCAAGAAATAAAACCAACCCCAATATGCACATTACTGTCTGTCTCTTTTGCTCTTAGTACACTTTGGCAGAGCTACTTGCCTTTGTTATAGGCTTCTTACTATTCTTCTCTACGTAGCGTAGAATATGGCATTCCTTCATCCTGTTGGAAGACATACAAGACTACATCACGGACTAGGAATCCATTGGATTCCAAATCGGCATTTGGGTGAGGTCACGATATGCTCTTATGAATCTATATTTACGAATATGAATGCACGCCTCTGATTTCCGAATACAAGTGTGCTGAGTACATGCAAGCCGCAATACTGGGTCGATGCGTGCTGAATGAACCTTGACATCACCTTGAGTATTTTCTTTTGAATAATCATGTTTCCCATGGTATATGTCAGCCAACCGTACCATTTTGGTGCATGTTTGTTGGTTTGATTCTTTGTTGGTCTGCTTCTCGCTTGTTTTGCAAACACGTCAGGACATGCATCTCTCCTTTCGCTTCAAACAGAGAGTCAAATAAGCTGATTCACTTAAGAGAGTGCTTCCAATCACCTATGATTTCCTGCTTCCCTCTCCAATCTTTAAGATTTTGATGACCTCCTTGCCTTCTTCTTGTTTCTTCTTTGCCACTCATGCTCTTCTTGCATTTCCAATAATGGTTTTCTTCTTTCCATTTCATCTTGCTGCTTTTCTATTCTGGGGAGTGTTCTCAAACTTCCTTTTAGAAGAAGTTTTGAACTGCTGAATTCTTTAATGATTTGCTGGTCTGTGGATTGCTCTAGCTCTGCCGTTATTAGAAATGGTGGTCATGTGGCATAGGCTACCCTAGGTGGCAGCATTTGGCCATTCAGGATATGGTCTGTGTCCTGGCACTCCTCCCTGTCCTGCAATATTGCTGCCGAGTTATAAGCTGAAACCCCTCTGGAGGTTCCCTTGTGACTATGTTGTTCCTCCAGGTGCATTTTAAATCACTGTGATATTCGTGAACTTCGTTGATTGGAATCATACAGCTGCTTGTAGGTCTATTGGGATTCCACCTCCTTTGGATGCTGTGTAATTCCTGAATTCACATAGATGATTTTTTCTTGGCATTCAACAAGTTTCAGTCTGATATTTCTACAGATAAATTTTCAGACATATTTTATTTCTTTATCTCTTGCTTTTCCATCTGGGACTCTTATGAATTCTAGTCTTTCATGCCCTGTCTTAACCCAGGATACAACAGCAATATTTTCATTGTTTTGCACTTGCTTTCCTATGTCCGAATCTGACCGAGGGATTTCTGTTCCCCTGTCTTCACAGTCATTCACGCATCCCTCTGCATTATCTAGTCTGCTAAGGACTGAAGTTCAGCCTTATATTATCACATCCACTGAGTTTTCTGATATCTTTTGGCTCGTCTTTAGTCTTTCTCTTCCCCTTTTCTGGTATTCTGCCTTTTGTGATTCTGAGACCCTTAAGTTTTTCAGTGTTTTCCTGACCTCCATTTTCAACACTTGGACTGCATAGCGTTTTGCAGTCTAGTTGTTTGAAAGCTTATCTTTTGGGCCTTCAATATCTTTGGAACTGAAAATGGTACTTCCTATTTCTTTTACTGTACTTCTTCATCTCTACTGGTCAGGTAATATCAGGTATCTAATGTAGATTTTTAGGGCTATGTTAAGTGAAAATTTTAGACTCTTGTCTCTACGCAATTCCAAAGGATTTCTGTGAGGACAATTTCTCCTAGACATTGATGCCATATTCTGTTCCTGTGTGTGTTGTCTGGTATATCTCCAATTGCTGGTGTTGCATTTGTTGTGATGAACAACCCATACTATTTCGATTAGCATAACTTCATTTTGATTACGCTTATCTCACAATTCTGAAAGTGCGCAGGACACGGCCTCTTGTGGAAATGAGGATTCTAAAGATTCTCAGCTCTGCATTCTGCTCTATGTCATTTTGGAGTGTTTCCAAAACAGCAAACTGAGAGTGCGCTTGTGCTTTGTAGTGCCACGGGAATGTCCCAATTAAAGCAGTTCTTCCCAGAGCTTCTCTGTCTACTGAAACACCAGTGGAAGCACATCCATGGATGTCACACATCAGGGCCTGCTGGAATGATCCCGCAGACCGACTTTGGTGTCCTCGCTGCCGTAACGTGCCGATGCCATCCAAAATGTAGCATCCGATTTTGGGAGATAGTGCTGAAGGAAATGCATCCTCTTCTCACGCTGTGGACTTGGACCACTCTAACTTGTCCTATCATCCTTGTGGCACGGGTGCACGAAGGCCACCACAGAGCTATTGCGCATCCTGTGCCTCAAACCAAACCATAATCCCAGCCCAGGTTATGAATGAAGCAGATCCTAAGGCTTTTCATTCTGATTTCAAACCCAAGGCCCCCTGGATCCCTCAGAACAGATGCACGATAGCCCTGATTCAGCCCCACACGTGCTCTATTGGCAAAATGCCCAATTGGTCCCTGGTCCTGCAGATGCACTGGGTGTGGCCATGGGACATATCGGTAATCTCAACCGCGCGACCAGTGTGGTTGATTTATCATTGGTACACTGTTCGGTTTGCTCTCTTGATTAGACCCACCACATCCCACAACGCACTCCAGATCCCTGAGACTCAGCGTATGCCATCAACCGTAGCCCTATACCTCACTTACCGATGCTCCTGCTAACTGTAATTTGGCATCACGGATCTTGGTCTCAGAATCAACTGTGGGGATATTTTGCGCTGGTTTCTTTGAGTTTTGTCAGCCAAGCATCTGCTGTGCACTCTTGTAAATCTCAGCACATCACCTTCAATCTCATGTCTCCTGTCCGCTTGAGAGGGTGCGTCCATGTTAAACAGGGTTTCACCCTTGTTGGTCAGACCCTGCACTGGTTTCCTTTCCCTGCTTTGCCTTCTCCTGCTTCCAGGTGTCCTGAGGCCTCATCCTGTCTTTGGAAGTAACAGACCTCTCTTCGGCAAGTGTCCTGTGCCAAAGGCTGGGTGAGTGGAGTTTTACATTTCTCTGTACAAGGGAGCACGTGAGTGCAGGTTGCACTTCTTCTCTGCCAACTGGGCATCGATGAATCAACACTATCCAGATACATTTCACAGAAATGTGATATTTGCTTAGCTCTTTGTTTCTATACAGCCGTGGTGGGAGGGGTTGTCCAAAGAAACCTGTTTTGACATTGTGATGATATCTCATTTGCAGACTTTAATAATTTTATCAGAATTCATTTCCATGTTTTGGGAGTTATACGAAAATGAAGTTAATTTTTGAAACACACCAAATCGACCTAGAAGCCAGACTTGTCAATTTTGGTAACATTTTGTCAGCTCTACGGAAAACCTAGACAGAATGCAAACTAGCAGTCCAAACTGTTAAAGGGGTCATGTCAGCTCTTTACGGTTGAAGCCTCCGAGACCAACAGGAACCATGATATAACTATTGGAAACATGAAATAACCCCCATCCTTGGATACACTTGGGCATGTGGTGCCCTTTAGTCCTATTTGTCACCTACTGGCCAATGTTGGCATTTCAAGGGGTAACATCCCTCTCTAGGAAAATACAAGAGGAAACAAACCAAATATATACATTTAGGTTTGAATCCAAAAGCACCTAGAGGCATTATAGCTAGGAGAACCCTGCTGCAGTTATGCTTGTCTATGGAGAACCAGGTGTTCTTCTATCAGTGATGAGAACAGTTAGTCTTCCGATCATGTTGGGTAAAGCCATTTAACGCAACCAAGTCTGCACCCACATGATATAGTGCCCCCGGGGGCTTGACTCAAGTGAACGACGATCCACATAAGCTGTGTCTTTAATGTCATTGGCGACTTTTACAGTACACTTCACTTTCTGACTTGTACTATTTACCTATACTGTCTTGAAAAACTGAGGCCTAATACAGATTCAAGTTCAGTCAAAGATTCCCCTCACTTACCACACTCCCTTCACCCCAGGGAAGACATAAACACAACATTTGCTGAATCTAGCGGAAGGCCATCGTTTCTAGGTGTGAGCTAAGTATTCAATTCCTATCTATTTCAGCCGAGATTATTTCACCTTTAAGGAGTTCACTGTTGTTCACAGAGTGTGAAGCTGGAGGAACTCTGATTCTAGGAGGGACTTGCCCTTCTCCTAATGGCTTCATTGCCGCTCAGGTACTGAACCTTCAAAATGGATGCGTGAGTGGAGGGGAGGGAAGGGCAAGTGCTTGCTAGCTAGGCCCAAACCTGGGAAAAGGCTTACCTGGGCTTGGTGAATTTTGGTCTGAATGGCTTGGGAAGGCCCCTTGGGACGTGTGGATCCTCACGACCTCTTCCAAGAACAGGAGCGTTTTGATCATCTCTGCCATCTCTTCTCTTGCACACGTCAGGGACCTTGGACCCGTTCTTGGAGAAGAGAATTGAGGAACTTCCTCAAGTCCACGTTGGCACTCCGTATGTTTCTGCCAGTATCAGCGAGGTTCAATATGTCTCCTGAATGTCTTTTGAGCCTGGTATCCTCTACAGCTGTCTCCACGCCTGTATTCTCCATTGTAGCAGAACATCTCTCATCCATGTGTTCGCATCTCTCCTCAATCCGTGCAGCCAGCTTTTCGGCCAGCTTCTCTTCGTGACTCCCCTAAAGTCGACTTCACCAGGACTGGGCAAGTCTGAAAGTACCTCGGAGCCTCACCAGTAAGCTGATGACAGGCAGATCTTCCACTGTCTGCCCTTTCAGGTTCTGGAAACTGACCTGTGAACTCAGGTCTTTGGGCAGCAGAACTATCTCGAACTTACACAGCTTCCCGGACCAAACACCTAAGCCAAGCTCCACAGAGGCCTGCAGCCCCTCCATCACACTGATCCACCCACAGAACTCGGCCCGGTTACCTAGGATCCAACAGCCACAACAAGCCTCGTGGAACACACCAACATTCCACCTGGAATCCAACCGGTAACTGCCATCCCCAATGGCTGCTGCATCTTGTCAGTGTTGGGGGAGGGGCTGCATCCGACGAGAGGTTCCTAAAGTAAATGTGGTTCTGCCCACTAGCGTCCCATGGGCCTTTCTTCTTCCCTCTTTCCTTTTGTTCAGATCTGTATGCACAGTACCAATGGAGAGAAGTGTGTCCCTTTTCAGTTGAAGGTTTCACACGTCTTTAAACTTTCTAAGAGTTCACAGTACACAGAGACCCAGTAAAGGAGACTTATGTTCCTATAATATCCGTACAACCGGAATACATATGCGTCGCAAGATTTCTGCTGAAAGACCCACACTCTCAGGACATGGATCTATTTGTTTCATGGGGGCTGAATTTCCAAGAAATGAAACCAACCCCAATGTGCACTTTACTGTCTGTCTCTTTTGCTCTTAGTACACTTTGGCAGAGCTACTTGCCTTTGTTATAGGCTTCTTACAATTCTTCTCTACGTAGCGTAGAATATAGCATTCCTTCATCCTGTTGGAAGACATACAAGACTACATCACGGACTAGGAATCCATTGGATTCCAAATCGGCATTTGGGTGAGGTCACGATATGCTCTTATGAATCTATATTTACGAATATGAATGCACGCCTCTGATTTCCGAATACAAGTGTGCTGAGTACATGCAAGCCGCAATACTGGGTCGATGCGTGCTGAATGATCCTTGACATCACCTTGAGTATTTTCTTTTGAATAATCATGTTTCCCATGGTATATGTCAGCCAACCGTACCATTTTGGTGCATGTTTGTTGGTTTGATTCTTTGTTGGTCTGCTTCTCGCTTGTTTTGCAAACACGTCAGGACATGCATCTCTCCTTTCGCTTCAAACAGAGAGTCAAATAAGCTGATTCACTTAAGAGAGTGCTTCCAATCACCTATGATTTCCTGCTTCCCTCTCCAATCTTTAAGGTTTTGATGTCCTCCTTGCCTTCTTCTTGTTTCTTCTTTGCCACTCATGCTCTTCTTGCATTTCCAATAATGGTTTTCTTCTTTCCATTTCATCTTGCTGCTTTTCTATTCCGGGGAGTATTCTCAACCTTCCTTTTAGAAGAAGATTTGAACTGCTGAATTCTTTTATGATTTGCCGGTCTGTGGATTGCTCTAGCTCTGTCGTAATTAGAAATGGTGGTCATGTGGCATAGGCTACCCTAGGTATCAGCATTTGGCCGTTCAGGTATGGTCTGTGTCCTGGCACTCCTCCCTGTCCTGCAATATTGCTGCCGAGTTATAAGCTGAAACCCCTCTGGAGGTTCCCTTGTGACTATGTTGTTTCCTCCAGGTGCATTTTAAATCACTGTAATATTCGTGAACTTTGTTGATTGGAATCATACAGCTGCTTGTAGGTCTATTTGGTTTCCACCTCCTTTGGATGCTGTGTAATACCTGAATTCGCATAGATGATTTTTTCTTGGCTTTCAACAAGTTTCAGTCTGATATTTCTACAGATATATTTTCAGACATATTTTATTTCTTTATCTCTTGCTTTTCCATCTGGGACTCTTATGAATTCTAGTCTTTCATGCCCTGTCTTAACCCAGGATACAACAGCAATATTTTCATTGTTTTGCACTTGCTTTCCTATGTCCGGATCTGACCGAGGGATTTCTGTTCCACTGTCTTCACAGTCATTCACGCGTCCCTTTGCATTATCTAGTCTGATAAGGACTGAAGTTTAGCCCTGATATTATCACATCCACTGAGTTTTCTGATATCTTTTGGCTCGTCTTTAGACTTTCTCTTCCCCTTTTCTGTTATTCTGCCTTTTGTGATTCTGAGACCCTTTTGTTCTTCAGTGTTTTCCTGACTCCATTTTCAACACGTGGACTGCATAGCCTTTTGCAGTCTAGTTGTTTGAAAGCTTATCTTTTGGGCCTTCAATATCTTTGGAACTGAAAATGGTACTTCCTATTTCTTTTACTGTACTTCTTCATCTCTACTGGTCAGGTAATATCAGGTATCTAATGTAGATTTTTAGGGCTATGTTAAGTGAAAATTTTAGACTCTTGTCTCTACGCAATTCCAAGGGATTTCTGTGAGGACAATTTCTCCTAGACATTGATGCCATATTCTGTTCCTGTGTGTGTTGTCTGGTATATCTCCAATTGCTGGTGTTGCATTTGTTGTGATGAACAACCCATACTATTTCGATTAGCATAACTTCATTTTGATTACGCTTATCTCACAATTCTGAAAGTGCGCAGGACACGGCCTCTTGTGGAAATGAGGATTCTAAAGGTTCTCAGCTCTGCATTCTGCTCTATGTCATTTTGGAGTGTTTCCAAAACAGCAAACTGAGAGTGCGCTTGTGCTTTGTAGTGCCACGGGAATGTCCCAATGAAAGCAGTTCTTCCCAGAGCTTCTCTGTCTACTGAAACACCAGTGGAAGCACATCCATGGATGTCACAAATCAGGGCCTGCTGGAATGATCCCGCAGACCGACCTTGGTGTCCTCGCTGCCGTACTGTGCCGGTGCCATCCAAAATGTAGCATCCGATTTTGGGAGATAGTGCTGAAGGAAATGCTTCCTCTTCTCACGCTGTGTACTTGGACCACTCTACCTTGTCCTATCATCCTTGTGGCACGGGTGCACGAAGGCCACCACAGAACTGTTGCGCATCCTGTGCCTCAAACCAAATCATAATCCCAGCCCAGGTTATGAATGTAGCAGATCCTAAGGCTTTTCATTCTGATTTCAAACCCAAGGCCCCCTGGATCCCTGAGACCAGTTGCACGATAGCTCTTATTCAGCCCCACACGTGCTCTATTCTCAAAATGCCCAATTGGTCCCTGGTCCTGCAGATGCACTGGGTGTGGCCATGGGACATATCGGTAATCTCAACCGCGCGACCAGTGTGGTTGATTTATCATTGGTACACTGTTCGGTTTGCTCTCTTGATAAGACCCACCAATTCCCACAACGCACTCCAGAACCCTGAGACTCAGTGTATGCCATCAACCGTAGCCCTATACCTCACTTACCGATGCTCCTGCTAACTGTAAATTGGCATCACGGATCTTGGTCTCAGAATCAACTGTGGGGTTATTTTGCGCTGGTTTCTTTGAGTTCTGTCAGCCAAGCATCTGCTGTGCACTCTTGTAAATCTCAGCACATCACCTTCAATCTCATGTCTCCTGTCCGCTTCAGAGGGTGCGTCCAAGTTAAACAGGGTTTCACCCTTGTTGGTCAGACCCTGCACTGGTTTCCATTCCCTGCTTTGCCTTCTCCTGCTTCCAGGTGTCTTGAGGCCTCATCCTGTCTTTGGAAGTAACAGACCTCTCTTCGGCAAGTGTCCTGTGCCAAAGGCTGGGTGAGTGGAGTTTTACATTTCTCTGTACAAGGGAGCGCGGGAGTGCAGGTTGCACTTCTTCTCTGCCAACTGGGCATCGATGAATCAACACTATCCAGATACATTTCACAGAAATGTGATATTTGCTTAGCTCTTGGTTTCTATACAGCCTTGGTTGGAGGGGTTGTCCAAAGAAACCTGTTTTGACATTGTGTTGATATCTCATTTGCAGTCTTTAAGAATTTTAACAGAATTCATTTCCATGTTTTGGGAGTTATACGAAAATGAAGTTATTTTTTGAAACACACTAAATCGACCTAGAAGCCAGACTTGTCAATTTTGGTAACATTTTGTCAGCTCTACGGAAAACCTAGACAGATAGAATGCAAACTAGCAGTCCAAACTGTTAAAGGGGTCATGTCAGCTCTTTACGGTTGAAGCCTCCGAGACCAACAGGAACCATGAAATAACTATTGGAAACATGAAATAACCCCCAACCTTGGATACACTTGGGCATGTGGTGCCCTTTAGTCCTATTGGTCACCTACTGGCCAATGTTGGCATTTCAAGGGGTAACATCCCTCTCTAGGAAAATACAAGAGGAAACAAACCAAATATATATATTTAGGTTTGAATCCAAAAGCACCTAGAGGCATTATAGCTAGGAGAACCCTGCTGCACTTATGCTTGTCTATGGAGAACCAGGTGTTCTTCTATCAGTGATGAGAACAGTTAATCTTCCGATCATGTTGGGTAAAGCCATTTAACGCAACCAAGTCTGCACCCACATTATATAGTGCCCCCGGGGGCTTGACTCAAGTGAACGACGATCCACATAAACTGTGTCATTTATGTCATTGGCGACTTTTACAGTACACTTCACTTTCTGACTTGTACTATTTACCTATACTGTCTTGAAAAACTGAGGCCTAATACAGATTCAAGTTCAGTCAAAGATTCCCCTCACTTACCACTCTCCCTTCACCCCAGGGAAGACATAAACACAACATTTGCTGAATCTAGCGGAAGGCCATCGTTTCTAGGTGTGAGCTAAGTATTCAATTCCTATCTATTTCAGCCGAGACTATTTGACCTTTAAGGAGTTCACTGTTGTTCACAGAGTGTGAAGCTGGAGGAACTCTGATTCTAGGAGGGACTTGCCCTTCTCCTAATGGCTTCATTGCCGCTCAGGTACTGAACCTTCAAAATGGATGCGTGAGTGGAGGGGAGGGAAGGGCAAGTGCTTGCTAGCTAGGCCCAAACCTGGGAAAAGGCTTACCTGGGCTTGGTGAATTTTGGTCTGAATGGCTTGGGAAGGCCCCTTGGGACGTGTGGATTCTCACGACCTCTTCCAAGAACAGGAGCGTTTTGATCATCTCTGCCATCTCTTCTCTTGCACACGTCAGGGACCTTGGACCCGTTCTTGGAGAAGAGAATTGAGGAACTTCCTCAAGTCCACGTTGGCACTCCGTATGTTTCTGCCAGTATCAGCGAGGTTCAATATGTCTCCTGAATGTCTTTTGAGCCTGGTATCCTCTACAGCTGTCTCCACGCCTGTATTCTCCATTGTAGCAGAACATCTCTCATCCATGTGTTCGCATCTCTCCTCAATCCGTGCAGCCAGCTTTTCGGCCAGCTTCTCTTCGTGACTCCCCTAAAGTCGACTTCACCAGGACTGGGCAAGTCTGAAAGTACCTCGGAGCCTCACCAGTAAGCTGATGACAGGCAGATCTTCCACTGTCTGCCCTTTCAGGTTCTGGAAACTGACCTGTGAACTCAGGTCTTTGGGCAGCAGAAGTATCTCGAACTTACACAGCTTCCCGGAACAAACACCTAAGCCAAGCTCCACAGAGGCCTGCAGCCCCTCCATCACACTGATCCACCCACAGAACTCGGCCCGGTTACCTAGGATCCAACAGCCACAACAAGCCTCGTGGAACAAACCAACATTCCACCTTGAATCCAACGGGTAACTGCCATCCCCAATGGCTGCTGCATCTTGTCAGTGTTGGGGGAGGGGCTGCATCCGACGAGAGGTTCCTAAAGTAAATGTGGTTCTGCCCACTAGCGTCCCATGGGCCTTTCTTCTTCCCTCTTTCCTTTTGTTCAGATCTGTATGCACAGTACCAATGGAGAGAAGTGTGTCCCTTTTCAGTTGAAGGTTTCACACGTCTTTAAACTTTCTAAGAGTTCACAGTACACAGAGACCCAGTAAAGGAGACTTATGTTCCTATAATATCCGTACAACCGAAATACATAAGCGTCGCATGATTTCTGCTGAAAAACCCACACTCTCAGGACATGGATCTATTGGTTTAATGGGGGCTGAATTTCCAAGAAATGAAACCAACCCCAATGTGCACTTTACTGTCTGTCTCTTTTGCTCTTAGTACACTTTGGCAGAGCTACTTGCCTTTGTTATAGGCTTCTTACAATTCTTCTCTACGTAGCGTAGAATATGGCATTCCATCTTCCTGTTGGAAGACATACAAGACTATATCACGGACTAGGAATCCATTGGATTCCAAATCGGCATTTGGGTGAGGTCACGATATGCTCTTATGAATCTATATTTACGAATATGAATGCACGCCTCTGATTTCCGAATACAAGTGTGCTGAGTACATGCAAGCCGCAATACTGGGTCGATGCGTGCTGAATGATCCTTGACATCACCTTGAGTATTTTCTTTTGAATAATCATGTTTCCCATGGTATATGTCAGCCAACCGTACCATTTTGGTGCATGTTTGTTGGTTTGATTCTTTGTTGGTCTGCTTCTCGCTTGTTTTGCAAAACGTCAGGACATGCATCTCTCCTTTCGCTTCAAACAGAGAGTCAAATTAGCTGATTCACTTAAGAGAGTGCTTCCAATCACCTATGATTTCCTGCTTCCCTCTCCAATCTTTAAGGTTTTGATGTCCTCCTTGCCTTCTTCTTGTTTCTTCTTTGCCACTCATGCTCTTCTTGCATTTCCAATAATGGTTTTCTTCTTTCCATTTCATCTTGCTGCTTTTCTATTCCGGGGAGTATTCTCAACCTTCCTTTTAGAAGAAGATTTGAACTGCTGAATTCTTTTATGATTTGCCGGTCTGTGGATTGCTCTAGCTCTGCTGTAATTAGAAATGGTGGTCATGTGGCATAGGCTACCCTAGGTAGCAGCATTTGGCCGTTCAGGTATGGTCTGTGTCCTGGCACTCCTCCCTGTCCTGCAATATTGCTGCCGAGTTATAAGCTGAAACCCCTCTGGAGGTTCCCTTGTGACTATGTTGTTTCCTCCAGGTGCATTTTAAATCACTGTGATATTCGTGAACTTTGTTGATTGGAATCATACAGCTGCTTGTAGGTCTATTTGGTTTCCACCTCCTTTGGATGCTGTGTAATACCTGAATTCGCATAGATGATTTTTTCTTGGCTTTCAACAAGTTTCAGTCTGATATTTCTACAGATATATTTTCAGACATATTTTATTTCTTTATCTCTTGCTTTTCCATCTGGGACTCTTATGAATTCTAGTCTTTCATGCCCTGTCTTAACCCAGGATACAACAGCAATATTTTCATTGTTTTGCACTTGCTTTCCTATGTCCGTATCTGACCGAGGGATTTCTGTTCCCCTGTCTTCACAGTCATTCACGCGTCCCTTTGCATTATCTAGTCTGCTAAGGACTGAAGTTTAGCCCTGATATTATCACATCCACTGAGTTTTCTGATATCTTTTGGCTCGTCTTTAGACTTTCTCTTCCCCTTTTCTGGTATTCTGCCTTTTGTGATTCTGAGACCCTTTTGTTCTTCAGTGTTTTCCTGACTCCATTTTCAACACGTGGACTGCATAGCCTTTTGCAGTCTAGTTGTTTGAAAGCTTATCTTTTGGGCCTTCAATATCTTTGGAACTGAAAATGGTACTTCCTATTTCTTTTACTGTACTTCTTCATCTCTACTGGTCAGGTAATATCAGGTATCTAATGTAGATTTTTAGGGCTATGTTAAGTGAAAATTTTAGACTCTTGTCTCTACGCAATTCCAAGGGATTTCTGTGAGGACAATTTCTCCTAGACATTGATGCCATATTCTGTTCCTGTGTGTGTTGTCTGGTATATCTCCAATTGCTGGTGTTGCATTTGTTGTGATGAACAACCCATACTATTTCGATTAGCATAACTTCATTTTGATTACGCTTATCTCACAATTCTGAAAGTGCGCAGGACACGGCCTCTTGTGGAAATGAGGATTCTAAAGGTTCTCAGCTCTGCATTCTGCTCTATGTCATTTTGGAGTGTTTCCAAAACAGCAAACTGAGAGTGCGCTTGTGCTTTGTAGTGCCACGGGAATGTCCCAATGAAAGCAGTTCTTCCCAGAGCTTCTCTGTCTACTGAAACACCAGTGGAAGCACATCCATGGATGTCACAAATCAGGGCCTGCTGGAATGATCCCGCAGACCGACCTTGGTGTCCTCGCTGCCGTAACGTGCCGGTGCCATCCAAAATGTAGCATCCGATTTTGGGAGATAGTGCTGAAGGAAATGCTTCCTCTTCTCACGCTGTGTACTTGGACCACTCTACCTTGTCCTATCATCCTTGTGGCACGGGTGCACGAAGACCACCACAGAGCTGTTGCGCATCCTGTGCCTCAAACCAAATCATAATCCCAGCCCAGGTTATGAATGTAGCAGATCCTAAGGCTTTTCATTCTGATTTCAAACCCAAGGCCCCCTGGATCCCTGAGACCAGTTGCACGATAGCTCTAATTCAGCCCCACACGTGCTCTATTCTCAAAATGCCCAATTGGTCCCTGGTCCTGCAGATGCACTGGGTGTGGCCATGGGACATATCGGTAATCTCAACCGCGCGACCAGTGTGGTTGATTTATCATTGGTACACTGTTCGGTTTGCTCTCTTGATAAGATCCACCAATTCCCACAACGCACTCCAGAACCCTGAGACTCAGTGTATGCCATCAACCGTAGCCCTATACCTCACTTACCGATGCTCCTGCTAACTGTAAATTGGCATCACGGATCTTGGTCTCAGAATCAACTGTGGGGTTATTTTGCGCTGGTTTCTTTGAGTTCTGTCAGCCAAGCATCTGCTGTGCACTCTTGTAAATCTCAGCACATCACCTTCAATCTCATGTCTCCTGTCCGCTTCAGAGGGTGCGTCCAAGTTAAACAGGGTTTCACCCTTGTTGGTCAGACCCTGCCCTGGTTTCCATTCCCTGCTTTGCCTTCTCCTGCTTCCAGGTGTCTTGAGGCCTCATCCTGTCTTTGGAAGTAACAGACCTCTCTTCGGCAAGTGTCCTGTGCCAAAGGCTGGGTGAGTGGAGTTTTACATTTCTCTGAACAAGGGAGCGCGGGAGTGCAGGTTGCACTTCTTCTCTGCCAACTGGGCATCGATGAATCAACACTATCCAGATACATTTCACAGAAATGTGATATTTGCTTAGCTCTTGGTTTCTATACAGCCTTGGTTGGAGGGGTTGTCCAAAGAAACCTGTTTTGACATTGTGTTGATATCTCATTTGCAGTCTTTAAGAATTTTAACAGAATTCATTTCCATGTTTTGGGAGTTATACGAAAATGAAGTTATTTTTTGAAACACACTAAATCGACCTAGAAGCCAGACTTGTCAATTTTGGTAACATTTTGTCAGCTCTACGGAAAACCTAGACAGATAGAATGCAAACTAGCAGTCCAAACTGTTAAAGGGGTCTTGTCAGCTCTTTACGGTTGAAGCCTCCGAGACCAACAGGAACCATGAAATAACTATTGGAAACATGAAATAACCCCCAACCTTGGATACACTTGGGCATGTGGTGCCCTTTAGTCCTATTGGTCACCTACTGGCCAATGTTGGCATTTCAAGGGGTAACATCCCTCTCTAGGAAAATACAAGAGGAAACAAACCAAATATATACATTTAGGTTTGAATCCAAAAGCACCTAGAGGCATTATAGCTAGGAGAACCCTGCTGCACTTATGCTTGTCTATGGAGAACCAGGTGTTCTTCTATCAGTGATGAGAACAGTTAATCTTCCGATCATGTTGGGTAAAGCCATTTAACGCAACCAAGTCTGCACCCACATTATATAGTGCCCCCGGGGGCTTGACTCAAGTGAACGACGATCCACATAAACTGTGTCATTTATGTCATTGGCGACTTTTACAGTACACTTCACTTTCTGACTTGTACTATTTACCTATACTGTCTTATAAAACTGAGGCCTAATACAGATTCAAGTTCAGTCAAAGATTCCCCTCACTTACCACTCTCCCTTCACCCCAGGGAAGACATAAACACAATATTTGCTGAATCTAGCGGAAGGCCATCGTTTCTAGGTGTGAGCTAAGTATTCAATTCCTATCTATTTCAGCCGAGACTATTTGACCTTTAAGGAGTTCACTGTTGTTCACAGAGTGTGAAGCTGGAGGAACTCTGATTCTAGGAGGGACTTGCCCTTCTCCTAATGGCTTCATTGCCGCTCAGGTACTGAACCTTCAAAATGGATGCGTGAGTGGAGGGGAGGGAAGGGCAAGTGCTTGCTAGCTAGGCCCAAACCTGGGAAAAGGCTTACCTGGGCTTGGTGAATTTTGGTCTGAATGGCTTGGGAAGGCCCCTTGGGACGTGTGGATTCTCACGACCTCTTCCAAGAACAGGAGCGTTTTGATCATCTCTGCCATCTCTTCTCTTGCACACGTCAGGGACCTTGGACCCGTTCTTGGAGAAGAGAATTGAGGAACTTCCTCAAGTCCACGTTGGCACTCCGTATGTTTCTGCCAGTATCAGCGAGGTTCAATATGTCTCCTGAATGTCTTTTGAGCCTGGTATCCTCTACAGCTGTCTCCACGCCAGTATTCTCCATTGTAGCAGAACATCTCTCATCCATGTGTTCGCATCTCTCCTCAATACGTGCCGCCAGCTTTTCGGCCAGCTTCTCTTCGTGACTCCCCTAAAGTCGACTTCACCAGGACTGGGCAAGTCTGAAAGTACCTCGGAGCCTCACCAGTAAGCTGATGACAGGCAGATCTTCCACTGTCTGCCCTTTCAGGTTCTGGAAACTGACCTGTGAACTCAGGTCTTTGGGCAGCAGAAGAATCTCGAACTTACACAGCTTCCCGGACCAAACACCTAAGCCAAGCTCCACAGAGGCCTGAAGCCCCTCTATCACACTGATCCACCCACAGAACTCGGCCCGGTTACCTAGGATCCAACAGCCACAACAAGCCTCGTGGAACACACCAACATTCCACCTGGAATCCAACCGGTAACTGCCATCCCCAATGGCTGCTGCATCTTGTCATTGTTGGGGGAGGGGCTACATCCGACGAGAGGTTCCTAAAGTAAAGGTGGTTCTGCCAACTAGCGTCCCATGGGCCTTTCTTCTTCACTCTTTCCTTTTGTTCAGATCTGTATGCACAGTACCAATGGAGAGAAGTGTGTCCCTTTTCAGTTGAAGGTTTCACACGTCTTTAAACTTTCTAAGAGTTCACAGTACACAGAGACCCAGTAAAGGAGACTTATGTTCCTATAATATCCGTACAACCGGAATACATATGCGTCGCATGATTTCTGCTGAAAAACCCACACTCTCAGGACATGGATCTATTTGTTTCATGGGGGCTGAATTTCCAAAAAATGAAACCAACCCCAATGTGCACTTTACTGTCTGTCTCTTTTGCTCTTAGTACACTTTGGCAGAGCTACTTGCCTTTGTTATAGGTTTCTTAAAGTTTTTCTCTACGTTGCGTAGAATATATCATTCCTTCATCCTGTTGGAAGACATACAAGACTACATCACGGACTAGGAATCCATTGGAATCCAAATCGGCATTTGGGTGAGGTCACGATATGCTCTTATGAACATATATTTACGAATATGAATGCACGCCTCTGATTTCCGAATACAAGTGTGCTGAGTACATGCAAGCCGCAATACTGGGACGATGCGTGCTGAATGATCCTTGACATCACCTTGAGTATTTTCTTTTGAATAATCATGTTTCCCATGGTATATGTCAGCCAACCGTACCATTTTGGTGCATGTTTGTTGGTTTGATTCTTTGTTGGTCTGCTTCTCGCTTGTTTTGCAAACACGTCAGGGCATGCATCTCTCCTTTCGCTTCAAACAGAGAGTCAAATAAGCTGATTCACTTAAGAGAGTGCTTCCAATCATCTATGATTTCCTGCTTCCCTCTCCAATCTTTAAGGTTTTGATGTCCTCCTTGACTTCTTGTTTCTTTTTTGCCACTCATGCTCTTTTTGCATTTCCAATAATGGTTTTCTTCTTTCCATTTCATCTTGCTGCTTTTCTATTCCGGGGAGTATTCTCAACCTTCCTTTTAGAAGAAGTTTTGAACTGCTGAATTCTTTTATGATTTGCCGGTCTGTGGAATGCTCTAGCTCTACCGTTATTAGAAATGTTGGTCATGTGGCATAGGTTACCCTAGGTGGCAGCATTTGGCCATTCAGGATATGGTCTGTGTCCTGGCACTCCTCCCTATCCTGCAATATGGCTGCCGAGTTATAAGCTGAATCCCCTCTGGAGGTTCCCTTGTGACTATGTTGTTACCTCCAGGTGCATTTTATGTCACTGTGATATTCGTGAACTTTGTTGATTGGAATCATACAGCTGCTGGTAGGTCAATTGGGATTCCACCTCCCTTGGATTCTGTGTAATACCTGAATTCGCATAGATGATTTTTTCTTGGCTTTCAACAAGTTTCAGTCTGATATTTCTACAGATAAATTTTCAGACATATTTTATTTCTTTATCTCTTGCTTTTCCATCTGGGACTCTTATGAATTCTAGTCTTTCATGCCCTGTCTTAACCCAGGATACAACAGCAATATTTTCATTGTTTTGCACTTGCTTTCCTATGTCCAAATCTGACCGAGGGTTTTCTGTTCCCCTGTCTTCACAGTCATTCACGCGTCCCTCTGAATTATCTAGTCTGCTAAGGACTGAATTTTAGCCCTGATATTATCACATCCACTGAGTTTTCTGATAATTTTTGGCCCGTCTTTAGACTTTCTCTTCCCCTTTTCTGGTATTCTTCCTTTTGTGATTCTGAGACCCTTTTTTTTCAGTGTTTTCCTGACCTCCATTTTCAACACTTGGACTTCATAGCGTTTTGCAGTCTAGTTGTATGAAAGCTTATCTTTTGGGCCTTCAATATCTTTGGAACTGAAAATGGTACTTCCTATTTCTTTTACTGTACTTCTTCATCTCTACTGGTCAGGTAATATCAGGTATCTAATGTAGATTTTTAGGGCTATGTTAAGTGAAAATTTTAGACTCTTGTCTCTACGCAATTCCAAGGGATTTCTGTGAGGACAATTTCTCCTAGACATTGATGCCATATTCTCTTCCTGTGTGTGTTGTCTGGTATATCTCCAATTGCTGGTGTTGCATTTGTTGGGATGAACAACCCATACTATTTCGATTAGCATAACTTCATTTTGATTACGCTTATCTCACAATTCTGAAAGTGCGCAGGACACGGCCTCTTGTGGAAATGAGGATTCTAAAGGTTCTCAGCTCTGCATTCTGCTCTATGTCATTTTGGAGTGTTTCCAAAACAGCAAACTGAGAGTGCGCTTGTGCTTTGTAGTGCCACGGGAAAGTCCCAATGAAAGCAGTTCTTCCCAGAGCTTCTCTGTCTACTGAAACACCAGTGGAAGCACATCCATGGATGTCACAAATCAGGGCCTGCTGGAATGATCCCGCAGACCGACCTTGGTTTCCTCGCTGCCGTACCGTGCCGGTGCCATCCAAAATGTAGCATCCGATTTTGGGAGATAGTGCTGAAGGAAATGCTTCCTCTTCTCACGCTGTGGACATGGACCACTCTACCTTGTCCTATCATCCTTGTGGCACGGGTGCACGAAGGCCACCACAGGGCTGTTGCGCATCCTGTGCCTCAAACCAAACCATAATCCCAGCCCAGGTTATGAATGTAGCAGATCCTAAGGCTTTTCATTCTGATTTCAAATCCAAGGCCCCCTGGATCCCTCAGACCAGATGCACGATATCTCTGACTCAGCCCCACACGCGCTCTATTGGAAAAATGCCCAATTGGTCCCTGGTCCTGCAGATGCACAGGGTGTGGCCATGGGACATATCGGTAATCACAACCGCGCTACCAGTGTGGTTGATTTTTCATTGGTACACTGTTCGGTTTGCTCTCTTGATTAGACCCACCACATCCCACAACACATTCCAGATCCCTGAGACTCAGCGTATGCCATCAACCGTAGCCCTATACCTCACTTACCGATGCCCCTGCTAACTGTAATTTGGCATCACGGATCTTGGTCTCAGAATCAACTGTGGGGATATTTTGCTCTGGTTTCTTTGAGTTCTGTCAGCCAAGCATCTGCTGTGCACTCTTGTAAATCTCAGCACATCACCTTCAATCTCATGTCTCCTGTCCGCTTGAGAGGGTGCGTCCAAGTTTAACAGGGTTTCACCCTTGTTGGTCAGACCCTGCCCTGGTTTCCATTCCCTGCTTTGCCTTCTCCTGCTTCCAGGTGTCTTGAGGCCTCATCCTGTCTTTGGAAGTAACAGACCTCTCTTCGGCAAGTGTCCTGTGCCAAAGGCTGGGTGAGTGGAGTTTTACATTTCTCTGTACAAG
This sequence comes from Vicugna pacos, assembly GCF_048564905.1. NCBI lineage: Eukaryota > Metazoa > Chordata > Mammalia > Artiodactyla > Camelidae > Vicugna > Vicugna pacos. Next base: position 1,460,246 of record NW_027328872.1, read on the forward strand.
GGAGCGCGGGAGTGCAGGTTGCACTTCTTCTCTGCCAACTGGGCATCGATGAATCAACACTATCCAAATACATTTCACAGAAATGTGATATTTGCTTAGCTCTTGGTTTCTATACAGCCGTGGTGGGAGGGGTTGTCCAAAGAAAACTGTTTTGACATAGTGTTGATATCTCACTTGCAGTCTTTAAGAATTTTAACAGAATTCATTTCCATGTTTTGGGAGTTATACGAAAATGAAGTTATTTTTTGAAACACACTAAATCGTCCTAGAAGCCAGACTTGTCAATTTTGGTAACATTTTTTCAGCTCTACGGAAAACCTAGACAGATAGAATGCAAATTAGCAGTCCAAACTGTTAAAGGGGTCATGTCAGCTCTTTACGGTTGAAGCCTCCGAGACCAACAGGAACCATGAAATAAGTATTGGCATCATGAAATAACCCCCAACCTTGGATACACTTGGGCATGTGGTGCCTTTTAGACCTATTTGTCACCTACTGGCCAATGTTGGCATTTCAAGGGGTAACATCCCTCTCTAGGAAAATACAAGAGGAAACAAACTAAATATATACATTTAGGTTTGAATCCAAAAGCACCTAGAGGCATTATAGCTAGGAGAACCCTGCTGCAGTTATGCTTGTCTATGGAGAACCAGGTGTTCTTCTATCAGTGATGAGAACAGTTAATCTTCCGATCATGTTGGGTAAAGCCATTTAACGCAACCAAGTCTGCACCCACATGATATAATGTCCCCGGGGCCTTGACTCAAGTGAAAGACGATCCACATAAGCTGTATCTTTAATGTCATTGGCGACTTTTACTGTACACTTCACTTTCTGACTTGTACTATTTACCTATACTGTCTTGAAAAACTGAGGCCTAATACAGATTCAAGTTCAGTCAAAGATTCCCCTCACTTACCACACTCCCTTCACCCCAGGGAAGACATAAACACAACATCTGCTGAATCTAGCGGAAGGCCATCGTTTCTAGGTGTGAGCTAAGTATTCAATTCCTAACTATTTCAGCAGAGACTATTTCACCTTTAAGGAGTTCACTGTTGTTCACAGAGTGTGAAGCTGGAGGAACTCTGATTCTAGGAGGGACTTGCCCTTCTCCTAATGGCTTCATTGCCGCTCAGGTACTGAACCTTCAAAATGGATGCGTGAGTGGAGGGGAGGGAAGGGCAAGTGCTTGCTAGCTAGGCCCAAACCTGGGAAAAGGCTTACCTGGGCTTGGTGAATTTTGGTCTGAATGGCTTGGGAAGGCCCCTTGGGACGTGTGGATCCTCACGACCTCTTCCAAGAACAGGAGCGTTTTGATCATCTCTGCCATCTCTTCTCTTGCACACGTCAGGGACCTTGGACCCGTTCTTGGAGAAGAGAATTGAGGAACTTCCTCAAGTCCACGTTGGCACTCCGTATGTTTCTGCCAGTATCAGCGAGGTTCAATATGTCTCCTGAATGTCTTTTGAGCCTGGTATCCTCTACAGCTGTCTCCACGCCAGTATTCTCCATTGTAGCAGAACATCTCTCATCCATGTGTTCGCATCTCTCCTCAATGCGTGCAGCCAGCTTTTCGGCCAGCTTCTCTTCGTGACTCCCCTAAAGGCGACTTCACCAGGACTGGGCAAGTCTGAAAGTACCTCGGAGCCTCACCAGTAAGCTGATGACAGGCAGATCTTCCACTGTCTGCCCTTTCAGGTTCTGGAAACTGACCTGTGAACTCAGGTCTTTGGGCAGCAGAAGTATCTCGAACTTACACAGCTTCCCGGACCAAACACCTAAGCCAAGCTCCACAGAGGCCTGCAGCCCCTCCATCACACTGATCCACCCACAGAACTCGGCCCGGTTACCTAGGATCCAACAGCCACAACAAGCCTCGTGGAACACACCAACATTCCACCTGGAATCCAACCGGTAACTGCCATCCCCAATGGCTGCTGCATCTTGTCAGTGTTTGGGGAGGGGCTGCATCCGACGAGAGGTTCCTAAAGTAAATGTGGTTCTGCCCACTAGCGTCCCATGGGCCTTTCTTCTTCCCTCTTTCCTTTTGTTCAGATCTCTATGCACAGTACCAATGGAGGGAAGTGTGTCCCTTTTCAGTTGATGGTTTCACATGTCTTTAAACTTTCTAAGAGTTCACAGTACACAGAGACCCAGTAAAGGAGACTTATGTTCCTATAATATCCGTACAACCGGAATACATATGCGTCGCATGATTTCTGCTGAAAAACCCACACTCTCAGGACATGGATCTATTGGTTTCATGGGGGCTGAATTTCCAAGAAATGAAACCAACCCCAATGTGCACTTTACTGTCTGTCTCTTTTGCTCTTAGTACACTTTGGCAGAGCTACTTGCCTTTGTTATAGGCTTCTTACAATTCTTCTCTTCGTAGCGTAGAATATGGCATTCCTTCGTCCTGTTGGAAGACATACAAGACTACATCACGGACTAGGAATCCATTGGATTCCAAATCGGCATTTGGGTGAGGTCACGATATGCTCTTATGAATCTATATTTACGAATATGAATGCACGCCTCTGATTTCCGAATACAAGTGTGCTGAGTACATGCAAGCCGCAATACTGGGTCGATGCGTGCTGAATGATCCTTGACATCACCTTGAGTATTTTCTTTTGAATAATCATGTTTCCCATGGTATATGTCAGCCAACCGTACCATTTTGGTGCATGTTTGTTGGTTTGATTCTTTGTTGGTCTGCTTCTCGCTTGTTTTGCAAACACGTCAGGACATGCATCTCTCCTTTCGCTTCAAACAGAGAGTCAAATAAGTTGATTCACTTAAGAGAGTGCTTCCAATCACCTATGATTTCCTGCTTCCCTCTCCAATCTTTAAGGTTTTGATGTCCTCCTTGCCTTCTTCTTGTTTCTTCTTTGCCACTCATGCTCTTCTTGCATTTCCAATAATGGTTTTCTTCTTTCCATTTCATCTTGCTGCTTTTCTATTCCGGGGAGTATTCTCAACTTTCCTTTTAGAAGAAGTTTTGAACTGCTGAATTCTTTTATGATTTGCCGGTCTGTGGATTGCTCTAGCTCTGCCGTTATTAGAAATGGTGGTCATGTGGCATAGGCTACCCTAGGTGGCAGCATTTGGCCATTCAGGATATGGTCTGTGTCCTGGCACTCCTCCCTGTCCTGCAATATTGCTGCCGAGTTATAAGCTGAAACCCCTCTGGAGGTTCCCTTGTGACTATGTTGTTTCCTCCAGGTGCATTTTAAATCACTGTGATATTCGTGAACTTTGTTGATTGGAATCATACAGCTGCTGGTATGTCTATTGGGATTCCACCTCCTTTGGATGCTGTGTAATTCCTGAATGCTTAGATGATATTTTCTTGGCATTCAACAAGTTTCAGTCTGATATTTCTACAGATAAATTTTCAGACATATTTTATTTCATTATCTCTTGCTTTTCCATCTGGGACTCTTATGAATTCTAGTCTTTCATGCCCTGTCTTAACCCAGGATACAACAGCAATATTTTCATTGTTTTGCACTTGCTTTCCTATGTCCGAATCTGACCGAGGGATTTCTGTTCCCCTGTCTTCACAGTCATTCACGCGTCCCTCTGCAGTATCAAGTCTGCTAAGGTCTGAATTTTAGCCCTGATATTATCACATCCACTGAGTTTTCTGATATCTTTTGGCTCGTCTTTAGACTTTCTCTTCCCCTTTTCTGGTATTCTGCCTTTTGTGACTCTGAGATCCTTTGGTTCTTCAGTGTTTTCCTGACCTCCATTTTCAACACTAAGACTGCATAGCGTTTTGCAGTCTAGTTGTTTGAAAGCTTATCTTTTGGGCCTTCAATATCTTTGGAACTGAAAATGGTACTTCCTGTTTCTTTTACTGTACTTCTTCATCTCTACTGGTCAGGTAATATCAGGTATCTAATGTAGATTTTTAGGGCTATGTTAAGTGAAAATTTTAGACTCTTGTCTCTACGCAATTCCAAGGGATTTCTGTGAGGACAATTTCTCCTAGACATTGATGCCATATTCTCTTCCTGTGTGTGTTGTCTGGTATATCTCCAATTGCTGGTGTTGCATTTGTTGTGATGAACAACCCATACTATTTCGATTAGCATAACTTCATTTTGATTACGCTTATCTCACAATTCTGAAAGTGCGCAGGACACGGCCTCTTGTGGAAATGAGGATTCTAAAGGTTCTCAGCTCTGCATTCTGCTCTATGTCATTTTGGAGTGTTTCCAAAACAGCAAACTGAGAGTGCGCTTGTGCTTTGTAGTGCCACGGGAATGTCCCAATGAAAGCAGTTCTTCCCAGAGCTTCTCTGTCTACTGAAACACCAGTGGAAGCACATCCATGGATGTCACACATCAGGGCCTGCTGGAATGATCCCGCAGACCGACCTTGGTGTCCTCGCTGCCGTAGCGTGCCGGTGGCATCAAAAATGTAGCATCCGATTTTGGGAGAGTGTGCTGAAGGTAATGCTTCCTCTTCTCACGCTGTGGACATGGACCACTCTACCTTGTCCTATCATCCTTGTGGCACGGGTGCACGAATGCCACCACAGAGCTGTTGCGCATCCTGTGCCTCAAACCAAATCATAATCCCAGCCCAGGTTATGAATGTAGCAGATCCTAAGGCTTTTCATTCTGATTTCAAACCCAAGGCCCCCTGGATCCCTCAGACCAGATGCACGATAGCTCTGATTCAGCCCCACACGTGCTCTATTGGCAAAATGCCCAATTGGTCCCTGGTCCTGCAGATGCACTGGGTGTCGCCATGGGACAGATCGGTAATCTCAACGGCGCGACCAGTGTGGTTGATTTATCATTGGTACACTGTTCGGTTTGCTCTCTTGATTAGACCCACCACATCCCACAACGCACTCCAGATCCCTGAGACTCAGCGTATGCCATCAACCGTAACCCTATACCTCACTTACCGATGCCCCTGCTAATTGTAATTTGGCATCACGTATCTTAGCCTCAGAATCAACTGTGGGGATATTTTGCGCTGGTTTCTTTGAGTTCTGTCAGCCAAGCATCTGCTGTGCACTCTTGTAAATCTCAGCACATCACCTTCAATCTCATGCCTCCTGTCCGCTTGAGAGGGTGCGTCCAAGTTAAACAGGGTTTCACCCTTGTTGGTCAAACTCTGCACTGGTTTCCATTCCCTCCTTTGCCTTCTCCTGCTTCCAGGTGTCCTGAGGCCTCATCCTGTCTTTGGAAGTAACAGACCTCTCTTCGGCAAGTGTCCTGTGCCAAAGGCTGGGTGAGTGGAGTTTTACATTTCTCTGTACAAGGGAGCGCGTGAGTGCAGGTTGCACTTCTTCTCTGCCAACTGGGCATCGATGAATCAACACTATCCAGATACATTTCACAGAAATGTGATATTTGCTTAGCTCTTGGTTTCTATACAGCCGTGGTGGGAGGGGTTGTCCAAAGAAACCTGTTTTGACATTGTGTTGATATCTCATTTGCAGTCTTTAAGAATTTTAACAGAATTAATTTCCATGTTTTGGGAGTTATACGAAAATGAAGTTATTTTTTGAAACACACTAAATCGACCTAGAAGCCAGACTTGTCAATTTTGGTAACATTTTGTCAGCTCTACGGAAAACCTAGACAGATAGAATGCAAACTAGCAGTCCAAACTGTTAAAGGGGTCATGTCAGCTCTTTACGGTTGAAGCCTCCGAGACCAACAGGAACCATGAAATAACTATTGGAAACATGAAATAACCCCCAACCTTAGATACACTTGGGCATGTGGTGCCCTTTAGTCCTATTTGTCACCTACTGGCCAATGTTGGCATTTCAAGGGGTAACATCCCTCTCTAGGAAAATACAAGAGGAAACAAACCAAATATATACATTTAGGTTTGAATCCAAAAGAACCTAGAGGCATTATAGCTAGGAGAACCCTGCTGCAGTTATGCTTGTCTATGGAGAACCAGGTGTTCTTCTATCAGTGATGAGAAGAGTTAATCTTCCGATCATGTTGGGTAAAGCCATTTAACGCAACCAAGTCTGCACCCACATGATATAGTGCCCCCGGGGGCTTGACTCAAGTGAAAGACGATCCACATAAGCTGTGTCTTTAATGTCATTGGCGACTTTTACAGTACACTTCACTTTCTGACTTGTACTATTTACCTGTACTGTCTTGAAAAACTGAGGCCTAATACAGATTCAAGTTCAGTCAAAGATTCCCCTCACTTACCACACTCCCTTCACCCCAGGGAAGACATAAACACAACATTTGCTGAATCTAGCGGAAGGCCATCGTTTCTAGGTGTGAGCTAAGTATTCAATTCCTATCTATTTCAGCCGAGACTATTTGACCTTTAGGGAATTCACGGTTGTTCACAGAGTGTGAAGCTGGAGGAACTCTGATTCTAGGAGGGACTTGCCCTTCTCCTAATGGCTTCATTGCCGCTCAGGTACTGAACCTTCAAAATGGATGCGTGAGTGGAGGGGAGGGAAGGGCAAGTGCTTGCTAGCTAGGCCCAAACCTGGGAAAAAGCTTACCTGGGCTTGGTGAATTTTGGTCTGAATGGCTTGGGAAGGCCCCTTGGGACGTGTGGATTCTCACGACCTCTTCCAAGAACAGGAGCGTTTTGATCATCTCTGCCATCTCTTCTCTTGCACACGTCAGGGACCTTGGACCCGTTCTTGGAGAAGAGAATTGAGGAACTTCCTCAAGTCCACGTTGGCACTCCGTATGTTTCTGCCAGTATCAGCGAGGTTCAATATGTCTCCTGAATGTCTTTTGAGCCTGGTATCCTCTACAGCTGTCTCCACGCCAGTATTCTCCATTGTAGCAGAACATCTCTCATCCATGTGTTCGCATCTCTCCTCAATACGTGCCGCCAGTTTTTCGGCCAGCTTCTCTTCGTGACTCCCCTAAAGTCGACTTCACCAGGACTGGGCAAGTCTGAAAGTACCTCGGAGCCTCACCAGTAAGCTGATGACAGGCAGATCTTCCACTGTCTGCCCTTTCAGGTTCTGGAAACTGACCTGTGAACTCAGGTTTTTGGGCAGCAGAAGTATCTCGAACTTACACAGCTTCCCGGACCAAACACCTAAGCCAAGCTCCACAGAGGCCTGCAGCCCCTCCATCACACTGATCCACCCACAGAACTCGGCCCGGTTACCTAGGATCCAACAGCCACAACAAGCCTCGTGGAACACACCAACATTCCACCTGGAATCCAACCGGTAACTGCCATCCCCAATGGCTGCTGCATCTTGTCAGTGTTGGGGGAGGGGCTGCATCCGACGAGAGGTTCCTAAAGTAAATGTGGTTCTGCCCACTAGCGTCCCATGGGCCTTTCTTCTTCCCTCTTTCCTTTTGTTCAGATCTGTATGCACAGTACCAATGGAGAGAAGTGTGTCCCTTTTCAGTTGAAGGTTTCACACGTCTTTAAACTTTCTAAGAGTTCACAGTACACAGAGACCCAGTAAAGGAGACTTATGTTCCTATAATATCCGTACAACCGGAATACATATGCGTCGCATGATTTCTGCTGAAAAACCCACACTCTCAGGACATGGATCTATTGGTTTCATGGGGGCTGAATTTCCAAGAAATGAAACCAACCCCAATGTGCACTTTACTGTCTGTCTCTTTTGCTCTTAGTACACTTTGGCAGAGCTACTTGCCTTTGTTATAGGCTTCTTACAATTCTTCTCTACGTAGCGTAGAATATGGCATTCCTTCGTCCTGTTGGAAGACATACAAGACTACATCACGGACTAGGAATCCATTGGATTCCAAATCGGCATTTGGGTGAGGTCACGATATGCTCTTATGAATCTATATTTACGAATATGAATGCACGCCTCTGATTTCCGAATACAAGTGTGCTGAGTACATGCAAGCCGCAATACTGGGTCGATGCGTGCTGAATGATCCTTGACATCACCTTGAGTATTTTCTTTTGAATAATCATGTTTCCCATGGTATATGTCAGCCAACTGTACCATTTTGGTGCATGTTTGTTGGTTTGATTCTTTGTTGGTCTGCTTCTCGCTTGTTTTGCAAACACGTCAGGACATGCATCTCTCCTTTCGCTTCAAACAGAGAGTCAAATAAGCTGATTCACTTAGAGAGTGCTTCCAATCACCTATGATTTCCTGCTTCCCTCTCCAATCTTTAAGGTTTTGATGTCCTCCTTGCCTTCTTCTTGTTTCTTCTTTGCCACTCATGCTCTTCTTGCATTTCCAATAATGGTTTTCTTCTTTCCATTTCATCTTGCTGCTTTTCTATTCCGGGGAGTATTCTCAACCTTCCTTTTAGAAGAAGTTTTGAACTGCTGAATTCTTTTATGATTTGCCGGTCTGTGGATTGCTCTAGCTCTGCCGTTATTAGAAATGGTGGTCATGTGGCATAGGCTACCCTAGGTGGCAGCCTTTGGCCATTCAGGATATGGTCTGTGTCCTGGCACTCCTCCCTGTCCTGCAATATTGCTGCCGAGTTATAAGCTGAAACCCCTCTGGAGGTTCCCTTGTGACTATGTTGTTTCCTCCAGGTGCATTTTAAATCACAGTGATATTCGTGAACTTTGTTGAATGGAATCATACAGCTGCTGGTAGGTCTATTGGGATTCCACCTCCTTTGGATGCTGTGTAATTCCTGAATTCGCATAGATGATTTTTTCTTGGCTTTCAACAAGTTTCAGTCTGATATTTCTACAGATAAATTTTCAGACATATTTTATTTCTTTATCTCTTGCTTTTCCATCTGGGACTCTTATGAATTCTAGTCTTTCATGCCCTGTCTTAACCCAGGATACAACAGCAATATTTTCATTGTTTCGTACTTGCTTTCCTATGTCCGAATCTGACCGAGGGATTTCTGTTCCCCTGTCTACACAGTCATTCACGCGTCCCTCTGCATTATCTAGTCTGCTAAGGACTGAATTTTAGCCCTGATATTATCACATACACTGAGTTTTCTGATATCTTCTGGCTCGTCTTTAGACTTTCAACTCCCCTTTTCTGGAATTATGCCTTTTGTGATTCTGAGACCCTTATGTTCTTCAGTGTTTTCCTAACCTCCATTTTCAACACTTGGACTGCATAACGTTTTGCAGTCTAGATGTTTGAAAGCTTATCTTTTGGGCCTTCAATATCTTTGGAACTGAAAATGGTACTTCCTATTTCTTTTACTGTACTTCTTCATCTCTACTGGTCAGGTAATATCAGGTATCTAATGTAGATTTCTAGGGCTATGTTAAGTGAAAAATTTAGACTCTTTTCTCTACGCAATTCCAAGGGATTTCTGTGAGGACAATTTCTCCTAGACATTGATGCCATATTCTGTTCCTGTGTGTGTTGTCTTGTATATCTCCAATTGCTGTTGTTGCTTTTGTTCTGATGAACAAACCATACTTTTTCGATTAGCATAACTTCATTTTGATTATGCTTATCTCACAATTCTGAAAGTGCGCAGGACACGGCCTCTTGTGGAAATGAGGATTCTAAAGGTTCTCAGCTCTGCATTCTGCTCTATGTCATTTTGGAGTGTTTCCAAAACAGCAAACTGAGAGTGCGCTTGTTCTTTGTAGTGCCACGGGAATGTCCCAATGAAAGCAGTTCTTCCCAGAGCTTCTCTGTCTACTGAAACACCAGTGGAAGCACATCCATGGATGTCACAAATCAGGGCCTGCTGGAATGATCCCGCAGACCGACCTTGGTGTCCTCGCTGCCGTACCGTTCCGGTGCCATCCAAAATGTAGCATCCGATTTTGGGAGATAGTGCTGAAGGAAATGCTTCCTCTTCTCACGCTGTGGACTTGGACCACACTACCTTGTCCTATCATCCTTGTGGCACGGGTTCACGAATGCCACCACAGAGCTGTTGCGCGTCCTGTGCCTCAAACCAAACCATAATCCCAGCCCAGGTTATGAATGTAGCAGATCCTAAGGCTTTTCATTCTGATTTCAAACCCAAGGCCCCCTGGATCCCTCAGACCAGATGCACGATATCTCTGATTCAGCCCCACACGTGCTCTATTGGAAAAATGCCAAATTGGTCCCTGGTCCTGCAGATGCACTGGGTGTGGCCATGGGACATATCGGTAATCTCAACAGCGCTACCAGTGTGGTTGATTTATCATTGGAACACTGTTCGGTTTGCTCTCTTGGTTAGACCCACCACATCCCACAACACACTCCAGATCCCTGAGACTCAGCGTATGCCATCAACCGTAGCCCTATAACTCACTTACCGATGCCCCTTCTAACTGTAATTTGGCATCACGGATCTTGGTCTCAGAATCAACTGTGGGGATATTTTGCGCTGGTTTCTTTGAGTTCTGTCAGCCAAGCATCTGCTGTGCACTCTTGTAAATCTCAGCACATCACCTTCAATCTCATGTCTCCTGTCCGCTTGAGAGGGTGCGTCCAAGTTAAACAGGGTTTCACCCTTGTTAGTCAGACCCTGCCCTGGTTTCCATTCCCTGCTTTGCCTTCTACTGCTTCCAGGTGTCCTGAGGCCTCATCCTGTCTTTGGAAGTAGCAGACCTCTCTTTGGCAAGTGTCCTGTGCCAAAGGCTGGGTGAGTGGAATTTTACATTTCTCTGTACAAGGGAGCGCGTGAGTGCAGGTTGCACTTCTTCTCTGCCAACTGGGCATCGATGAATCAACACTATCCAGATACATTTCACAGAAATGTGATATTTGCTTAGCTCTTGGTATCTATACAGCCGTGGTGGGAGGGGTTGTCCAAAGAAATCTCTTTTGACATTGTGTTGATATCTCATTTGCTGTCTTTAAGAATTTTAACAGAATTCATTTCCATGTTTTGGGAGTTATACGAAAATGAAGTTATTTTTTGAAACACACTAAATCGACCTAGAAGCCAGACTTGTCAATTTTGGTAACATTTTGTCAGCTCTACGGAAAAACTAGACAGATAGAATGCAAATTAGCAGTCCAAACTGTTAAAGGGGTCATGTCAGCTCTTTACGGTTGAAGCCTCCGAGACCAACTGGAACCATGAAATAACTATTGGAAACATGAAATAACCCCCAACCTTGGATACACTTGGGCATGTGGTGCCCTTTAGACCTATTTGTCACCTACTGGCCAATGTTGGCATTTCAAGGGGTAACATCCCTCTCTAGGAAAATACAAGAGGAAACAAACCAAATATATATATTTAGGTTTGAATCCAAAGGCACCTATAGGCATTATAGCTAGGAGAACCCTGCTGCAGTTATGCTTGTCTATGGAGAACCAGGTGTTCTTCTATCAGTGATGAGAAGAGTTAATCTTCCGATCATGTTGGGTAAAGCCATTTAACGCAACCAAGTCTGCACCCACATGATATAGTGCCCCCGGGGGCTTGACTCAAGTGAAAGACGATCCACATAAGCTGTGCCTTTAATGTCATTGGCGACTTTTACAGTACACTTCACTTTCTGACTTGTACTTTTTACCTATACTGTCTTGAAAAACTGAGGCCTAATACAGATTCAAGTTCAGTCAAAGATTCCCCTCACTTACAACACTCCCTTCACCCCAGGGAAGACATAAACACAACATTTGCTGAATCTAGCGGAAGGTCATCGTTTCAAGGTGTGAGCTAAGTATTCAATTCCTATCTATATCAGCCGAGACTATTTGACCTTTAAGGAGTTCACTGTTGTTCACAGAGTGTGAAGCTGGAGGAACTCTGATTCTAGGAGGGACTTGCCCTTCTCCTAATGGCTTCATTGCCGCTCAGGTACTGAACCTTCAAAATGGATGCGTGAGTGGAGGGGAGGGAAGGGCAAGTGCTTGCTAGCTAGGCCCAAACCTGGGAAAAGGCTTACCTGGGCTTGGTGAATTTTGGTCTGAATGGCTTGGGAAGGCCCCTTGGGACGTGTGGATCCTCACGACCTCTTCCAAGAACAGGAGCGTTTTGATCATCTCTGCCATCTCTTCTCTTGCACACGTCAGGGACCTTGGACCCGTTCTTGGAGAAGAGAATTGAGGAACTTCCTCAAGTCCACGTTGGCAATCCGTATGATTCTGCCAGTATTAGCGAGGTTCAATATGTCTCCTGAATGTCTTTTGAGCCTGGTATCCTCTACAGCTGTCTCCAATCCTGTATTTTCCATTGTAGCAGAACATCTCTCATCCATGTGTTCGCATCTCTCCTCAATCCGTGCAGCCAGCTTTTCGGCCAGCTTCTCTTCGTGACTCCCCTAAAGTCGACTTCACCAGGACTGGGCAAGTCTGAAAGTACCTCGGAGCCTCACCAGTAAGCTGATGACAGGTAGATCTTCCACTGTCTGCCCTTTCAGGTTCTGGAAACTGACCTGTGAACTCAGGACTTAGGGCAGCAGAAGTATCTCGAACTTACACAGCTTCCCGAATCAAACAAATAAGCCAAGCTCCACAGAGGCCTGCAGCCCCTCCATCACACTGATCCACCCAAAGAACTCGGCCCGGTTACCTAGGATCCAACAGCCACAACAAGCCTCGTGGTACACACCAACATTCCACCTGGAATCCAACTGGTAACTGCCATCCCCAATGGCTGCTGCATCTTGTCAGTGTTGGGGGAGGGGCTGCATCCGAAGAGAGGTTCCTAAAGTAAATGTGGTTCTGCCCACTAGCGTCCCATGGGCCTTTCTTCTTCCCTCTTTCCTTTTGTGCAGATCTGTATGCACAGTACCAATGGAGAGAAGTGTGTCCCTTTTCAGTTGAAGGTTTCACACGTCTTTAAACTCTGATTTCCGAATACAAGTGTGCTGAGTACATGCAAGCCGCAATACTGTGTCGATGCGTGCTGAATGATACTTGACATCAACTTGAGTATTTTCTTTTGAATAATCATGTTTCCCATGGTATATGTCAGCCAACCGTACCATTTTGGTGCATGTTTGTTGGTTTGATTCTTTGTTGGTCTACTTCTCGTTTGTTTTGCAAACACGTCAGGACATGCATCTCTCCTTTCGCTTCAAACAGAGAGTCAAATAAGCTGATTCACTTAAGAGAGTGCTTCAAATCACCTATGATTTCCTGCTTCCCTCTCCAATCTTTAGGGTTTTGATGTCCTCCTTGCCTTCTTCTTGTTTATTCTTTTCCACTCATGCTCTTCTTGCATTTCCAATAATGGTTTTCTTCTTTCCATTTCATCTTGCTGCTTATCCCTTCAGGGGAGAATTCTCAAACTTTCTTTTAGAAGAAGTTTTGAACTGCTGAATTCTTTTATGATTTGCCGGTCTGTGGATTGCTCTAGTTCTGCCGTTATTAGAAATGGTGGTCATGTGGCATAGGCTACCCTAGGTGGCAGCATTTGGCCATTCAGGTTATGGTCTGTGTCCTGGCACTCCTCCCTGTCCTGCAATATTGCTGCCGAGTTATAAGCTGAAACCCCTCTGGAGGTTCCCTTGTGACTATGTTGTTTCCTCCAGGTGCATTTTAAATCACTGTGATATTCGTGAACTTTGTTGATTGGAATCATACAGCTGCTTGTAGGTCTCTTGGGATTCCACCTCCTTTGGATGCTGTGTAATTCCTGAATTCGCATAGATGATATTTTCTTGGCTTTCAACAAGTTTCAGTCTGATATTTCTACAGATAAATTTTCAGACATATTTTATTTCTTTATCTCTTGCTTTTCCATCTGGGACTCTTATGAATTCTAGTCTTTCATGCCCTGTCTTAATCCAGGATACAACAGCAATATTTTCATTGTTTTGCACTTGCTTTCCTATGTCCGAATCTGACCGAGGTATTTCTGTTCCCCTGTCTTCACAGTCATTCACGCGTCCCTCTGCATTATCTAGTCTGCTAAGGACTGAATTTTAGCCCTGATATTATCACATCCACTGAGTTTTCTGATATCTTTTGGCTCGTCTTTAGACTTTCTCTTCCCCTTTTCTGGTATTCTGCCTTTTGTGATTCTGAGACCCTTTGGTTCTTCAGTGTTTTCCTGACCTCCATTTTCAACACTTGGGCTGCATAGCGTTTTGCAGTCTAGTTGTTTGAAAGCTTATCTTTTGGGCCTTCAATATCTTTGGAACTGAAAATGGTACTTCCTATTTCTTTTACTGTACTTCTTCATCTCTACTGGTCAGGTAATATCAGGTATCTAATGTAGATTTTTAGGGCTATGTTAAGTGAAACTTTTAGACTTTTGTCTCTACGCAATTCCAAGGGATTTCTGTGAGGACAATTTCTCCTAGACATTGATGCCAAATTCTGTTCCTGTGTGTGTTGTCTGGTATATCTCCAATTGCTGGTGTTGCATTTGTTGTGATGAACAACACATACTATTTCGATTAGCATAGCTTCATTTTGATTACGCTTATCTCACAATTCTGAAAGGGCGCAGGACACGGCCTCTTGTGGAAATGAGGATTCTAAAAGTTCTCAGCTCTGCATTCTGCTCTATGTCATTTTGGAGTGTTTCCAAAACAGCAAACTGAGAGTGCGCTTGTGCTTTGTACTGCCACGGGAATGTCCCAATGAAAGCAGTTCTTCCTAGAGCTTCTCTGTCTACTGAAACACCAGTGGAAGCACATCCATGGATGTCACACATTAGGGCCTGCTGGAATGATCCCGCAGACCGACCTTGGTGTCCTCGCTGCCGTACCGTGCCGGTGCCATCCAAAATGTAGCATCCGATTTTGGGAGATAGTGCTGAAGGAAATGCTTCCTCTTCTCACGCTGTGGACTTGGACCACTCTACCTTGTCCTGTCATCCTTGTGGCACGGGTGCACGAAGGCCACCACAGAGCTGTTGCGCATCCTGTGCCTCAAACCAAACCATAATCCCAGCCCAGGTTATGAATGTAGCAGATCCTAAGGCTTTTCATTCTGATTTCAAACCCAAGGCCCCCTGGATCCCTCAGACCAGATGCACGATAGCTCTGATTCAGCCCCACACGTGCTCTATTGGCAAAATGCCAAATTGGTCCCTGGTCCTGCAGATGACCTTGGTGTGGCCATGGGACATATCGGTAATCTCAACCGCGCGACCAGTGTGGTTGATATATCATTGGTACACTGTTCGGTTTGCTCTCTTGATTAGACCCACCACATCCCACAACGCACTCCCGATCACTGAGACTCAGCGTATGCCATCAAACGTAGCCCTATACCTCACTTACCGATGCTCCTGCTAACTGTAATTTGGCATCACGGATCTTGGTCTCAGAATCAACTGTGGGGTTATTTTGCGCTGGTTTCTTTGAGTTCTGTCAGCCAAGCATCTGCTGTGCACTCTTGTAAATCTCAGCACATCACCTTCAATCTCATGTCTCCTGTCCGCTTGAGAGGGTGCATCTAAGTTAAACAGGGTTTCACCATTTTTGGTCAGACCCTGCCCTGGTTTCCATTCCCTGCTTTGCCTTCTCCTGCTTCCAGGTGTCCTGAGGCCTCATCCTGTCTTTGGAAGTAACAGACCTCTCTTCGGCAAGTGTCCTGTGCCAAAGGCTGGGTGAGTGGAGTTTTATATTTCTCTGTACAAGGGAGCGCGTGAATGCAGGTTGCACTTCTTCTCTGCCAACTGGGCATCGATGAATCAACACTATCCAGATACATTTCACAGAAATGTGATATTTGCTTAGCTCTTGGTTTCTATACAGCCGTGGTGGGAGGGGTTGTCCAAAGAAACCTGTTTTGACATTGTGTTGATATCTCATTTGCAGTCTTTAAGAATTTAAACAGAATTCATTTCCATGTTTTGGGAGATATACGAAAATGAAGTTATTTTTTGAAACACACTAAATCGACCTAGAAGCCAGACTTGTCAATTTTGGTAACATTTTGTCAGCTCTACGGAAAACCTAGACAGATAGAATGCAAACTAGCAGTCCAAACTTTTAAAGGGGTCATGTCATCTCTTTACGGTTGAAGCCTCCGAGACCAACAGGAACCATGAAATAACTATTGGAAACATGAAATAACCCCCAACCTTGTATACACTTGGGCATGTGGTGCCCTTTAGTCCTATTTGTCACCAACTGGCCAATGTTGGCATTTCAAGGGGTAACATCCCTCTCTAGGAAAGTACAAGAGGAAACAAACCAAATATATACATTTAGGTTTGAATCCAAAAGCACCTAGAGGTATTATAGGTAGGAGAACCCTGCTGCAGTTATGCTTGTCTATGGAGAACCAGGTGTTCTTCTATCAGTGATGAGAACAGTTAATCTTCCGATCATGTTGGGTAAAGCCATTTAACGCAACCAAGTCTGCACCCACCTGATATAGTGCCCCCGGGGGCTTGACTCAAGTGAAAGACGATCCACATAAGCTGTGTCTTTAATGTCATTGGCGACTTTTACAGTACACTTCACTTTCTGACTTGTACTATTTACCTATACTGTCTTGAAAAAATGAGGCCTAATACAGATTCAAGTTCAGTCAAAGATTCCCCTCACTTACAACACTCCCTTCACCCCAGGGAAGACATAAACACAACATTTGCTGAATCTAACGGAAGGTCATCGTTTCAAGGTGTGAGCTATGTATACAAGTCCTAACTATTTCAGCCGAGACTATTTGACCTTTAAGGATTTCACTGTTGTTCACAGAGTGTGAAACTGGAGGAACTCTGATTCTAGGAGGGACTTGCCCTTCTCCTAATGGCTTCATTGCCGCTCAGGTACTGAACCTTCAAAATGGATGCGTGAGTGGAGGGGAGGGAAGGGCAAGTGCTTGCTAGCTAGATCCAAACCTGGGAAAAGGCTTACCTGGGCTTGGTGAATTTTGGTCTGAATGGCTTGGGAAGGCCCCTTGGGACGTGTGGATTCTCACGACCTCTTCCAAGAACAGGAGCGTTTTGATCATCTCTGCCATCTCTTCTCTTGCACACGTCAGGGACCTTGGACCCGTTCTTGGAGAAGAGAATTGAGGAACTTCCTCATCCACGTTGGCACTCCGTATGTTTCTGCCAGTATCAGCGAGGTTCAATATGTCTCCTGAATATCTTTTGAGCCTGGTATCCTCTACAGCTGTCTCCAGGCCAGTATTCCCCATTGTAGCAGAACATCTCTCATCCATGTGTTCGCATCTCTCCTCAATATGTGCAGCCAGCTTTTCGGCCAGCTTCTCCTCGTGACTCCCCTAAAGTCGACTTCACCAGGACTGGGCAAGTCTGAAAGTACCTCGGAGCCTCACCAGTAAGCTGATGACAGGCAGATCTTCCACTGTCTGCCCTTTCAGGTTCTGGAAACTGACCTGTGAACTCAGGTCTTAGGGCAGCAGAAGTATCTCGAACTTACACAGCTTCCCGGACCAAACACCTAAGCCAAGCTCCACAGAGGCCTGCAGCCCCTCCATCACACTGATCCACCCACAGAACTCGGCCCGGTTACCTAGGATCCAACAGCCACAACAAGCCTCGTGGAACACACCAACATTCCACCTGGAATCCAACCGGTAACTGCCATCCCCAATGGCTGCTGCATCTTGTCAGTGTTGGGGGAGGGGCTGCATCCGACGAGAGGTTCCTAAAGTAAATGTGGTTCTTCCCACTAGCGTCCCATGGGCCTTTCTTCTTCCCTCTTTCCTTTTGTTCAGATCTGTATGCACAGTACCAATGGAGAGAAGTGTGTCCCTTTTCAGTTGAAGGTTTCACACGTCTTTAAACTTTCTAAGAGTTCACAGTACACAGAGACCCAGTAAAGGAGACTTATGTTCCTATAATATCCGTACAACCGGAATACATATGCGTCGCATGATTTCTGCTGAAAAACCCACACTCCCAGGACATGGATCTGTTGGTTTCATGGGGGCTGAATTTCCAAGAAATGAAACCAACCCCAATGTGCACTTTACTGTCTGACTCTTTTGCTCTTAGTACACTTTGGCAGAGCTACTTGCCTTTGTTATAGGCTTCTTACAATTCTTCTCTACGTAGCGTAGAATATGGCATTCCTTCGTCCTGTTGGAAGACATACAAGACTACATCACGGACTAGGAATCCAGTGGATACCAAATCGGCATTTGTGTGAGGTCACGATATGCTCTTATGAATCTATATTTACGAATATGAATGCACGCCTCTGATTTCCGAATACAAGTGTGCTGAGTACATGCAAGCCGCAATACTGGGTCGATGCGTGCTGAATGATCCTTGACATCACCTTGAGTATTTTCTTTTGAATAATCATGTTTCCCATGGTATATGTCAGCCAACCGTACCATTTTGGTGCATGTTTGTTGGTTTGATTCTTTGTTGGTCTGCTTCTCGCTTGTTTTGCAAACACGTCAGGACATGCATCTCTCCTTTCGCTTCAAACAGAGAGTCAAATAAGCTGATTCACTTAAGAGAGTGCTTCCAATCACCTATGATTTCCTGCTTCCCTCTCCAATCTTTAAGGTT
Organism: Vicugna pacos; assembly: GCF_048564905.1. Taxonomy (NCBI): domain Eukaryota; kingdom Metazoa; phylum Chordata; class Mammalia; order Artiodactyla; family Camelidae; genus Vicugna; species Vicugna pacos. The sequence continues at coordinate 1,478,566 of NW_027328872.1, forward strand.
TTGATGTCCTCCTTGCCTTCTTCTTGTTTCTTCTTTGCCACTCATGCTCTTCTTGCATTTCCAATAATGGTTTTCTTCTTTCCATTTCATCTTGCTGCTTTTCTATTCCGGGGAGTATTCTCAACCTTCCTTTTAGAAGAAGTTTTGAACTGCTTAATTCTTTTATGATTTGCCGGTCTGTGGATTGCTCTAGCTCTGCCGTTATTAGAAATGGTGGTCATGTGGCATAGGCTACCCTAGGTGGCAGCATTTGGCCATTCAGGATATGGTCTGTGTCCTGGCACTCCTGCCTGTCCTGCAATATTGCTGCCGACTTATAAGCTGAAACACCTCTGGAGGTTCCCTTGTGACTATGTTGTTTCCTCCAGGTGTATTTTAAATCACTGTGATATTCGTGAACTTTGTTGATTGGAATCATACAGCTGCTGGTAGGTCTATTGGGATTCCACCTACTTTGGATGCTGTGTAATTCCTGAATTCGCATAGATGATTTTTTCTTCGCTTTCAACAAGTTTCAGTCTGATATTTCTACAGATATATTTTCAGGCATATTTTATTTCTTTATCTCTTGCTTTTCCATCTGGGACTCTTATGAATTCTAGTCTTTCAAGCCCTGTCTTAATCCAGGATACAACAGCAATATTTTCATTGTTTTGCACTTGCTTTCCTATGTCCGAATCTGACCGAGGGATTTCTGTTCCCCTGTCTTCACAGTCATTCACGCGTCCCTCTGCATTATCTAGTCTGCTAAGGACTGAATTTTAGCCCTGATATTATCACATCCACTGAGTTTTCTGATATTTTTTGGCTCGTCTTTAGACTTTCTCTTCCCCTTTTCTGGTATTCTGCCTTTTGTGATTCTGAGACCATTTTGTTCTTCAGTGTTTTCCTGACCTCCGTTTTCAACACTTGGACTGCATAGCGTTTTGCAGTCTTGTTGTTTGAAAGCTTATCTTTTGGGCCTTCAATATCTTTGTAACTGAAAATGGTACTTCCTATTTCATTTTCTGTACTTCTTCATCTCTACTGGTCAGGTAATATCAGGTATCTAATGTAGATTTTTAGGGCTATGTTAAGTGAAAATTTTAGACTCTTGTCTCTACGCAATTCCAAGGGATTACTGTGAGGACAATTTCTCCTAGACATTGATGCCATATTCTTTTCCTGTGTGTGTTGTCTGGTATTTCTCCAATTGCTGGTGTTGCATTTGTTGAGATGAACAACCCATACTATTTCGATTAGCATAACTACATTTTGGTTACGATTATCTCACAATTCTGAAAGTGCGCAGGACACGGCCTCTTGTGGAAATGAGGATTCTAAAGGTTCTCAGCTCTGCATTCTGCTCTATGTCATTTTGGAGTGTTTCCAAAACAGCAAACTGAGAGTGCGCTTGTGCTTTGTAGTGCCACGGGAATGTCCCAATGAAAGCAGTTCTTCCCAGAGCTTCTCTGTCTACTGAAACACCAGTGGAAGCACATCCATGGATGTCACAAATCAGGGCCTGCTGGAATGATCCCGCAGACCGACCTTCATGTCCTCGCTGCCGTACCGTGCCGGTGCCATCCAAAATGTAGCATCCGATTTTGGGAGATAGTGCTGAAGGTAATGCATCATTTTCTCACGATGTGGACTTGGACCACTCTACCTTGTCCTATCATCCTTGTGGCACGGGTGCACGAAGGCCACCACAGAGCTGTTGCGCATCCTGTGCCTCAAACCAAACCATAATCCCAGCCCAGGTTATGAATGTAGCAGATCCTAAGGCTTTTCATTCTGATTTCAAACACAAGGCCCCCTGGATCCCTCAGACCATATGTACAATAGCTCTGATTCAGCCCCACACGTGCTCTATTGGCAAAATGCCCAATTGGTCCCTGGTCCTGCAGATGCACTGGGTGTGGCCATGGGACATATCGGTAATCTCAACCGCGCGACCAGTTTGGTTGATTTATCATTGGTACACTGTTCGGTTTGCTCTCTTGATTAGACCCACCATATCCCACAACGCACTCCAGATCCCTGTGACTCAGCGTATGCCATCAACCGTAGCCCTATACCTCACTTACCGATGCTCCTGCTAACTGTAATTTGGCATCACGGATCTTGGTCTCAGAATCAACTCTGGGGATACTTTGCGCTGGTTTCTTTGAGTTCTGTCAGCCAAGCATCTGCTGTGCACTCTTGTAAATCTCAGCACATCACCTTCAATCTCATGTTTCCTGTCCGCTTGAGAGGGTGCGTCCAAGTTAAACAGGGTTTCACCCTTTTTGGTCAGACCCTGCCCTGGTTTCCATTCCCTGCTTTGCCTTCTCCTGCTTCCAGGTGTCCTGAGGCCTCATCCTGTCTTTGGAAGTAACAGACCTCTCTTCGGCAAGTGTCCTGTGCCAAAGGCTTGGTGAGTGGAATTTTACATTTCTCTGTAAAAGGGAGCGCGTGAGTGCAGGTTGCACTTCTTCTCTGCCAACTGGGCATCGATGAATCAACACTATCCAGATACATTTCACAGAAATGTGATATTTGCTTAGCTCTTGGTTTCTACACAGCCGTGGTGGGAGGGGTTGTCCAAAGAAATCTCTTTTGACATTGTGTTGATATCTCATTTGCAGTCTTTAAGAATTTTAACAGAATTCATTTCCATGTTTTGGGAGTTATACGAAAATGAAGTTATTTTTTGAAACACACTAAATCGACCTAGAAGCCAGACTTGTCAATTTTGGTAACATTTTGTCAGCTCTACGGAAAACCTAGACAGATAGAATGCAAACTAGCAGTCCAAACTTTTAAAGGGGTCATGTCAGCTCTTTATGGTTGAAGCCTCCGAGACCAACAGGAACCATGAAATAACTATTGGAAACATGAAATAACCCCCAACCTTGGATACACTTGGGAATGTGGTGCCCTTTAGTCCTATTTGTCACCTACTGGTCAATGTCGGCATTTCAAGTGGTAACATCCCTCTCTAGGAAAATACAAGAGGAAACAAACCAAATATATACATTTAGGTTTGAATCCAAAAGCACCTAGATGCATTATATCTAGGAGAACCCTGCTGCAGTTATGCTTGTCTATGGAGAACCAGGTGTTCTTCTATCAGTGATGAGAACATTTAATCTTCCGATCATGTTGGGTAAAGCCATTTAACGCAACCAAGTCTGCACCCACATGATATAGTGCGCACGGGAGCTTGACTCAAGTGAAAGACGAGCCACATAAGCTGTGTCTTTAATGTCATTGGCGACTTTTACAGTACACTTCACTTTCTGACTTGTACTATTTACCTATACTGTCTTGAAAAACTGAGGCCTAATACAGATTCAAGTTCTGTCAAAGATTCCCCTCACTTACCACACTCCCTTCACCCCAGGGAAGACATAAACACAACATTTGCTGAATCTAGCGGAAGGCCATCGTTTCTAGGTGTGAGCTAAGTATTCAATTCCTATCTATTTCAGCCGAGACTATTTGACCTTTAAGGATTTCACTGTTGTTCACAGAGTGTGAAGCTGGAGGAACTCTGATTCTAGGAGGGACTTGCCCTTCTCCTAATGGCTTCATTGCCACTCAGGTACTGAACCTTCAAAATGGATGCGTGAGTGGAGGGGAGGGAAGGGCAAGTGCTTGCTAGCTAGGACCAAACCTGGGAAAAGGCTTACCTGGGCTTGGTGAATTTTGGTCTGAATGGCTTGGGAAGGCCCCTTGGGACGTGTGGATTCTCACGACCTCTTCCAAGAACAGGAGCGTTTTGATCATCTCTGCCATCTCTTCTCTTGCACACGTCAGGGACCTTGGACCCGTTCTTGGAGAAGAGAATTGAGGAACTTCCTCAAGTCCACGTTGGCACTCCGTATGTTTCTGCCAGTATCAGCGAGGTTCAATATGTCTCCTGAATGTCTTTTGAGCCTGGTATCCTCTACAGCTGTCTCCACGCCAGTATTCTCCATTGTAGCAGAACATCTCTCATCCATGTGTTCGCATCTCTCCTCAATCCGTGCAGCCAGCTTTTCTGCCAGCTTCTCTTCGTGACTCCCCTAAAGTCGACTTCACCAGGACTGGGCAAGTCTGAAAGTACCTCGGAGCCTCACCAGTAAGCTGATGACAGGCAGATCTTCCACTGTCTGCCCTTTCAGATTCTGGAAACTGACCTGTGAACTCAGGACTTTGGGCAGCACAAGTATCTCGAACTTACACAGCTTCCTGGAACAAACACCTAAGCCAAGCTCCACAGAGGCCTGCAGCCCCTCCATCACACTGATCCACCCACAGAACTCGGCCCGGTTACCTAGGATCCAACAGCCACAACAAGCCTCGTGGAACACACCAACATTCCACCTGGAATCCAACCGGTAACTGCCATCCCCAATGGCTGCTGCATCTTGTCAGTGTTGGGGGAGGGGCTGCATCCGACGAGAGGTTCCTAAAGTAAATGTGGTTCTGCCCACTAGCGTCCCATGGGCCTTTCTTCTTCCCTCTTTCCTTTTGTTCAGATCTGTATGCACAGTACCAATGGAGAGAAGTGTGTCCCTTTTCAGTTGAAGGTTTCACACGTCTTTAAACTTTCTAAGAGTTCACAGTACACAGAGACCCAGTAAAGGAGACTTATGTTCCTATAATATCCGTACAACCGGAATACATATGCGTCGCATGATTTCTGCTGAAAAACCCACACTCTCAGGACATGGATCTATTGGTTTCATGGGGGCTGAATTTCCAAGAAATGAAACCAACCCCAATGTGCACTTTACTGTCTGTCTCTTTTGCTCTTAGTACACTTTGGCAGAGCTACTTGCCTTTGTTATAGGCTTCTTACAATTCTTCTCTACGTAGCGTTGAATATGACATTCCTTCATCCTGTTGGAAGACATACAAGTCTACATCACGGACTAGGAAACCAGTGGATTCCAAATCGGCATTTGTGTGAGGTCACGATATGTTCTTATGAATCTATATTTACGAATATGAATGCACGCCTCTGATTTCCGAATACAAGTGTGCTGAGTACATGCAAGCCGCAATACTGGGTCGATGCGTGCTGAATGATCCTTGACATCACCTTGAGTATTTTCTTTTGAATAATCATGTTTCCCATGGTATATGTCAGCCAACCGTACCATTTTGGTGCATGTTTGTTGGTTTGATTCTTTGTTGGTCTGCTTCACGCTTGTTTTGCAAACACATCAGGACATGCATCTCTCCTTTCGCTTCAAACAGAGAGTCAAATAAGCTGATTCACTTTAGAGAGTGCTTCCAATCACCTATGATTACCTGCTTCCCTCCCCAATCTTTAAGGTTTTGATGTCCTCCTTGCCTTCTTCTTGTTTCTTCTTTGCCACTCATGCTCTTCTTGCATTTCCAATAATGGTTTTCTTCTTTCCATTTCATCTTGCTGCTTTTCTATTCCGGGGAGTATTCTCAACCTTCCTTTTAGAAGAAGTTTTGAACTGCTGAATTCTTTTATGATTTGCCGGTCTGTGGATTGCTCTAGCTCTACCGTTATTAGAAATGTTGGTCATGTGGCATAGGCTACCCTAGGTGGCAGCATTTGGCCATTCAGGATATGGTCTGTGTCCTGGCACTCCTCCCTGTCCTGCAATATTGCTGCCGAGTTATAAGCTGAAACCCCTCTGGAGGTTCCCTTGTGACTATGTTGTTTCCTCAAGGTGCATTTTAAATCACTGTGATATTCGTGAACTTTATTGATTGGTATCATACAGCTGCTTGTAGGTCTATTGGGATTCCACCTCCTTTGGATGCTGTGTAATTCCTGAATTCGCATAGGTGATTTTTTCTTGGTTTTCAACAAGTTTCAGTCTGATATTTCTACAGGTAAATTTTCAGACATATTTTATTTCTTTATCTCTTGCTTTTCCATCTGGGACTCTTATGAATACTAGTCTTTCATGCCCTGACTTAACCCAGGATACAACAGCAATATTTTCATTGTTTTGCACTTGCTTTCCTATGTCCGAATCTGACCGAGGGATTTCTGTTCCCCTGTCTTCACAGTCATTCACGCGTCCCTCTGCATTATCTAGTCTGCTAAGGACTGAATTTTAGCCCTGATATTATCACATCCACTGAGTTTTCTGATATTTTTTGGCTCGTCTTTAGACTTTCTCTTCCCGATTTCTGGTATTCTGCCTTTTGTGATTCTGAGACCCTTTTGTTCTTCAGTGTTTTCCTGACCTCCATTTTCAACCCTTGGACTGCAGAGCGTATTGAAGTCTAGTTGTTTGAAAGCTTATCTTTTGGGCCTTCAATATCTTTGGAAATGAAAATGGTACTTCCTATTTCTTTTACTGTACTTCTTCATCACTACTGGTCAGGTAATATCAGGTATCTAATGTAGATTTTTAGGGCTATGTTAGTGAAAATTTTAGACTCTTGTCTCTACGCAATTCCAATGGATTTCGGTGAGGACAATTTCTCCTAGACATTGATGCCATATTCTGTTCCTGTGTGTGTTGTCTGGTATATCTCCAATTGCTGGTGTTGCATTTGTTGTGATGAACAACCCATACTATTTCGATTAGCATAACTTCATTTTGATTACGCTTATCTCACAATTCTGAAAGTGCGCAGGACACGGCCTCTTGTGGAAATGAGGATTCTAAAGGTTCTCAGCTCTGCATTCTGCTCTATGTCATTTTGGAGTGTTTCCAAAACAGCAAACTGAGAGTGCGCTTGTGCTTTGTAGTGCCACGGGAATGTCCCAATGAAAGCAGTTCTTCCCAGAGCTTCTCTGTCTACTGAAACACCAGTGGAAGCACATCCATGGATGTCACACATCAGGGCCTGCTGGAATGATCCCGCAGACCGACCTTGGTGTCCTCGCTGCCGTACCGTGCCGGTGCCATCCAAAATGTAGCATCCGATTTTGGGAGATTGTGCTGAAGGAAATGCTTCTTCTTCTCATGCTGTTTACTTGGACCACTCTACCTTGTCCTATCATCCTTGTGGCAGGGGTGCACGAAGGCCACCACAGAGCTGTTGCGCATCCTGTGCCTCAAACCAAACCATAATCCCAGCCCAGGTTATGAATGTAGCAGATCCTAAGGCTTTTCATTCTGATTTCAAATCCAAGGCCCCCTGGATCCCTCAGACCAGATGCACGATAGCTCTGATTCAGCCCCACAAGTGCTCTATTGGCAAAATGCCCAATTGTTCCCTGGTCCTGCAGATGCACTGGGTGTGGCCATGGGAAATATCGGTAACCTCAACCGCGCGACCAGTGTGGTTGATTTATCATTGGTACACTGTTCGGTTTGCTCTCTTGATTAGACCCACCATATCCCACAATACTCTCCAGATCCCTGAGACTCAGCGTATGCCATCAAACGTAGCCCTATACCTCACTTACCGATGCCCCTGCTAACTGTAATTTGGCATCACGGATCTTGGTCTCAGAATCAACTGTGGGGATATTTTGCGCTGGTTTCTTTGAGTTCTGTCAGCCAAGCATCTGCTGTGCACTCCTGTAAATCTCAGCACATCACCTTCAATCTCATGTCTCCTGTCCGCTTGAGAGGGTGCGTCCAAGTTAAACAGGGTTTCACCCTTGTTGGTCAGACCCTGCACTGGTTTCCATTCCCTGCTTTGCCTTCTCCTGCTTCCAGGTGTCCTGAGGCCTCATCCTGTCTTTGGAAGTAACAGACCTCTCTTCGGCAAGTGTCCTGTGCCAAAGACTGGGTGAGTGGGGTTTTACATTTCTCTGTACAAGGGAGCGCGTGAGTGCAGGTTGCACTTCTTCTCTGCCAACTGGGCATCGATGAATCAACACTATCCAGATACAATTCACAGAAATGTGATATTTGCTTAGCTCTTTGTATTTATACAGCCGTGGTGGGAGGGGTTGTCCAAAGAAACCTGTTTTGACATTGTGTTGATATCTCATTTGCAGTCTTTAAGAATTTTAACAGAATTCATTTCCATGTTTTGGGAGTTATACGAAAATGAAGTTATTTTTTGAAACACACTAAATCGACCTAGAAGCCAGACTTGTCAATTTTGGTAACATTTTTTCAGCTCTACGGAAAACCTAGACAGATAGAATGCAAACTAGCAGTCCAAACTGTTAAAGGGGTCATGTCAGCTCTTTACGGTTGAAGCCTCCGAGACCAACAGGAACCATGAAATAACTATTGGAAACATGAAATAACCCCCAACCTTGGATACACTTGGGCATGTGGTGCCCTTTAGTCCTATTTGTCACCTACTGGCCAATGTTGGCATTTCAAGGGGTAACATCACTCTCTAGGAAAATACAAGAGGAAACAAACCAAATATATACATTTAGGTTTGAATCCAAAAGCACCTAGAGGCATTATAGCTAGGAGAACCCTGCTGCAGTTATGCTTGTCTATGGAGAACCAGGTGTTCTTCTATCAGTGATGAGAACAGTTAATCTTCCGATCATGTTGGGTAAAGCCATTTAACGCAACCAAGTCTGCACCCACATGATATAGTGCCCCCGGGGGCTTGACTCAAGTGAAAGACGATCCACATAAGCTGTGTCTTTAATGTCATTGGCGACTTTTACAGTACACTTCACTTTCTGACTTGTACTATTTACCTATACTGTCTTGAAAAACTGAGGCCTAATACAGATTCAAGTTCAGTCAATGATTCCCCTCACTTACCACACTCCCTTCACCCCAGGGAAGACATAAACACAACATTTGCTGAATCTAGCGGAAGGCCATCGTTTCTAGGTTTGAGCTAAGTATTCAATTCCTATCTATTTCAGCCGAGACTATTTGACCTTTAAGGAGTTCACTGTTGTTCACAGAGTGTGAAGCTGGAGGAACTCTGATTCTAGGAGGGACTTGCCCTTCTCCTAATGGCTTCATTGCCGCTCAGGTACTGAACCTTCAAAATGGATGCGTGAGTGGAGGGTAGGGAAGGGCATGTACTTGCTAGCTAGGCCCAAACCTGGGAAAAGGCTTACCTGGGCTTGGTGAATTTTGGTCTGAATGGCTTGGGAAGGCCCCTTGGGACGTGTGGATTCTCACGACCTCTTCCAAGAACAGGAGCGTTTTGATCATCTCTGCCATCTCTTCTCTTGCACACGTCAGGGACCTTGGACCCGTTCTTGGAAAAGAGATTTGGGGAACTTCCTCAAGTCCACGTTGGCACTCCGTATGTTTCTGCCAGTATCAGTGAGGTTCAATATGTCTCCTGAATGTCTTTTGAGCCTGGTATCCTCTACAGCTGTCTCCACGCCAGTATTCTCCATTGTATCAGAACATCTCTCATCCATGTGTTCGCATCTCTCCTCAATACGTGCAGCCAGGTTTCGGCAAGCTTCTCCTCGTGACTCCCCTAAAGTCGACTTCACCAGGACTGGGCAAGTCTGAAAGTACCTCGGAGCCTCACCAGTAAGCTGATGACAGGCAGATCTTCCACTGTCTGCCCTTTCAGTTTCTGGAAACTGACCTGTGAACTCAGGTCTTTGGGCAGCAGAAGTATCTCGAACTTACACAGGTTCCCGGACCAAACACCTAAGCCAAGCTCCACAGAGGCCTGCAGCCCCTCCATCACACTGATCCACCCACAGAACTCGGCCCGGTTACCTAGGATCCAACAGCCACAACAAGCCTCGTGGAACACACCAACATTCCACCTGGAATCCAACCGGTAACTGCCATCCCCAATGGCTGCTGCATCTTGTCAGTGTTGGGGGAGGGGCTGCATCCGACGAGAGGTTCCTAAAGTAAATGTGGTTCTTCCCACTAGCGTCCCATGGGCCTTTCTTCTTCCCTCTTTCCTTTTGTTCAGATCTGTATGCACAGTACCAATGGAGAGAAGTGTGTCCCTTTTCAGTTGAAGGTTTCACACGTCTTTAAACTTTCTAAGAGTTCACAGTACACAGAGACCCAGTAAAGGAGACTTATGTTCCTATAATATCTGTACAACCGGAATACATATGCGTCGCATGATTTCTGCTGAAAAACCCACACTCTCAGTACATGGATCTATTGGTTTCATGGGGGCTGAATTTCCAAGAAATTAAACCAACCGCAATGTGCACGTTACTGTCTGTCTCTTTTGCTCTTAGTACACTTTGGCAGAGCTACTTGCCTTTGTTATAGGCTTCTTACAATTCTTCTCTACGTTGCGTAGAATATGGCATTCCTTCATCCTTTTGGAAGACATACAAGACTACATAACGGACTAGGAATCCGTTGGATTCCTAATCGGCATTTGGGTGAGGTCACGATATGCTCTTATGAATCTATATTTACGAATATGAATGCACGCCTCTGATTTCCGAATACAAGTGTGCTGAGTACATGCAAGCCGCAATACTGGGTCGATGCGTGCTGAATGATCCTTGACATCAACTTGAGTATTTTCTTTTGAATAATCATGTTTCCCATGGTATATGTCAGCCAACAGTACCATTTTGGTGCATGTTTGTTGGTTTGATTCTTTGTTGGTCTTCTTCTCGCTTGTTTTGCAAACACGTCAGGACATGCATCTCTCCTTTCGCTTCAAACAGAGAGTCAAATTAGCTGATTCACTTAAGAGAGTGCTTCCAATCACCTATGATTTCCTGCTTCCCTCTCCAATCTTTAAGGTTTTGATGTCCTCCTTGCCTTCTTCTTGTTTCTTCTTTGCCACTCATGCTCTTCTTGCATTTCCAATAATGGTTTCTTCTTTCCATTTCATCTTGCTGCTTTTCTATTCCGGGGAGTATTCTCCACCTTCCTTTTAGAAGAAGTTTTGAACTGCTGAATTCTTTTATGATTTGCCGGTCTGTGGATTGCTCTAGCTCTGCCGTTATTAGAAATGGTGGTCATGTGGCATAGGCTACCCTAGGTGGCAGCATTTGGCCATTCAGGATATGGTCTGTGTCCTGGCACTCCTCCCTGTCCTGCAATATTGCTGCCGAGTTATAAGCTGAAACCCCTCTGGAGGTTCCCTTGTGACTATGTTGTTTCCTCCAGGTGCATTTTAAATCACTGTGATATTCGTGAACATTGTTGATTGGAATAATACAGCTGCTTGTAGGTCTATTGGGATTCCACCTACTTTGGATGCTGTGTAATTCCTGAATTCGCATAGATGATATTTTCTTGGCTTTCAACAAGTTTCAGTCTGATATTCCTACAGATAAATTTTCAGACATATTTTATTTCTTTATCTCTTGCTTTTCCATCTGGGACTCTTATGAATTCTAGTCTTTCATGCCCTGTCTTAACCCAGGATACAACAGCAATATTTTCATTGTTTTGCACTTGCTTTCCTATGTCCGAATCTGACCGAGGGATTTCTGTTCCCCTGTCTTCACAGTCATTCACGCGTCCCTCTGCATTATCTAGTCTGCTAAGGACTGAATTTTAGCCCTGATATTATCACATCCACTGAGTTTTCTGATATCTTTTGGCTCGTCTTTAGACTTTCTCTTCCACTTTTCTGGTATTATGCCTTTTGTGATTCTGAGACCCTTTTGTTCTTCAGTGTTTTCCTGACCTCCATTTTCAACACTTGGACTCCATAGCGTTTTGCAGTCTAGTTGTTTGAAAGCTTATCTTTTGGGCCTTCAATATCTTTGGAACTGAAAATGGTACTTCCTATTTCTTTTACTGTACTTCTTCATCTCTACTGGTCAGGTAATATCAGGTATCTAATGTAGATTTTTAGGGCTATGTTAAGTGAAAATTTTAGACTCTTGACTCTACGCAATTCCAAGGGATTTCTGTGAGGACAATTTCTCCTAGACATTGATGCCATATTCTGTTCCTGTGTGTGTTGTCTGGTATATCTCCAATTGCTGGTGTTGCATTTGTTGTGATGAACAACCCATACTATTTCGATTAGCATAACTTCATTTTGATTACGCTTATCTCACAATTCTGAAAGTGCGCAGGATACGGCCTCTTGTGGAAATGAGGATTCTAAAGATTCTCAGCTCTGCATTCTGCTCTATGTCATTTTGGAGTGTTTCCAAAACAGCAAACTGAGTGTGCACTTGTGCTTTTTAGTGCCACGGGAATGTCCCAATGAAAGCAGTTCTTCCCAGAGCTTCTCTGTCTACTGAAACACCATTGGAAGCACATCCATGGATGTCACAAATCAGGGCCTTCTGGAATGATCCCGCAGACCGACCTTGGTGTCCTCGCTGCCGTACCGTGCCGGTGCCATCCAAAATGTAGCATCCGATTTTGGGAGATAGTGCTGAAGGAAATGCTTCCTCTTCTCACGCTGTGGACTTGGACCACTCTAGCTTGTCCTATCATCCTTGTGGCACGGGTGCACGAAGGCCACCACAGAGCTGTTGCGCATCCTGTGCCTCAAACCAAATCATAATCCCAGCCCAGGTTATGAATGTAGCAGATCCTAAGGCTTTTCATTCTGATTTCAAACCCAAGGCCCCCTGGATCCCTCAGACCAGATGCACGATAGCTCTGATTCATCCCCACACGTGTTCTATTGGCAAAATGCACAATTGGTCCCTGGTCCTGCAGATGCACTGGGTGTGGCCAAGGGACATATCGGTAATCACAACCGCGCGACCAGTGTGGTTGATTTATCATTGGTACACTGTTCGGTTTGCTCTCTTATTTAGACCCACCACATCCCACAACGCACTCCAGATCCCTGAGACTCAGCGTATGCCATCAACCGTAGCCCTATACATCACTTACCGATGCTCCTGCTAACTGTAAATTGGCATCACGGATCTTGGTCTCAGAATCAACTGTGGGGATATTTTGCGCTGGTTTCTTTGAGTATTATCAGCCAAGCATCTGCTGTGCACTCTTGTAAATCTCAGCACATCACCTTCAATCACATGTCTCCTGTCCGCTTGAGATTTTGCGACCAAGTTAAACAGGGTTTCACCCTTGTTGGTCAGACCCTGCACTGGTTTCCATTCCTGCTTTGCCTTCTCCTGCTTCCAGGTGTCCTGAGGCCTCATCCTGTCTTTGGAAGTAACAGACCTCTCTTCGGCAAGTGTCCTGTGCCAAAGGCTGGGTGAGTGGAGTTTTACATTTCTCTGTACAAGGGAGCGCGTGAGTGCAGGTTGCACTTCTTCTCTGCCAACTGGGCATCGATGAATCAACACTATCCAGATACATTTCACAGAAATGTGATATTTGCTTAGCTCTTGGTTTCTATACAGCCGTGGTGGGAGGGGTTGTCCAAAGAAACCTGTTTTGACATTGTGTTGATATCTCATTTGCAGTCTTTAAGAATTTTAACAGAATTCATTTCCATGTTTTGGGAGTTATACGAAAATGAAGTTATTTTTTGAAACACACTAAATCGACCTAGAAGCCAGACTTGTCAATTTTGGTAACATTTTGTCAGCTCTACGGAAAACCTAGACAGATAGAATGCAAACTAGCAGTCCAAACTGTTAAAGGGGTCATGTCAGCTCTTTACGGTTGAAGCCTCCGAGACCAACAGGAACCATGAAATAACTATTGGAAACATGAAATAACCCCCAACCTTGGATACACTTGGGCATGTGGTGCCCTTTAGTCCTATTTGTCACCTACTGGCCAATGTTGGCATTTCAAGGGGTAACATCACTCTCTAGGAAAATACAAGAGGAAACAAACCAAATATATACATTTAGGTTTGAATCCAAAAGCACCTAGAGGCATTATAGCTAGGAGAACCCTGCTGCAGTTATGCTTGTCTATGGAGAACCAGGTGTTCTTCTATCAGTGATGAGAACAGTTAATCTTCCGATCATGTTGGGTAAAGCCATTTAACGCAACCAAGTCTGCACCCACATGATATAGTGCCCCCGGGGGCTTGACTCAAGTGAAAGACGATCCACATAAGCTGTGTCTTTAATGTCATTGGCGACTTTTACAGTACACTTCACTTTCTGACTTGTACTATTTACCTATACTGTCTTGAAAAACTGAGGCCTAATACAGATTCAAGTTCAGTCAATGATTCCCCTCACTTACCACACTCCCTTCACCCCAGGGAAGACATAAACACAACATTTGCTGAATCTAGCGGAAGGCCATCGTTTCTAGGTTTGAGCTAAGTATTCAATTCCTATCTATTTCAGCCGAGACTATTTGACCTTTAAGGAGTTCACTGTTGTTCACAGAGTGTGAAGCTGGAGGAACTCTGATTCTAGGAGGGACTTGCCCTTCTCCTAATGGCTTCATTGCCGCTCAGGTACTGAAACTTCAAAATGGATGCGTGAGTGGAGGGTAGGGAAGGGCATGTACTTGCTAGCTAGGCCCAAACCTGGGAAAAGGCTTACCTGGGCTTGGTGAATTTTGGTCTGAATGGCTTGGGAAGGCCCCTTGGGACGTGTGGATTCTCACGACCTCTTCCAAGAACAGGAGCGTTTTGATCATCTCTGCCATCTCTTCTCTTGCACACGTCAGGGACCTTGGACCCGTTCTTGGAGAAGAGATTTGAGGAACTTCCTCAAATCCACGTTGGCACTCCGTATGTTTCTGCCAGTATCAGTGAGTTTCAATATGTCTCCTGAATGTCTTTTGAGCCTGGTATCCTCTACAGCTGTCTCCACGCCAGTATTCTCCATTGTAGCAGAACATCTCTCATCCATGTGTTCTCATCTCTCCTCAATACGTGCAGCCAGGTTTCGGCAAGCTTCTCCTCGTGACTCCCCTAAAGTCGACTTCACCAGGACTGGGCAAGTCTGAAAGTACCTCGGAGCCTCACCAGTAAGCTGATGACAGGCAGATCTTCCACTGTCTGCCCTTTCAGGTTCTGGAAACTGACCTGTGAACTCAGGTCTTTGGGCAGCAGAAGTATCTCGAACTTACACAGCTTCCCGGAACAAACACTTAAGCCAAGCTCCACAGAGGCCTGCAGCCCCTCCATCACACTGATCCACCCACAGAACTCGGCCCGGTTACCTAGGATCCAACAGCCACAACAAGCCTCGTGGAACACCCCAACATTCCACCTGGAATCCAACCAGTAACTGCCATCCCCAATGGCTGCTGCATCTTGTCAGTGTTGGGGGAGGGGCTGCATCCGACGAGAGGTTCCTTAAGTAAATGTGGTTCTGCCCACTAGCGTCCCATGGGCCTTTCTTCTTCCCTCTTTCCTTTTGTTCAGATCTGTATGCACAGTACCAATGGAGAGAAGTGTGTCCCTTTTCAGTTGAAGGTTTCACACGTCTTTAAACTTTCTAAGAGTTCACAGTACACAGAGACCCAGTAAAGGAGACTTATGTTCCTATAATATCCGTACAACCGGAATACATATGCGTCGCATGATTTCTGCTGAAAAACCCACACTCTCAGGACATGGATCTATTGGTTTCATGGGGGCTGAATTTCCAAGAAATGAAACCAACCCCAATGTGCACTTTTCTTTCTGTCTCTTTTGCTCTTAGTACACTTTGGCAGAGCTACTTGCCTTTGTTATAGGCTTCTTACAATTCTTCTCTACGTAGCGTAGAATATGGCATTCCTTCATCCTTTTGGAAGACATACAAGACTACATAACGGACTAGGAATCCGTTGGATTCCTAATCGGCATTTGGGTGAGGTCACGATATGCTCTTATGAATCTATATTTACGAATATGAATGCACGCCTCTGATTTCCGAATACAAGTGTGCTGAGTACATGCAAGCCGCAATACTGGGTCGATGCGTGCTGAATGATCCTTGACATCACCTTGAGTATTTTCTTTTGAATAATCATGTTTCCCATGGTATATGTCAGCCAACAGTACCATTTTGGTGCATGTTTGTTGGTTTGATTCTTTGTTGGTCTTCTTCTCGCTTGTTTTGCAAACACGTCAGGACATGCATCTCTCCTTTCGCTTCAAACAGAGAGTCAAATTAGCTGATTCACTTAAGAGAGTGCTTCCAATCACCTATGATTTCCTGCTTCCCTCTCCAATCTTTAAGGTTTTGATGTCCTCCTTGCCTTCTTCTTGTTTCTTCTTTGCCACTCATGCTCTTCTTGCATTTCCAATAATGGTTTTCTTCTTTCCATTTCATCTTGCTGCTTTTCTATTCCGGGGAATATTCTCCACCTTCCTTTTAGAAGAAGTTTTGAACTGCTGAAATCTTTTATGATTTGCCGGTCTATGGATTGCTCTAGCTCTGCCGTTATTAGAAATGTTGGTCATGTGGCATAGGCTACCCTAGGTGGCAGCCTTTGGCCATTCAGGATATGGTCTGTGTCCTGGCACTCCTCCCTCTCCTGCAATATTGCTGCCGAGTTATAAGCTGAAACCCCTCTGGAGGTTCCCTTGTGACTATGTTGTTTCCTCCAGGTGCATTTTAAATCACTGTGATATTCGTGAACTTTGTTGAATGGAATCATACAGCTGCTGGTAGGTCTATTGGGATTCCACCTCCTTTGGATGCTGTGTAATTCCTGAATTCGCATAGATGATTTTTTCTTGGCTTTCAACAAGTTTCAGTCTGATATTTCTACAGATAAATTTTCAGACATATTTTATTTCTTTATCTCTTGCTTTTCCATCTGGGACTCTTATGAATTCTAGTCTTTCATGCCCTGTCTTAACCCAGGATACAACAGCAATATTTTCATTGTTTTGCACTTGCTTTCCTATGTCCGAATCTGACCGAGGGATTTCTGTTCCCCTGTCTTCACAGTCATTCACGCGTCCCTCTGCATTATCTAGTCTGCTAAGGTCTGAATTTTAGCCCTGATATTATCACATCCACTGAGTTTTCTGATATTTTTTGGCTCGTCTTTAGACTTTCTCTTCCCCTTTTCTGGTATTCTGCCTTTTGTGATTCTGAGACCCTTTTGTTCTTCAGTGTTTTCCTGACCTCCATTTTCAACACTTGGACTCCATAGCGTTTTGCAGTCTAGTTGTTTGAAAGCTTATCTTTTGGGCCTTCAATATCTTTGGAACTGAAAATGGTACTTCCTATTTCTTTTACTGTACTTCTTCATCTCTACTGGTCAGGTAATATCAGGTATCTAATGTAGATTTTTAGGGCTATGTTAAGTGAAAATTTTAGACTCTTGGCTCTACGCAATTCCAAGGGATTTCTGTGAGGACAATTTCTCCTAGACATTGATGCCATATTCTGTTCCTGTGTGTGTTGTCTGGTATATCTCCAATTGCTGGTGTTGCATTTGTTGTGATGAACAACCCATACTATTTCGATTAGCATAACTTCATTTTGATTACGCTTATCTCACAATTCTGAAAGTGCGCAGGATACGGCCTCTTGTGGAAATGAGGATTCTAAAGGTTCTCAGCTCTGCATTCTGCTCTATGTCATTTTGGAGTGTTTCCAAAACAGCAAACTGAGAGTGCACTTGTGCTTTGTAGTGCCACGGGAATGTCCCAATGAAAGCAGTTCTTCCCAGAGCTTCTCTGTCTACTGAAACACCATTGGAAGCACATCCATGGATGTCACAAATCAGGGCCTTCTGGAATGATCCCGCAGACCGACCTTGGTGTCCTCGCTGCCGTACCGTGCCGGTGCCATCCAAAATGTAGCATCCGATTTTGGGAGATAGTGCTGAAGGAAATGCTTCCTCTTCTCACGCTGTGGACTTGGACCACTCTAGCTTGTCCTATCATCCTTGTGGCACGGGTGCACGAAGGCCACCACAGAGCTGTTGCGCATCCTGTGCCTCAAACCAAACCATAATCCCAGCCCAGGATATGAATGTAGCAGATCCTAAGGCTTTTCATTCTGATTTCAAACCCAAGGCCCCCTGGATCCCTCAGACCAAATGCACGATAGCTCTGATTCAGCCCCACACGTGCTCTATTGGAAAAATGCCCAATTGGTCCCTGGTCCTGCAGATGCACTGTGTGTGGCCATGGGACATATCGGTAATCTCAACCGCGCGACCAGTTTGGTTGATTTATCATTGGTACACTGTTCGGTTTGCTCTCTTGATTAGACCCACCACATCCCACAACGCACTCCAGATCCCTGAGACTCAGCGTATGCCATCAACCGTAGCCCTATACCTCACTTACCGATGCCCCTGCTAACTGTAATTTGGCATCACGGATCTTGGTCTCAGAATCAACTGTGGGGATATTTTGCGCTGGTTTCTTTGAATTCTGTCAGCCAAGCATCTGCTGTGCACTCTTGTAAATCTCAGCACATCACCTTCAATCTCATGCCTCCTGTCCGCTTGAGAGGGTGCGTCCAAGTTAAACAGGGTTTCACCCTTGTTGGTCAGACCCTGCACTGGTTTCCATTCCCTGCTTTGCCTTCTCCTGCCTCCATGTGTCCTGAGGCCTCATCCTGTCTTTGGAAGTAACAGACCTCTCTTCGGCAAGTGTCCTGTGCCAAAGGCTGGGTGAGTGGAGTTTTACATTTTTCTGTACAAGGGAGCGCGTGAGTGCAGGTTGCACTTCTTCTCTGCCAACTGGGCATCGATGAATCAACACTATCCAGATACATTTCACAGAAATGTGATATTTGCTTAGCTCTTTGTTTCTATACAGCCGTGGTGGGAGGGGTTGTCCAAAGAAAACTGTTTTGACATTGTGTTGATATCTCATTTGCAGTCTTTAAGAATTTTAACAGAATTCATTTCCATGTTTTGGGAGTTATACGAAAATGAAGTTATTTTTTGAAACACACTAAATCGACCTAGAAGCCAGACTTGTCAATTTTGGTAACATTTTGTCAGCTCTACGGAAAACCTAGACAGATAGAATGCAAACTAGCAGCCCAAACTGTTAAAGGGGTCATGTCAGCTCTTTACGGTTGAAGCCTCCGAGACCAACAGGAACCATGAAATAACTATTGGAAACATGAAATAACCCCCAACCTTGGATACACTTGGGCATGTGGTGCCCTTTAGACCTATTTGTCACCTACTGGCCAATGTTGGCATTTCAACGGGTAACATCCCTCTCTAGGAAAATACAAGAGGAAACAAACCAAATATATACATTTAGGTTTGAATCCAAAAGCACCTAGAGGCATTATAGCTAGGGGAACCCTGCTGCACTTATGCTTGTCTATGGAGAACCAGGTGTTCTTCTATCAGTGATGAGAACAGTTAATCTTCCGATCATGATGGGTAAAGCCATTTAACGCAACCAAGTCTGCACCCACATGATATAGTGCCCCCGGGGGCTTGACTCAAGTGAAAGACGATCCACATAAGCTGTGTCTTTAATGTCATTGGCGACTTTTACAGTACACTTCACTTTCTGACTTGTACTATTTACCTATACTGTCTTGAAAAACTGAGGCCTAATACAGATTCAAGTTCAGTCAAAGATTCCCCTCACTTACCACACTCCCTTCACCCCAGGGAAGACATAAACACAACATTTGCTGAATCTAGCGGAAGGCAATCGTTTCTAGGTGTGAGCTAAGTATTCAATTCCTACCTATTTCAGCCGAGACTATTTGACCTTAAAGGAGTTCACTGTTGTTCACAGAGTGTGAAGCTGGAGGAACTCTGATTCTTGGAGGGACTTGCCCTTCTCCTAATGGCTTCATTGCCGCTCAGGTACTGAACCTTCAAAATGGATGCGTGAGTGGAGGGGAGGGAAGGGCAAGTGCTTGCTAGCTAGGCCCAAACCTGGGAAAAGGCTTACCTGGGCTTGGTGAATTTTGGTCTGAATGGCTTGGGAAGGCCCCTTGGGACGTGTGGATCCTCACGACCTCTTCCAAGAACAGGAGCGTTTTGATCATCTCTGCCATCTCTTCTCTTGCACACGTCAGGGACCTTGGACCCGTTCTTGGAGAAGAGAATTGAGGAACTTCCTCAAGTCCACGTTGGCACTCCGTATGTTTCTGCCAGTATCAGCGAGGTTCAATATGTCTCCTGAATGTCTTTTGAGCCTGGTATCCTCTACAGCTGTCTCCAGGCCAGTATTCTCCATTGTAGCAGAACATCTCTCATCCATGTGTTCGCATCTCTCCTCAATAAGTGCAGCCAGCTTTTCGGCAAGCTTCTCCTCGTGACTCCCCTAAAGTCGACTTCACCAGGACTGGGCAAGTCTGAAAGTACCTCGGAGCCTCACCAGTAAGCTGATGACAGGCAGATCTTCCACTGTCTGCCCTTTCAGGTTCTGGAAACTGACCTGTGAACTCAGGTCTTTGGGCAGCAGAAGTATCTCGAACTTACACAGCTTCCCGGACCAAACACCTAAGCCAAGCTCCACAGAGGCCTGCAGCCCCTCCATCACACTGATCCACCCACAGAACTCAGCCCGGTTACCTAGGATCCAACAGCCACAACAAGCCTCGTGGAACACACCAACATTCCACCTGGAATCCAACCGGTAACTGGCATCCCCAATGGCTGCTGCATCTTGTCAGTGTTGGGGGTGGGGCTGCATCCGACGAGAGGTTCCTAAAGTAAATGTGGTTCTGCCCACTAGCGTCCCATGGGCCTTTCTTCTTCCCTCTTTCCTTTTGTTCAGATCTGTATGCACAGTACCAATGGAGAGAAGTGTGTCCCTTTTCAGTTGAAGGTTTCACACGTCTTTAAACTTTCTAAGAGTTCACAGTACACAGAGACCCAGTAAAGGAGACTTATGTTCCTATAATATCCGTACAACCGGAATACATATGCGTCGCATGATTTCTGCTGAAAAACCCACACTCTCAGGACATGGATCTATTGGTTTCATGGGGGCTGAATTTCCAAGAAATGAAACCAACCCCAATGTGCACTTTACTGTCTGTCTCTTTTGCTCTTAGTACACTTTGGCAGAGCTACTTGCCTTTGTTATAGTTTTCTTACAATTCTTCTCTACGTAGCGTAGAATATGGCATTCCTTCATCCTGTTAGAAGACATACAAGACTACATCACGGACTAGGAATCCGTTGGAATAATAATCGGCATTTGGGTGAGGTCACGATATGCTCTTATGAATCTATATTTACGAATATGAATGCACGCCTCTGATTTCCGAATACAAGTGTGCTGAGTACATGCAAGCCGCAATACTGGGTCGATGCGTGCTGAATGATCCTTGACATCACCTTGAGTATTTTCTTTTGAATAATCATGTTTCCCATGGTATATGTCAGCCAACCGTACCATTTTTGTGCATGTTTGTTGGTTTGATTCTTTGTTGGTCTGCTTCTCGCTTGTTTTGCAAACACGTAAGGACATGCATCTCTCCTTTCGCTTCAAACAGAGAGTCAAATTAGCTGATTCACTTAAGAGAGTGCTTCCAATCACCTATGATTTCCTGCTTCCCTCTCCAATCTTTAAGGTTTTGATGTCCTCCTTGCCTTCTTCTTGTTTCTTCTTTGCCACTCATGCTCTTCTTGCATTTCCAATAATGGTTTTCTTCTTTCCATTTCATCTTGTTGCTTTTCTATTCCGGGGAGTATTCTCAACCTTCCTTTTAGAAGAAGTTTTGAACTGCTGAATTCTTTTATGTTTTGCCCGTCTGTGGATTGCTCTAGCTCTACCGTTATTAGAAATGGTGGTCATGTGGCATAGGCTTCCCTAGCTGACAGCATTTGGCCATTCAGGATATGGTCTGTGTCCTGGCACTCCTCCCTGTCCTGCAATATTGCTGCCGAGTTATAAGCTGAAACCCCTCTGGAGGTTCCCTTGTGACTATGTTGTTTCCTCCAGGTGCATTTTAAATCACTGTGATATTCGTGAACTTTGTTGAATGGAATCATACAGCTGCTGGTAGATCTATTGGGATTCCACCTCCTTTGGATGCTGTGTAATTCCTGAATTCGCATAGATGATTTTTTCTTGGCTTTCAACAAGTTTCAGTCTGATATTTCTACAGATAAATTTTCAGACATATTTTATTTCTTTATCTCTTGCTTTTCCATCTGGGACTCTTATGAATTCTAGTCTTTCATGCCCTGTCTTAACCCAGGATACAACAGCAATATTTTCATTGTTTTGCACTTGCTTTCCTATGTCCGAATCTGACCGAGGGATTTCTGTTCCCCTGTCTTCACAGTCATTCTCGCGTCCCTCTGCATTATCTAGTCTGCTAAGGACTGAATTTTAGCCCTGATATTATCACATCCACTGAGTTTTCTGATATTTTTTGGCTCATCTTTAGACTTTCTCTTCCCCTTTTCTGGTATTCTGCCTTTTGTGATTCTGAGACCCTTTTGTTCTTCAGTGTTTTCCTGACCTCCATTTTCAACACTTGGACTGCATAGCGTTTTGCAGTCTAGTTGTTTGAAAGCTTATCTTTTGGGCCTTCATTATCTTTGGAACTGAAAATGGTACTTCCTATTCCTTTTACTGTACTTCTTCATCTCTACTGGTCAGGTAATATCAGGTATCTAATGTAGATTATTAGGGCTATGTTAAGTGAAAATTTTAGACTCTTGTCTCTACGCAATTCCAAGGGATTTCTGTGAGGACAATTTCTCCTAGACATTGATGCCATATTCTGTTCCTGTGTGTGTTGTCTGGTATATCTCCAATTGCTGGTGTTGCATTTGTTGTGATGAACAACCCATACTATTTCGATTAGCATAACTTCATTTTGATTACGCTTATCTCACAATTCTGAAAGTGCGCAGGACACGGCCTCTTGTGGAAATGAGGATTCTAAAGGTTCTCAGCTCTGCATTCTGCTCTATGTCATTTTGGAGTGTTTCCAAAACAGCAAACTGAGAGTGCGCTTGTGCTTTTTAGTGCCACGGGAATGTCCCAATGAAAGCAGTTCTTCCCAGAGCTTCTCTGTCTACTGAAACACCAGTGGAAGCACATCCATGGATGTCACAAATCAGGGCCTGCTGGAATGATCCCGCAGACCGACCTTTGTGTCCTCGCTGCCGTACCGTGCCGGTGCCATCCAAAATGTAGCATCCGATTTTGGGAGATAGTGCTGAAGGAAATTCTTCCTCTTCTCACGCTGTGGACTTGGACCACTCTACCTTGTCCTATCATCCTTGTGGCACGGGTGCACGAAGGCCACCACAGAGCTGTTGCGCATCCTGTGCCTCAAACCAAACCATAATCCCAGCCCAGGATATGAATGTAGCA
The DNA here is from genome assembly GCF_048564905.1 of Vicugna pacos. Lineage (NCBI taxonomy): Eukaryota > Metazoa > Chordata > Mammalia > Artiodactyla > Camelidae > Vicugna > Vicugna pacos. The sequence goes on from NW_027328872.1 coordinate 1,501,486, forward strand.
GATCCTAAGGCTTTTCATTCTGATTTCAAATCCAAGGCCCCCTAGATCCCTCAGACGAGATGCACGATAACTCTGACTCAGCCCCACACGCGCTCTATTGGCAAAATGCCCAATTGTTCCCTGGTCCTGCAGATGCACTGGGTGTGGCCATGGGACATATCGGTAATCTCAACCGCGCTACCAATGTGGTTGATTTTTCATTGGTACACTGTTCGGTTTGCTCTCTTGATTAGACCCACCACATCCCACAACACATTCCAGATCCCTGAGACTCAGCGTATGCCATCAACCGTAGCCCTATACCTCACTTACCGATGCCCCTGCTAACTGTAATTTGGCATCACGGATCTTGGTCTCAGAATCAACTGTGGAGATATTTTGCGCTGGTTTTTTGAGTTCTGTCAGCCAAGCATCTGCTGTGCACTCTTGTAAATCTCAGCACATCACCTTCAATCTCATGTCTCCTGTCCGCTTGAGAGGGTGCGTCCAAGTTAAACAGGGTTTCACCCTTTTTGGTCAGACACTGCACTGGTTTCCATTCCCTGCTTTGCCTTCTCCTGCTTCCAGGTGTCCTGAGGCCTCTTCCTGTCTTTGGAAGTAACAGACCTCTCTTCGGCAAGTGTCCTGTGCCAAAGGCTGGGTGAGTGGAGTTTTACATTACTCTGTACAAGGGAGCGCGTGAGTGCAGGTTGCACTTCTTCTCTGCCAACTGGGCATCGATGAATCAACACTATCCAGATACATTTCACAGAAATGTGATATTTGCTTAGCTCTTGGTTTCTATACAGCCTTGGTGGGAGGGGTTGTCCAAAGAAACCTGTTTTGACATTGTGTTGATATCTCATTTGCAGACTTTAAGAATTTTAACAGAATTCATTTCCATGTTTTGGGAGTTATACGAAAATGAAGTTATTTTTTGAAACACACTCAATCGACCTAGAAGCCAGACTTGTCAATTTTGGTAACATTTTGTCAGCTCTACGGAAAACCTAGACAGATAGAATGCTAACTAGCAGTCCAAACTGTTAAAGGGGTCATGTCAGCTCTTTACGGTTGAAGCCTCCGAGACCAACAGGAACCATGAAATAACTATTGGAAACATGAAATAACCCCCAACCTTGGATACACTTGGGCATGTGGTGCCCTTTAGTCCTATTTGTCACCTACTGGCCAATGTTGGCATTTCAAGGGATAACATCCCTCTCTAGGAAAATACAAGAGGAAACAAACCAAATATATACATTTAGGTTTGAATCCAAAAGCACCTAGAGGCATTATAGCTAGGAGAACCCTGCTGCAGTTATGCTTGTCTATGGAGAACCAGGTGTTCTTCTATCAGTGATGAGAACAGTTAATCTTCCGATCATGTTGGGTAAAGCCATTTAACGCAACCAAGTCTGCACCCACATGATATAGTGCCCCCGGGGGCTTGACTCATGTGAAAGACGATCCACATAAGCTGTGTCTTTAATGTCATTGGCGACTTTTACAGTACACTTCACTTTCTGACTTGTACTATTTACCTATACTGTCTTGAAAAACTGAGGCCTAATACAGATTCAAGTTCAGTCAAAGATTCCCCTCACTTACCACACTCCCTTCACCCCAGGGAAGACATAAACACAACATTTGCTGAATCTAGCGGAAGGCCATCGTTTCTAGGTTTGAGCTAAGTATTCAATTCCTATCTATTTCAGCCGAGACTATTTGACCTTTAAGGAGTTCACTGTTGTTCACAGAGTGTGAAGCTGGAGGAACTCTGATTCTAGGAGGGACTTGCCCTTCTCCTAATGGCTTCATTGCCGCTCAGGTACTGAACCTTCAAAATGGATGCGTGAGTGGAGGGGAGGGAAGGGCAAGTGCTTGCTAGCTAGGCCCAAACCTGGGAAAAGGCTTACCTGGGCTTGGTGAATTTTGGTCTGAATGGCTTGGGAAGGCCCCTTGGGACGTGTGGATTCTCACGACCTCTTCCAAGAACAGGAGCGTTTTGATCATCTCTGCCATCTCTTCTCTTGCACACGTCAGGGACCTTGGACCCGTTCTTGGAGAAGAGAATTGAGGAACTTCCTCAAGTCCACGTTGGCACTCCGTATGTTTCTGCCAGTATCAGCGAGGTTCAATATGTCTCCTGAATGTCTTTTGAGCCTGGTATCCTCTACAGCTGTCTCCACGCCAGTATTCTCCATTGTAGCAGAACATCTCTCATCCATGTGTTCGCATCTCTCCTCAATCCGTGCAGCCAGCTTTTCGGCCAGCTTCTCTTCGTGACTCCCCTAAAGTCGACTTCACCAGGACTGGGCAAGTCTGAAAGTACCTCGGAGCCTCACCAGTAAGCTGATGACAGGCAGATCTTCCACTGTCTGCCCTTTCAGGTTCTGGAAACTGACCTGTGAACTCAGGTCTTTGGGCAGCAGAAGTATCTCGAACTTACACAGCTTCCCGGACCAAACACCTAAGCCAAGCTCCACAGAGGCCTGCAGCCCCTCCATCACACTGATCCACCCACAGAACTCGGCCCGGTTACCTAGGATCCAACAGCCACAACAAGCCTCGTGGAACACACCAACATTCCACCTGGAATCCAACCGGTAACTGGCATCCCCAAAGGCTGCTGCATCTTGTCAGTGTTGGGGGAGGGGCTGCATCCGACGAGAGGTTCCTAAAGTAAATGTGGTTCTGCCCACTAGCGTCCCATGGGCCTTTCTCCTTCCCTCTTTCCTTTTGTTCAGATCTGTATGAACAGTACCAATGGAGAGAAGTGTGTCCCTTTTCAGTTGAAGGTTTCACACGTCTTTAAACTTTCTAAGAGTTCACAGTACACAGAGACCCAGTAAAGGAGACATATGTTCCTATAGTATCCGTACAAATGGAATACATATGCGTCGCATGATTTCTGCTGAAAAACCCACACTCTCAGGACATGGATCTATTGGTTTCATGGGGGCTGAATTTCCAAGAAATGAAACCAACCCCAATGTGCACTTTACTGTCTGTCTCTTTTGCTCTTAGTACACTTTGGCAGAGCTACTTGCCTTTGTTATAGGCTTCTTACAATTCTTCTCTACGTAGCGTAGAATATGGCATTCCTTCGTCCTGTTGGAAGACATACAAGACTACATCACGGACTAGGAATCCATTGGATTCCAAATCGGCATTTGGGTGAGGTCACGATATGCTCTTATGAATCTATATTTACGAATATGAATGCACGCCTCTGATTTCCGAATACAAGTGTGCTGAGTACATGCAAGCCGCAATACTGGGTCGATGCGTGCTGAATGATCCTTGACATCACCTTGAGTATTTTCTTTTGAATAATCATGTTTCCCATGGTATATGTCAGCCAACCGTACCATTTTGGTGCATGTTTGTTGGTTTGATTCTTTGTTGGTCTGCTTCTCGCTTGTTTTGCAAACACGTCAGGACATGCATCTCTCCTTTCGCTTCAAACAGAGAATCAAATAAGCTGATTCACTTAAGAGAGTGCTTCCAATCACCTATGATTTCCTGCTTCCCTCTCTAATCTTTAAGGTTTTGATGTCCTCCTTGCCTTCTTCTTGTTTCTTCTTTGCCACTCATGCTCTTCTTGCATTTCCAATAATGGTTTTCTTCTTTCCATTTCATCTTGCTGCTTTTCTATTCCGGGGAGTATTCTCAACCTTCCTTTTAGAAGAAGTTTTGAACTGCTGAATTCTTTTATGATTTGCCGGTCTGTGGATTGCTCTAGCTCTGCCGTTATTAGAAATGGTGGTCATGTGGCATAGGCTACCCTAGGTGGCAGCATTTGGCCATTCAGGATATGGTCTGTGTCCTGGCACTCCTCCCTGTCCTGCAATATTGCTGCCGAGTTATAAGCTGAAACCCCTCTGGAGGTTCCCTTGTGACTATGTTGTTTCCTCCAGGTGCATTTTAAATCACTGTGATATTCGTGAACTTTGTTGATTGGTATCATACAGCTGCTTGTAGGTCTATTGGGATTCCACCTCCTTTTAATGCTGTGTAATTCCTGAATTCGCATAGATGATTTTTTCTTGGTTTTCAACAAGTTTCAGTCTGATATTTCTACAGATAAATTTTCAGACATATTTTATTTCTTTATCACTTGCTTTTCCATCTGGGACTCTTATGAATTCTAGTCTTTCATGCCCTGTCTTAACCCAGGATACAACAGCAATATTTTCATTGTTTTGCACTTGCTTTCCTATGTCCGAATCTGACCGAGGGATTTCTGTTCCCCTGTCTTCACAGTCATTCACGCGTCCCTCTGCATTATCTAGTCTGCTAAGGTCTGAATTTTAGCCCTGATATTATCACATCCACTGAGTTTTCTGATATTTTTTGGCTCGTCTTTAGACTTTCTCTTCCCCTTTTCTGGTATTCTGCCTTTTGTGATTCTGAGACCCTTTTGTTCTTCAGTGTTTTCCTGACCTCCATTTTCAACACTTGGACTCCATAGCGTTTTGCAGTCTAGTTGATTGAAAGCTCATCTTTTGGGCCTTCAATATCTTTGGAACTGAAAATGGTACTTCCTATTTCTTTTACTGTACTTCTTCATCTCTACTGGTCAGGTAATATCAGGTATCTAATGTAAATTTTTAGGGCTATGTTAAGTGAAAATTTTAGACTCTTGTCTCTACGCAATTCCAAGGGATTTCTGTGAGGACAGTTTCTCCTAGACATTGAAGACATATTCTCTTCCTGTGTGTGTTGTCTGGTATATCTCCAATTGCTGGTGTTGCATTTGTTGTGATGAACAACCCATACTATTTCGATAAGCATAACTTCATTTTGATTACGCTTATCTCACAATTCTGAAAGTGCGCAGGACACGGCCTCTTGTGGAAATGAGGATTCTAAAGGTTCTCAGCTCTGCATTCTGCTCTATGTCATTTTGGAGTGTTTTCAAAACAGCAAACTGAGAGTGCGCTTGTGCTTTTTAGTGCCACGGGAATGTCCCAATGAAAGCAGTTCTTCCCAGAGCTTCTCTGTCTACTGAAACACCATTGGAAGCACATCCATGGATGTCACAAATCAGGGCCTGCTGGAATGATCCCGCAGACCGACCTTGGTGTCCTCGCTGCCGTACCGTGCCGGTGCCATCCAAAATGTAGCATCCGATTTTGGGAGATAGTGCTGAAGGAAATGCTTCCTCTTCTCACGCTGTGGACTTGGACCACTCTACCTTGTCCTATCATCCTTGTGGCACGGGTGCACGAAGGCCACCACAGAGCTGTTGCGCATCCTGTGCCTCAAACCAAACCATAATCCCAGCCCAGGTTATGAATGTAGCAGATCCTAAGGCTTTTCATTCTGATTTCAAATCCAAGGCCCCCTGGATCCCTCAGACCAGATGCACGATAACTCTGACTCAGCCCCACACGTGCTCTATTGGAAAAATGCCCAATTGGTCCCTGGTCCTGCAGATGCACTGGGTGTGGCCATGGGACATATCGGTAATCTCAACCGCGCTACCAGTGTGGTTGATTTTTCATTGGTACACTGTTCGGTTTGCTCTCTTGATTAGACCCACCACATCCCACAACACATTCCAGATCCCTGAGACTCAGCGTATGCCATCAACCGTAGCCCTATACCTCACTTACCGATGCCCCTGCTAACTGTAATTTGGCATCACGGATCTTGGTCTCAGAATCAACTGTGGAGATATTTTGCGCTGGTTTCTTTGAGTTCTGTCAGCCAAGCATCTGCTGTGCACTCTTGTAAATCTCAGCACATCACCTTCAATCTCATGTCTCCTGTCCGCTTGAGAGGGTGCGTCCAAGTTAAACAGGGTTTCACCCTTTTTGGTCAGACCCTGCACTGGTTTCCATTCCCTGCTTTGCCTTCTCCTGCTTCCAGGTGTCCTGAGGCCTCTTCCTGTCTTTGGAAGTAACAGACCTCTCTTCGGCAAGTGTCCTGTGCCAAAGGCTGGGTGAGTGGAGTTTTACATTTCTCTGTACAAGGGAGCGCGGGAGTGCAGGTTGCACTTCTTCTCTGCCAACTGGGCATCGATGAATCAACACTATCCAGATACATTTCACAGAAATGTGATATTTGCTTAGCTCTTGGTTTCTATACAGCCATGGTGGGAGGGGTTGTCCAAAGAAACCTGTTTTGACATTGTGTTGATATCTCACTTGCAGTCTTTAAGAATTTTAACAGAATTCATTTCCATGTTTTGGGAGTTATACGAAAATGAAGTTATTTTTTGAAACACACTAAATCGACCTAGAAGCCAGACTTGTCAATTTTGGTAACATTTTGTCAGCTCTACGGAAAACCTAGACAGATAGAATGCAAACTAGCAGTCCAAACTGTTAAAGGGGTCATGTCAGCTCTTTACGGTTGAAGCCTCCGAAAAAAACAGGAACCATGAATTAAATATTGGAATCATGAAATAACCCCCAACCTTCGATACACTTGGGCATGTGGTGCCCTTTATTCCTATTTGTCACATACTGGCCAATGTTGGCATTTCAAGGGGTAACATCCCTCTCTAGGAAAGTACAAGAGGAAACAAACAAAATATATACATTTAGGTTTGAATCCAAAAGCACCTAGAGGCATTATAGCTAGGAGAACCCTGCTGCAGTTATGCTTGTCTATGGAGAACCAGGTGTTCTTCTATCAGTGATGAGAACAGTTAATCTTCCGATCATGTTGGGTGAAGCCTTTTAACGCAACCAAATCTGCAACCACATGATATAGTGCCCCCGGGGGCTTGACAAAAATGAAAGACGATCCAAATAAGCTGTGTCTTTAATGTCATTGGCAACTTATACGGTACAGTTCACTTTCTGACTTGTACTATTTACCTATACTGTCTTGAAAAACTGAGGCCTAACACAGATTCAAGTTCAGTCAAAGATTCCCCTCACTTACCACACTCCCTTCACCCCAGGGAAGACATAAACACAACATTTGCTGAATCTAGCGGAAGGCCATCGTTTCTAGGTGTGAGCTAAGTATTCAATTCCTATCTATTTCAGCCGAGACTATTTGACCTTTAAGGAGTTCACTGTTGTTCACAGAGTGTGAAGCTGGAGGAACTCTGATTCTAGGAGGGACTTGCCCTTCTCCTAATGGCTTCATTGCCGCTCAGGTACTGAACCTTCAAAATGGATGCGTGAGTGGAGGGGAGGGAAGGGCAAGTGCTTGCTAGCTAGGCCCAAACCTGGGAAAAGGCTTACCTGGGCTTGGTGAATTTTGGTCTGAATGGTTTGGGAAGGCCCCTTGGGACGTGTGGAATCTCACGACCTCTTCCAAGAACAGGAGCGTTTTGATCATCTCTGCCATCTCTTCTCTTGCACACGTCAGGGACCTTGGACCCGTTCTTGGAGAAGAGAATTGAAGAACTTCCTCAAGTCCACGTTGGCACTCCGTATGTTTCTGCCAGTATCAGCGAGGTTCAATATGTCTCCTGAATGTCTTTTGAGCCTGGTATCCTCTACAGCTGTCTCCACGCCAGTATTCTCCATTGTAGCAGAACATCTCTCATCCATGTGTTCGCATCTCTCCTCAATGCGTGCAGCCAGCTTTTCGGCCAGCTTCTCTTCGTGTCTCCCCTAAAGTCGACTTCACCAGGACTGGGCAAGTCTGAAAGTACCTCGGAGCCTCACCAGTAAGTTGATGACAGGCAGATCTTCCACTGTCTGCCCTTTCAGGTTCTGGAAACTGACCAGTGAACTCAAGACTTTGGGCAGCAGAAGTATCTGGAACTTACACAGCTTCCCGGACCAAACACCTAAGCCAAGCTCCACAGAGGGCGGCAGCCCCTCCATCACACTGATCCATCCACAGAACTCGGCCCGGATACCTAGGATCCAATAGCCACAACAAGCCTCGTGGAACACACCAACATTCCACCTGGAATCCAACCGGTAACTGCCATCCCCAATGTCTGCTGCATCTTGTCAGTGTTGGGGGAGGGTCTGCATCCGACGAGAGGTTCCTAAATTAAATGTGGTTCTGCCCACTAGCGTCCCATGGGCCTTTCTTCTTCCCTCTTTCCTTTTGTTCAGATCTGTATGCACAGTACCAATGGATTGAAGTGTGTCCCTTTTCAGTTGAAGTTTTCACACGTCTTTAAATTTTCTAAGAGTTCACAGTACACAGAGACCCAGTAAAGGAGACTTATGTTCCTATAATATCCGTACAACCGGAATACATATGCGTCGCATGATTTCTGCTGGAAAACCCACACTCTCAGGACATGGATCTATTGGTTTCATGGGGGCTGAAATTTCAAGAAATGAAACCAACCCCAATGTGCACTTTACTGTCTGTCTCTTTTGCTCTTAGTACCCTTTGGCAGAGCTACTTTCCTTTGTTATAGGCTTCTTACAATTCTTCTCTACGTAGCGTTGAATATGGCATTCCTTCATCCTGTTGGAAGACATACAAGAGTACATCACGGACTAGGAATCCAGTGGATCCCAAATCGGCATTTGGGTGAGGTCACGATATGCTCTTAAGAATCTATATTTACGAATATGAATGCACGCCTCTGATTTCTGAATACAAGTGTGCTGAGTACATGCAAGCCGCAATACTGGGTCGATGCGTGCTGAATGATCCTTGACATCACCTTGAGTATTTTCTTTTGAATAATCATGTTTCCCATGGTATATGTCAGCCAACAGTACCATTTTGGTGCATGTTTGTTGGTTTGATTCTTTGTTGGTCTGCTTCTCGCTTGTTTTGCAAACACGTCAGGACATGCTTCTCTCCTTTCGCTTCAGAGAGTCAAATAAGCTGATCCACTTAAGAGAGTGCTTCCAATCACCTATGATTTCCTGCTTCCCTCTACATTCTTTAAGGTTTTGATGTCCTCCTTGCCTTCTTCTTGTTTCTTCTTTGCCACTCATGCTCTTCTTGCATTTCCAATAATGGTTTTCTTCTTTCCATTTCTTCTAGCTGCTTTTCTATTCCGGGGAGTATTCTCAACCTTCCTTTTAGAAGAAGTTTTGAACTGCTGAATTCTTTTATGATTTGACAGTCTGTGGATTTCTCTATTTCTGCCGTTATTAGAAATGGTGGTCATGTGGCATACGCTACCCTAGGTGGCAGCATTTGGCCATTCAACATTTGGTCTGTGTCCTGGCACTCCTCCATATCCTGAAATATTGCTGCCGATTTATAAGCTGAAACCCCTCTGGAGGTTCCCTTGTGACTATGTTGTTTCCTCCAGGTGCATTTTATATCACTGTGATATTCGTGAAATTTGTTGATTGGAATCATACAGCTGCTGGTAGGTCTATTGGGATTACCCCTCCTTTGGATTCTGTGTAATTCCTGAATTCGCATAGATGAATTTTCTTGGCTTTCAACATGTTTCAGTCTGATATTTCTACAGATAAATTTTCAGACATATTTTATTTCTTTATCTCTTGCTTATCCATCTGGGACTCTTATGAATTCTAGTCTTTCATGCCCTGTCTTAACCCAGGATTCAACAGCAATATTTTCATTGTTTTCCACTTGCATTCCTATGTCCGCTTCTGACCGAGGGATTTCTGTTCCCCTATCTTCACAGTCATACACGCGTCCCTCTGTATTATCTAGTCTGCTAAGGACTGAATTTTAGCCCTGATATTATCACATCCACTGAGTTTTCTGATATTTTTTGGCTCGTCTTTAGACTTTCTCTTCCCCTTTTCTGGTATTCTGCCTTTTGTGATTCTGAGACACTGTTGTTTTTCAGTGTTTTCCTGACCTCCACTTTCAACACTTGGACTGCATAGCGTTTTGCAGTCTAGTTGTTTGAAAGCTTTTCTTTTGGGCCTTCAATATCTTTGGAACTGAAAATTTTACTTCATGTTTCTTTTACTGTACTTCTTCATCTCTACTGGTCAGGTAATATCAGGTATCTAATGCAGAATTCTAGGGCTTTATTAAGTGAAAATTTTAGACTCTTGTCTCTTCGCAATTCCAAGGGATTTCTGTGAGGACAGTTTCTCCGAGACATTGATACCATATTCTTTTCCTGTGTGTGTTGTCTGGTATATCTCCAATTGCTGGTGTTGCATTTGTTGTGATGAACAACACATACTGTTTCGATTAGCATAACTTCATTTTGATTACGCTTATCTCACAATTCTGAAAGTGCGCAGGACACGGCCTCTTGTGGAAATGAGGATTCTAAAGGTTCTCAGCTCTGCATTCTGCTCTATGTCATTTTGGAGTGTTTCCAAAAGAGCAAACTGAGAGTGCGCTTGTGCTTTTTAGTGCCACGGGAATGTCCCAATGAAAGCAGTTCTTCCCAGAGATTCTCTGTCTACTGAAACACCAGTGGAAGCACATCCATGGATGTCACAAATCAGGGCCTGCTGGAATGATCCCGCAGACCGACCTTGGTGTCCTCGCTGCTGTACCGTGCCGGTGCCATCCAAAATGTAGCATCCGATTTTGGGAGATAGTGCTGAAGGAAATGCTTCCTCTTCTCACGCTGTGGACTTGGACCACTCTACCTTGTCCTATCATCCTTGTGGCACGTGTGGACGAAGGCCACCACAGAGCTTTTGCGAATCCTGTGCCTCAAACAAACCCATAAACCCAGCCCAGGTTATGAATTTAGCAGATCCTAAGTCTTTTCATTCTGATTTCAAACCCAAGGCAACCTGGATCCCTCAGACCAGATGCAAGATAGCTCTGATTCAGCCCCACACGTGCTCTATTGGCAAAATGACCAATTGGTCCCTGGTCCTGCAGATGCACTGGGTGTGGCCATGGGACATATCGGTAATCTCAGCCACGCGACCAGTGTGTTTGATTTATCATTGGTATACTGTTCGGTTTGCTCTCTTGATTAGACCCACCACATCCCACAACGCACTCCAGATCCCTGAGAATCTGTGTATACCATCAACCGTAGCCCTATCCCTCACTTACCGATGCCCCTGCTAACTGTAATTTGGCATCTCGTATCTTGGTCTCAGAATCAACTGTGGGGATATTTTGCGCTGGTTTCTTTGAGTTCTTTCAGCTAAGCATCTGCTGTGCACTCTTGTAAATCTCAGCACATCACCTTCAATCTCATGTCTCTTGTCCGCTTGCGAGTGTGCGTCAAAGTTAAACAGAGTTTCACCATTGTTGGTCCATCACCAGGGGTCAGACCCTGCACTGGTTTCCATTCCCTGCTTTGCCTTCTCCTGCTTACAGGTGTCCTGAGGCCTCATCCTGTCTTTGGAAGTAACAGAACTCTCTTCGGCAAGTGTCCTGTGCCAAAGGCTGGGTGAGATGTGGTTTCCATTGCTCTGTAAATTGGACTGAGGGAGTGCAGGTTGCACTTCTTCTCTGCTAACTGGGCATCGATGAATCAACACTATCCAGATACATTTCACAAAAATGTGATATTTGCTTTGCTCTTTGTTTCTATACAGCCGTGGTGGGAGGGACTTTCCGAAGACACCTGTTTTGAAATTGTGTTGATATCTCATTTGCAGTCTTTAAGAAGTTTAACAGAATTCATTTACATGTTTTGGAAGTTATACGAAAATGCAATTATATTTTGAAACACACTAAATCGACCTAGAAGCCAGACTTGTCAATTTTGGTAACATTTTATCAGCTCTACGGAAAACCTAAACAGATAAAATGCAAACTAGCAGTCCAAACTGTTAAAGGGGTCATGTCAGCTATTTACAGTTGAAGCCTCAGAGACCAACAGGAACCATGAAATAACTATTGGAAACATGAAATAACCCCCAACCTTGGATGCACTAGACCATGTGGTGCCCTTTAGTCCTATTTGTCACCTACTGGCCAATGTTGGCATTTCAAGGGGTAACATCCCTCTCTAGGAAAATACAAGAGGAAACAAACCAAATATATATATTTAGGTTTGAATCCAAAAGCACCTAGAGGCATTATAGCTAGGAGAACCCTGCTGCACTTATGCTTGTCTATGGAGAACCAGGTGTTCTTCTATCAGTGATGAGAACCGTTAATCTTCCGATCATGTTGGGTAAAGCATTTTAACTCAACCAAGTCTGCACCCCCATGATATAGTGCCCCCGGGGGCTTGACTGAAATGAAAGACGATCCACATAAGCTGTGTCTTTAATGTCATTGGCGACTTTTACAGTACACTTCACTTTCTGACTTGTACTATTTACCTATACTGTCTTGAAAAACTGAGGCCTAATACAGATTCAAGTTCAGTCAAAGATTCCCCTCACTTACCACACTCCCTTCACCCCAGGGAAGACATAAACACAACATTTGCTGAATCTAGCGGAAGGCCATCGTTTCTAGGTGTGAGCTAAGTATTCAATTCCTATCTATTTCAACCGAGACTATTTGACCTTTAGGGAATTCACGGTTGTTCACAGAGTGTGAAGCTGGAGGAACTCTGATTCTAGGAGGGACTTGCCCTTCTCCTAATGGCTTCATTGCCGCTCAGGTACTGAACCTTCAAAATGGATGCGTGAGTGGAGGGGAGGGAAGGGCAAGTGCTTGCTAGCTAGGCCCAAACCTGGGAAAAGGCTTACCTGGGCTTGGTGAATTTTGGTCTGAATGGCTTGGGAAGGCCCCTTGGGACGTGTGGATTCTCACGACCTCTTCCAAGAACAGGAGCGTTTTGATCATCTCTGCCATCTCTTCTCTTGCACACGTCAGGGACCTTGGACCCGTTCTTGGAGAAGAGAATTGAGGAACTTCCTCAAGTCCACGTTGGCACTCCGTATGTTTCTGCCAGTATCAGCGAGGTTCAATATGTCTCCTGAATGTCTTTTGAGCCTGGTATCCTCTACAGCTGTCTCCACGCCAGTATTCTCCATTGTAGCAGAACATCTCTCATCCATGTGTTCGCATCTCTCCTCAATGCGTGCAGCCAGCTTTTCGGCCAGCTTCTCTTCGTGACTCCCCTAAAGTCGACTTCACCAGGACTGGGCAAGTCTGAAAGTACCTCGGAGCCTCACCAGTAAGCTGATGACAGGCAGATCTTCCACTGTCTGCCCTTTCAGGTTCTGGAAACTGACCTGTGAACTCAGGTCTTTGGGCAGCAGAAGTATCTCGAACTTACACAGCTTCCCGGACCAAACACCTAAGCCAAGCTCCACAGAGGCCTGCAGCCCCTCCATCACACTGATCCACCCACAGAACTCGGCCCGGTTACCTAGGATCCAACAGCCACAACAAGCCTCGTGGAACACACCAACATTCCACCTGGAATCCAACCGGTAACTGCCATCCCCAATGGCTGCTGCATCTTGTCAGTGTTGGGGGAGGGGCTGCATCCGACGAGAGGTTCCTAAAGTAAATGTGGTTCTGCCCACTAGCGTCCCATGGGCCTTTCTTCTTCCCTCTTTCCTTTTGTTCAGATCTGTATGCACAGTACCAATGGAGAGAAGTGTGTCCCTTTTCAGTTGAAGTTTTCACACGTCTTTAAACTTTCTAAGAGTTCACAGTACACAGAGACCCAGTAAAGGAGACTTATGTTCCTATAATATCCGTACAACCGGAATACATATGCGTCGCATGATTTCTGCTGAAATACCCACACTCACAGGACATTGATCTATTTGTTTCATGGGGGCTGAAATTCCAAGAAATGAAACCAACCCCAATGTGCACTTTACTGTCTGTCTCTTTTGCTCTTAGTGCACTTTGGCAGAGCTACTTGCATTTGTTATAAGCTTCGTACAATTCTTCTCTACGTAGCGTAGACTATGGCATTCCTTCATCCTGTTGGAAGACATACAAGACTACATCACGGACTAGGAATCCATTGGATTCCATATCGGCATTTGGGTGAGGTCACGATATGCTCTTATGAATCTATATTTACGAATATGAATGCACGCCTCTGATTTCCGAATACAAGTGTGCTGAGTACATGCAAGCTGCGATTCTGGGTCGATGCGTGCTGAATTATCCTTGACAACTCCTTGAGTATTTTCTTTTGAATAATCATGTTTCCCTTGGTATATGTCAGCCAACCGTACCCTTTTGGTGCTTGTTTGTTTGTTTGATTCTTTGTTGGACTCCTTCTCGTTTGTTTTGCAAACACGTCAGGCCATGCATCTCTCCTTTTGCTTCAAAGTGAGAGTCATATCAGCTGACTCACATAAGATAGTGCTTCCAATCAACTATGATTTCCTGTTTCCCTCTCCCATTTTTGGGTTTTGATGTCCTCCTTGCCTTCTTCTTGTTTCTTCTTTGCCACTCATTCTCTTTTTGCATTTCCAATAATGGTTTTCTTCTTTCCATTTCATCTTGCTGCTTTTCTATTCAGGGGAAAATTCTCAACCTTACTTGTAGGATAAGTATCGAAATGCTGAATTCTTTTAAGATTGGCCGGCTTTGGAAATCTCCAGCTCTGCCGTTTTTGGATATGGCGGTCATGTGGCATAGGCCACCATTGATTGCAGCATTTTGCCATTCATGCTATGGTCTATGTCCTGGCACTCCTCCCTATCCTGCACTGTTGCTCCCTGTTTACCAGCTGAAACTTCCCTGGAGGTTCTCTTGTGAATAGGTTGCTTTCCTCCAGTCACATTATAAATCACTGGGATGCTCATGAACTTTGTTGATTTGAATCATAGAGCTGCTGCTAGGTCTATTGTGATTCCACCTCCTTTGGACGCTGTGTACTTCCTGTATTCGCATGGATGATTCTTTGCTGGCTTTCAGCAAGTTTCACTATGATTTTCCTACAGATAACTTTTCAGACATTTTTTGTCTCTTTATCTCTTGCTTTTCCATCTGGGACTCTTACGAATCCTCGTCTTTCATGTCTTGACTTACCCCAGGATTCAACAAAAATGTTTTCATTGATTTGCACTTGCTTTCCTACGTCTGGTTCTGACCGAGGGATTTTTATTTCCCTGTCTTCACAGTCATTCACGCGTCCCTCTTCATTACCTAGTCTGCTTAGGACTGAATTTTAGCCCTGATAGTATCAGATCCATTGAGTTTCCTGATATTATTTGGCTCGTTTTTAGACTTTCTCTTCCCCTTTTCTGGTATTCTGCCTTTTGTGATTCTGAGACACTGTTGTTCTTCAGTGTTTCCCTCATCTCCGTTTTCAATACTTGCTCTGGATAGCGTTTTGCAGTCTAGATCATTGAAATCTTATCTTTTGGGCCTTCAATATCTTTGGAACTGAAAATGGTAATTCCTTTTTCGTTTACTGTTCTTCTTCGCCTCTTCTTGTCAGGTAATATCAGGTATCTAATGTAGACTTTTAGAGCTTTGTTTAGTAAATATTTTAGACTCTTGTGTCTACGCAATTCCATGGGATTTCTTTGAAGACAATTTTTCCTAGACATTGATGACATGTCCTGTTCCTGTGTGTGTTGACTGGTAAATCTCCAATTGCTGGTGTTACCTTTATTGTGATGAACAACCCATACTATTTCGATTAGCATAACTTCATTTTGATTACGCTTATCTCACAATTCTGAAAGTAGAGAGGACACTTCCTCTTGTTGATATGAAGCTTCTAAAGGTTCTCAGCTCTGCATTCTGCTCTATGTCATTTTGGAGTGTTTCCAAAACAGCAAACTGGGACTGAGCTTGTGCTTTTTAGTGCCACGGGAATGTCCCAATGAAACCAGTTCTTCCCAGAGCTTCTCTCTATACAGAAACTCCAGTGGAAACACATCCTTGGATGTCACACATCAGGGCCTGCTGAAATGTTCCCGCAGACCGACCTTGGTGTCCTCGGTGCCGTACCGTGCTGGTGCCATCCAAAATGTTGCATCTGTTTCTGGGAGATAATGCTGAAGGAAATGCTTCCTCTTCTCACGCTGTGGACTTGGACCACTCTTCCTTGTCCTCTCATCCTTGTGTCACGGGTGCACGAAAGCATCCACAGAGCTGTTGTGCATCCTGTGCCTCAAACCAAACCATAATCCCTGCCCAGCTTTTGCATGTAGCAGATCCTAAGGCTTTTCATTCTTATTTCAAACCCTAGGCTCCCTGGATCCTTCAAACCAGATTCAGTATATCTCTGATTCAGCCCCACAATTGCTGTATTGGCAAAATGCCATACTGATCACTGGTCCTGCAGATGCACTGGGTGTGGCCATGGGACATATCGATAATCTCAACCGCTCACGCCAGTGTGGCTGCTTTCTCATTGGAGTCACAGGTCGGTTTGCTCTCTTGATAGGACCCACCACATCCCACAATGCACTCCAGATCCCTGAGCCTCAGCGTGTGCCATCATCGGTAGCCCATTCCCTACCTGACCGCTGCCTCTGCTACGTCAAATTTGGCAGCTCAGTTCTTGGTCTCAGAATCAACTGTGGGGATATTTTGCACTGGTTTCTTTGAGTTGTGTCAGCCAAGCATCTGCTGTGCACTCTTCTAACACTCAGAGCATCACCTTCAATCCCATGTCTACTGTCCGCTTGAGCGTGTGCGTCCAAGATAAAGCGAGTTTCAACTTTGCTGCTCCATCACCTGGTGTCATACCCACACTGGTTTCCAATCCCTGCTTTGCCTTCTCCTACTTCCTGGTGTTCTGCGGACTCATCCTCTCTTTGGAAGTAACAGACCTCTCTTCGGCATGTGTCCTGTGCCAAGGGCTGAGTGAGTGGATATTTCCATTGCTGTGTACATGGGAGCGAGTGAGTGCAGTTTGCACTTCTTCTCTGCCAACTGGGTATCGATGAATCAATACGTTCCAGATACATTTCACAGAAATGTGGTTTTTGTTTAGCTCTTTGTTTCCATACAGCCGTGGTGGGAGGGATTGTCCGAAGACTCCAGTTTTGACATTGTGTTGATATCTCATTTGCAGTCTTTAAAAAGTTTAATAGAATTGATTTACATGTTTTGGGAGTTATACGAAAATGAAGTTATTTTTTGAAACACACTCAATCGACCTAGAAGCCAGACTTGTCAATTTTGGTAACATTTTGTCAGCTCTAAGGAAAACATAGACAGATAGAATGCAAACTAGCAGTCCAATCTTTTAAAGAGTGCATGACAACTCTTTACTGTTGAAGCCTCCGAAACCAACAGGAACCATGAAATACCTATTGGAAACATGAAATAACCCCCAACTTAGGATTCAGTTGTTCATTTGGTGCCCTTTACTACCAATGACACCTACTGGACAATGTTGGCATTTCAAGGGGTTACATCCTCTCTTGGAAAATACAAGAGAAAACAAATCAAATTTATGCATTTAGGTTTGAATCCAAAAGCACCTAGAGCCTTTTTAGCTGTGAGTACCCTGCTGTAGCTATGCTAGGCTATTGAGAACCAGGTGTAATTCTATCAGTGATGAGAACGCTTAATCATGCGATCATGTTGGGTAAAGCAATTTAACGCAACCAAGTCTGCACCCCCATGATATAGTGCCCCAGGTGGCTTGACTCAATTGAAAGACTGTCCACGTAAGCAGGGTCTTTAATGTCATTGGCTACTTTTACATTTCAGTTCAACATCTGACTTATAATATTTACCTACACTGTCTTGAAAAACTGAGGTCTAATACATATTACGGTTCAGTCAATGATTCCACTCACTTACCACACTGACTTCACCCCAGAGTAGGCATAAACCCAGCATTTGCTGAATCTAACGGAAGGCCATCGTTTCTTTGTGGGAGCTAAGTATTCAATTCCTATCTGTTTCAGTCGAGACTATTTGACCTTTAAGGAGTTCACTGTTGTTCACAGAGTGTGATTCTGGGGGAACTCTGATTCTAGGAGGGGCTTGCTCTTCTAGTACTGGCTTCTTTGCAGGTCAGGTTTTGATCCTTCCAGATGGATGCCTGAGTGGAGGGGAGGGAAGAGCATATGCTTACTAGCTAGGCCGAAACCTGGTGAAAGGCTTACCAGGTCATGGTGCATTTTGGTCTTAATAGCTTGGAAATGCCCCTTGGGACATGTGGATTCTCACGTCCTCTTCCAAGAACATGATTGTTTTGATCATCTCAGCCATCTCTTCTCTTTTAGATGTCAGGGATCTTGGATCCGTTCTTGGAGCAGAGAATTGAGGAACATTCTTAAGTCCACGTTGGCACACTGTATGTTTCTGCAAGTTTCAGCGATGTTCAAAAATTCTCATGAATGTCTTTCAAACCTGGTATCCTCTACAGCTGTCTCCATGCCAGTATTCTCCATTGTAGCAGAACATCTCTCATCAATGTGTTCGCATCTCTCCTCAATCCGTGCAGCCAAGTTTTCGGCCAGCTTCTCTTCGTGTCTCCCATAAAGTCGACTTCAACAGGAGTGGGGAATTCTGAATGTACCTCGGAGCCTCACCAGTCAGCTGATTACAGGCAGATCTTCCACTGTCTGCCCTTTTAGGTTCTGGAAACTGACCCGTGATCTCAGGTCTTTGGTCAGCAGCAGTATCTCCAACTTACACAGATTCCCGGACCAAAGACTTAAGCCAAGCTCCACAAAGGGCTGCAGCCCCTCCATCACACAGATCCACCCACAGATCTCTGCCCGGTTACCTAAGATCCACCAGCCACAAGCCTCCCGTTATACACCTTCATTCCCTATAATTACCTTCCGTGAGCATGGGGATGCAGCCGCTGCTACTGGGATTTCCAGCACAACCCTCAAGCTTTCCTTGGCAGTCAGATATAGGAAAACACTCAGGGGACACGAGCTAAGGGTTTCCATTAGAACCCACGCGCTGACAACCTTTGGTGAATCCTCCCCACGCTCAGGATTCCGGAACCCTTCTTTGTGCATGGGGAAGCTCGAGAGACACATCCACGCATTTATCTTCAGTCACAGGTGTTCCCTGTTATGGGATAGTCTGATAAATACCTTCCCTGATCTTGGGGAGGCAGCCATTTCCACTGGGATTTCCTGCACAACCCCCTAGCTTTCACTGGCAGCCAGACTCAAGAAAACACTCAGGGGAGTTGATATAAGGGATTCCGTTAGAACCCATGCGCTGCCGACAGTTGGTGGAACCTCCCCACGCTTAATATTCAGGAACCACTCTCTGTACATGTGGTCGCATGAGAGACCGCTCCACACATCTGTATTCATTCACAGGTGTTCCCTGTTAGGGGAAATTCTGATAAATTCCTTACTAGACCTTGGGGTGGCAGCCACTGTCACTGGGCTTTCCAGCACAACCCCTAGCTTTCCCTGGCAGCCAGAATCATGTAAACACTCACGGGAGACGAGCTTACGAATTCCATTTGAACCCACGTGCTGCCGACAATGGTGGAACCTCCCCATGCTCAGCATTCCGGAAAACTTCTGTGTGCGTGGGGGAGCACGATAGACAGCTCCACGCAGATATCTTCAGTCACAGTTGTTCCCTGTTAGGGGGAAAAATGATTATTTTCTTCCCTGGACATGGGGAGGAAGCTGCTGTCACTGGGCTTTCCAGCAAACCCCTAGGTTTCCCTGGCAGCCAGACATAGGAAAACATTCTGGGGAGACGAGCTAAGGGATTCTGTTAGAACACTCGCTCTGCAGACCGTTGGTGGAATCTCCCCATGCTCAGGATTCCGGAATCATTCTCTGTGCATGGAGGAGCTCGAGAGAAAACTCCACACAGCTATCTTAAGTCACGGGGGTTCTCTGTTAGGGGAAATTCTGATAAATAACTTCCCTGATCTTGGGGACGCAGCCGCTGCCACTGGCCTTTCCAGCACAACACCCTAGCTGTCCCTGGCAGCCAGACTCAGGAAAACACTCAGGGGAGATGAGCTAAGGTATTCCATTAGAACCCACGCCCAGACGACCGTTTGTGTAGCCTCCCCACGCTCAGGATTCTGGAAAGCTTCTTTGTGCGTGGTGTAGCTCGAGAGACCCGTCCACGAAGCTATCTTCATTCACAGGTGTTCCCTGTTAGGGGGATATCTGATAATTACGTTTCCTGCTCATGGGAATGCAGCCACTGCCACTGGCTTTCCAGCACATCCCCCTAGCTTTACTTTGCAGCCAGACTTAGGAAAATACTCAGGGGAGACGAGCTTAGGGTTTCCGTTAGAACCAACGCGCTGCCGACTGTTGGTGGAACCTCCCCACGCTCAGGATTCCGGAACCATCGCTGTGCGTGGGGGAGCTCGAGAGAAAACGACACGCAGCTATCTTCAGTCACAGGTGTTCCCTGTTAGGGGAAACTCTGATAAATTCCTTCCCTGACCTTGGGGAGGCATTCGCTGCCTCTGGGCTTTCCAGCACAACCCCTAGCTTTCCCTGGCAGCCAGAATCAGGAAAATACTCAGAAGATGAGCTAAGGGTTCCCGTTAGAACCCACATGCTGCCAACCGTTGGTGGAACCTCCCCACGCTCAGGATTCCGGAACCATTCGCTGTGCGTGGGGGAGCACGTGAGACCACTCCAAGCAGCTATCTTCATTCACAGGGGTTCTCTCTCAGGGGAAATTCTGATAAATAACTTCCCTGACCTTGGGGACACTGTCGCTGCCACTGGGCTTTCCAGCACAACACCCTAGCTTTCCCTGGAATCCAGACTCAGGAAAACACTCAGGGGAGATGAGCTAAATTATTCCATTAGAACCCACGCGCTACCGACCTTTACTGGAACCTCCCCATGCTCAGTATTCCGGAACCCTTCTGTGTGTTTGGGGGAGCACGAGAGACTGCACCATGCAGCTATCTTGAGTCACAGTTGTTCCCTGTTAGGGGGAAGACCGATAATTTCCTTCCCTGAACATGGGGAGGCAGCCGCTGTCACTGGGCTTTCCAGCAACCCCCTAGCTTTCCCTGACAGCCTGACATAGGAAAACTCTCAGGGGAGATGAGCTAAATTATTCCATTAGAACCCTCATGCTGCCGACCGTTGGTGGAACCTCCCCACGCTCAGGATTCCGGAACCCTTATGTGTGCATAGGGGAGCCCGAGAAACTCCTCCATGCAGCTATCTTCAGTCACAGGTGTTCCCTGTTAGTGGAAGTCCGATAATTTCCTTCCATTGACATGGGGAAGCAGCCGCTTACACTGGGCTTTCCAACACACCCCCCTAGCAGCCAGACTTAGGAAAACACTTAGGTGTGGTGAGCTAAGGGATTCCGTTAGAACCCACGTGCTGCCAACCTTTGGTGGAACCTCCCCACCCTCAGGATTCCAGAACGCTTCTGTGTGCATGGGGGAGCTCGAGAGACACGTCCACAGAGCTATCTTCAGTCACAGGTGTTCCCTGTTAGGGGGAAGTCCTACAATTACCTTCCCTGAGCATGGGGATGCAGCCGCTGCCACTGGGCTTTCTAATGGACTCTTTTCACAGTACTTTTGGTTTTTTGGGGGGTGAGGGTGAGCTGGTCTTTGCTTTTGTGACCAGACAGCCAACCAGTTAGGGTTCTCTCATCTCTTAAATGGAATATTCTGTAGACACATATTATCTGTCTCTTGCTGTAATCTTCTTAGTGGGAATTAAAAATTAGGGTAAGTGGACAATACATGCATTCATCAAGAGAAAATATATTAAGCATCCACAATAAATCTGGCACTATATTAAGCACTGTGTTATGGTAAAAAAAAAAAAAAACAATATTTACTCTTTTGTCATTGGATCTTGAACATGACCAATATTCCAGACTGAAGCTTTGGTATTAAATTTTAAACTGCTGACTAAGCTCTGGATTGACTCTTGATTAAATGAAACATCGTATATAAAGAACCTCACATGGTTCCTGGCAGTTGATGAGCGCTCAGTCCGGGTTAATTTCTTCCTTTCCTTCTTTACTTTTCTTTTCCTTGTTTTGCAAATGATTACATATGATGGCTTTTCGTGTTAGTTTTTGAAAACCAGTCATTCGTTTGCTTGAAAGGAATGGAATAAAATGTTACATGTCTATTGGGTGATTTTTAAGGGAAAATATTAAATATACTAGTATACTTTGGTTCATATTTTGACTATTTGTGGATCATTTTAATACCATCTTATTTAATTTATCGTCATCTAAATATCCAACTATAATTTTTAAAATATAATTTTGTGAAACTATGGAGGCTGATGTATGTTAAAATGTTTAACATTTACTTCAGAATCCTATGTTTAATTTGCTAATTATTCTTTTGAAATCAGGAGATCCAAGAAATAAACCAAGTACATTTGTTACTAAAGAATTTGGAAATTATTTTTGATATTAGTACTATTTTATACTTCAGTTTACTAGCAAATTATGGGAAAAAAATTACAAAACTTATGGGTGTATGATAAATAATCTTCATAAAAATTAGGCGTAAGTTGTCAATTCAGTTGCTGACGGAGAAAATACAGCAAAAATAACAGAAAATTGAGAGTTAACATCATCTTAATATGTTTCAATATATGGGACAAATTTATTTCTTTCTCTCTCTCTCTTTTTCTCTAGTTCATAAAACTTCAACTGAGGTAAAACTGACTACAACAAACTGGTTATGAAGAGTACTATTTGATAAATCTTGGCATTGGGTATACACCTGTGAGTCCACAACCACAGTCAGGATAATAAACGTTCTTCACTCCCAAAAGTTTCCTGGTGCACTTAAAAAAATTTGTTGTTGTTGTTGTTTTGGGGGGGTGGGGGAGGTAATTAGGTTTATTTATTTATTTTTTAATGGAGGTGCTGGGGATTGAACCCAGGACCTCGTGCCATGAAGGCCCTTCTCCATAGGGTAACCCTGTTTTAACCCATCACCAAGGCCCCAGATAACTTCATTGTTCATGCACAATTTGACCTATAAACGTCTCTCACCTTGCACAGCTCTTCAGAGCTCCTCTCTCCCTGCTACGTTAGATGCTGCCTGACACAAGGATCCTGGAATAGAAGCTTCCTAGGTCAGTATATTGTCTGTGGATCAGTTCCTTTAAGCAGTACCTCCGTTACACTTTCAGTTCAGTGGAATCAGGAAACATTTTTTATGAAACACAGTTATCAAATTTCAATAACTTGCATGCGTACTTAAAAACCATGCCTTTTTAGATTTTCTTCCCTTTTAATTTTAAAGCTTTTCTTTTTTTTTTTTTGAGAAGCTTATAAGAAAAGAGTTAGAGTAGATATTATTGGACTCCTCCCAGCAGCCACCTTCTCAGTGACAATAGTGAGTGCTGAGTGTCTCAGTTAAGGACTGGACCACACAGGATGCCTGGGAAAGGCTGCCCCTCATGCTGACCTCTGGGTAAGGGAAGCACTCTATTCTCTGCATCAGTGATCCTTCATCTTTAGTATGCATTTGAATGATGATTACCTGGAGAGCTTGTTAAATAAAACACAAATTCCTGGGCCCCACCCCTAGTGGGCTGGAACCCATGACATTACATTTCTAGTAAACGATAAGGTACTGATATCGATGCTAACGTTCAAGAAGCTCATTGTGAGAGCTGCTGCTCGGATCGGTGGTCCTCCGCCCTACTTTGGAGGACCCCCACCCACTGCCAGGGAGTTCTGGGTGCAGGCAGTCCCCAGTTCACATGGTAGCACAGACCTGCAGAAATGCCCGCTCAGCTCCCTCAGTGCAAAGCGGTCTTAACAATCATTGGAAAAATTACACTGGATCCCTGACCTTTAACCATTTTTTGTCAAAATATTAGAAAACTCTCTTACTGTTTATTTAATGTTGGGTACTTTTTTTTAAGTGAAACTAATGTTTATGACACTGCAATTTTAAGTGTCATAAATATTGAGAATAATGTTTTCTTTCTTTGTGGAAAATTTATCAGAAGTAATTGGAACAGTGCTTGCCTTCTCGTTCTAAAACATGTTAGGGAACGTGCAGTTTTCTGTGCTCTGGCAAATTTTCATACCCTTCTCCGAGTTTAGATCAGCTTCCAACGTTTTAGCCTTTGGACTTTTCACATTGTGAGATACCTCCAGGAGTTTATTTAATGTGAATTTTTTTGCCACTGACACTTCCTCAGGGACACCTTCATCCGGTTTTTTTTCCCCACAACCATTTTCCTCATTTATGTTATAACTTTGTCTTTGGTAAGTTCCTCTGACTTCATGTCTAGAGTTTATGGAAAAGGGGATGGGAAGGGATAAATTTGGTAGTTAGAGATTTGCAAATCTTAGCCACTGCATATAAAAACTGATAAAACAACAAATTTCTTCTGTAGAGCACAGGGAACTACATTCAATAGCTTGTGATAACCTTTAATGGAAAAGAATATGAAAATGAATCTATGTATGTATATACCTGACTGGGACATGATGCTGTACACCAGAAACTGACACATTGTAACTGATGGTACTTCAATTAAAAAAGAAAGATTGAATAGAATCTGGAGTAATAGCGGGACTCAACATTCCCACGATCAGCTAATTCTCTTACTATTCATTTACACTTGATCTATAGCTCACTTTCAGCATTTTCACTTTTCCTTTCTTTGCTGCCCTCTTATCTTTGTTGGCCAATCTCCTGCATTGATTATCCGTCTTTATGACACTATGTGGGGGTATCACTGAGAGACCACTTTGCAGTCTACGTCTGTGACCTAACAGATGTGCGGTAACCACAGAGCTGCTGTAGAGTGATGTGACTGATCACTGATCCTAATGCGCATTTGTTATTTTCATAGGGATCTGTGGGCTGAAGAAGTGGCTGTGGAGTTTACTTTCTATGCAATGACAGGCAGTTAATAAGTCGTGGCACCAGAAATTTTAGTTGTTGGGGACTGGTGTTATTTAACTAAATGTGTAAATGAAACCTGCATTCAGAGCAAAGGCTGCATGGTCCTGTCCCTTCCTCAGATCAACAAAATTAGCATCTCTGAGATGCAACTTAGGCCATGGTATTATTTTAAAACCTCCCCCAGGTGATAGCTTATATAAAACCAGGTTTGAAACAATTGCTCTAGGACAGAGCTTCTCAAAATGTAGTGTTTATCAACATCATTTGAAGGATTTAAGACAGATTTTGGAGCCCCGATCCCAGAAATTCTTATTCAGAGATCTGATAAATTGGTCAGTTACCTTTTCTAATTACCGGACAAATTACCTAGAATTTGAACTTTTCACAGTCTCGTAGGGAATTATGCTGATGCTTTTTTTTTTAAATTGAAATACAATCAGTTACAATGTGCCAATTTCTGGTGTACAGCACAATGTCCCAGTCATGCATATATATACATATATTCATTCATTTTCATTTTCTTTTTCAGTAGAGGTTACTACAAGATATTGAATATAGTTCCCTGTGCTCTACAGAAGAAACTTCTTGTTTATCGATTTTTATATATAGTGGTTAACCTTTGCAAATCTCAAACTCCCCATTTATCCATTCCCACTCCCTTACCCCCTGTAACCATTAGATTGTTGACTATGTGTCTGTTTCTGCTTTTTAGATGAGTTCATCAGTGTCCTCTTTTTTCTTTGTTTAGATTCCACATATGGGTGACATCAGATGGCATTTTTCTTTCTCCTTCTGCTGACTTCACTTAGAAGAACCATCTCCTCACGATGCTGGTTGATGGCCACACTTGGACCAGTTGTCTGAATGTTATGAGAATATATTCTCTGAACATAAAGCTTGTAACAGAGGCACCTATTTTATTATGATGTAGAAAGACACTAGAGGATATATTTGGCATATGAAGGATAACCGTGCTGAGAGAATTATTTTAAACTATAGACAGAAATCTGGCAATCTAGGGACCCTCAGGATCAAAGCACACTTAAACTTCTTCCTTAGACTTTTTGGTTGAATAAGCCAATAAATCCTCTTGAATTTAAAGCCTTTTTCACTTAAATCTTGATATTTACAACATCAAGAATTCAATCTCCTAAGAGGCTTGATTCACTGTTGTGTAAATTTCCCCTCACTTTAATGGTTCTGTTATTTTCCATTACATATTTAAGAAATGGGTAAGTGTAGAAGACCTTCAGGTTTTTTAGGTGACGTTTGAGTAGGGCCTGAGAAGATCCCATTATCCATACTGAGACAAGATAAAGCCCTCACTCAAGTCAGGCTGTTGTGTATTCAAAGGTGATTTTCACAATCAGGACTGAAGACATTGTCCATGTATCTATTCGGCGATATCACTTGATTGATCTTTGAATGGCAGTATTTTTTTTTGTCTATGAGTTGATATCAACACTTTCATGAACAAAAAGTTAGGATGAATATTTCAGTCTAATTTATTACAATGTATTCAACTTAACAAAATGACTAGAAAGTCCAATTATTTGCCCCTTTCATGTCATCTAATTATGTACATCTAAGACAGCTGATGAAAGTTATCCATTAAGTGAAACTTCTGATAGTCAAACACAAGTATTAAATTGACACACAGTATCCCTTCCATTGCTCGGTGTTTCAGTTTGGTCCAGCTGCCACGAAAATGTATCAGAGACTGGGTGTGTGGCTTAAACAACAAAAATGTATTTTCTCACAGTTCTGGAGGCTAAAGGTCTGAGGTCAAAGTGTTAGCAGGGTTGGTTTCTTCTGAAAGCTCCCTCCTTGGCTTGTAGATGCCGAATTCTCCGTGTGTCTTCGTATGGTCTTCCCTCCCTGTGTTTCTGTCCTAATCTTTTTATAAAGACATATTACATTGGATTTGGGCCCACCCTAATGACCTCATTTTAATTTGGTTACTATTTAAAGACCTTTCTTCAAATACAGTTACATTCTTAAGGTACTAGGGTTAGAATGTCAATACATGAGTTTGGGGGGCACGCAAACCCAGATGATTCTAATCTCTTGATCTGTCATTTTAGGCTCTAATTTATAACTCCTTCTTGCCCTCCCCACTTCTTTTCTTCTGTTCTTTCTTTCATTACAAACTGTCTTCAGTTTCCATGCTTCCTTCTTAAAATGTGGAAACAGCTGTGGGGATAATCATCTGGTGCCCAACAATGACAGCTGTGCGATGCAAACTATGGGGACGTTTACTCACACATGGCTCTGTGCTTGGTGAGGTCCCAGTAAAGGATAAAAATTTATCACAGCACAGAACCAACCTCCAAAAACCATTTTCTGTTTTCTAAGAGGAATGACAAATTACCTGCTCATAACCTAAAGGTGAATTTACACCCAGCCCTACTACAAAGTTTCCGAAGGTGATGTGAGAATGTGTGCTTTGACCTTGCCTGAATGTGAGATTTGTGGATCACATAGCCCAGTGTGCTTGTGATGGACAAAACATGACTTATTTCTGTTCTTAGCAAACAAGCATTTCCTGTGCTTGGAGTTTATTCCAACTTTAAAATAAAAGTCTTAAAAATACAGGTATATTCCACCCCTGAATGATAACTTGGGCAAACTTTGCAAAAAATAATCCCAGTTATAATTTATTCTGATTACCAGCTATTTCCCTTAAATTGCTATTGACTTTGCACTTACTAGATGATACAGCAGCTGTATCTTTTGTTAAAGTCTCCCCATTTGGGTGTTTTGAGCTAAAGTCAATTAAACCATATGGCAGAATCGGTTAAGAACAGATAGGCAGCACCTAATCTGATGAACACAGAGGATCTTACTCTTCTGTAAATTATTCTCACACCAAATGATCTTTCCATATAGTTTAGGCTGTAAATAGTCTGGTTAGTTCGCAGCTGAGCTGATATAAGATATTATGCTATTTAGATGTAAAAGTCCGTAGAGAGCTAGTAGCTAGGAATATAGCTAATTTTACGGAGCATTTATTTATGGATACACTGAGAACAAGTGTTTGAAAATGTTTGTGTGAAGAGACTAAAAGATTATGGAACTAAATTCTAGCAACTTAGAAGCAAATCATTAAAGAAGAGTAGTTGCCTAGTTGGAAAAAGAGGCCATTTCATTTTGTTTTGATTTTTCTGTTTAAATCTAAAGTCTTAAAAGGTAATTTTATTTCATTTTTTCTCTCTTTTTAATTGAAATATTGTTGCCACACAATATTATATGAGTTTCAGGTGTATTACATAGTGGTTTGACATTTGCAAACACTGTGAAATGATACGTTCAGTAACCATCTGTCCCCGCACAGAGTTGTTACCATGTTATGGACTATATTCCTTATGCTGTATGTTATGCCATTGTGGTTTATTTATTTTGTAACTAGAGGTCTGGTCTCCTTCACTAATTTTACCCCCATCTCAACCCCCTTTCTTCTGGTAACCACCAGTTTGTTGTCTGTACCCCAAGTCTGTTTTCAGTTTTTTTGTTTTGTTTTCCTATTCCACATACAAGTGGGATTATATGATATATGTCGTTCCCTCTCTGACTTATTTCACTTAGTGTAAAACCGTCTAGATCCAGCCATGTTGTCACAAATGGAAAAATTCCTTTTTTGATGGTGAAATAAGATTCTATCATACATACACCAAGTCTTCTTTATCCATTCATCTGTTGATGGACATTTAGTTTGCTTCCTTATCTTGGCTATCATGAATAATGCTGCTATGAACATTGGGGTGTATGTATCTTTTCAAGTTAGTGTTTTTATTTCCTTCAGGTAAATATCCAGAAGTGAAATTGTTGGATCATATGGTAGTTCTGTGTTTAATGTTTTGAGAAACCTCCATACTGCTCTCCGTAGTGGCTGCCCCAATTTGCATTCCCACCAGCAGTGCAGGAGGATTCCTTTTTCTCCACATCCTTACCAAGACCTGCTGTTTGCTGTCTTTCGAGGAGAACACTTTTGCCAGGTGTGAGATGGGATTCCCTGTGGTGTCGGTTTGCCACTTCATTTTAACGATGACACCCAGAGAGAGGCAGTGACTCATTTAAGGCTAAATGGCCTTTTCATAGCAAAGCCAGGATGGAGGTTTTGTCTTCACAATGGTCTTTCTACGTGAAAGAAACTAACATGAAATACTCCCATGGTAAATAGGAACGAGCTTATGTACGTTAGGTATCTGGCCTGCATACAAAGTTATTGTATCTGCGCCAACATTAAGAAATCTGAGTCTTGGTGACATTAAGTTGCTCCAGGTCTCCAGATGAAAAGGGACTGAGCAGGGTTTTGGACCCTGTCTGTGTGCATTCCAACCTGTGTTCTCTTTACAGTGCAATACTGTTTTTAATCTAAGATAATCACCGAGTTGACACTCTAAACAGACTCAGACGATCAGGATAAACTGGATTTATTCTAGGTCTGCTACTATAGTTCATTTAAGTCAACCACTTAGCTGTGGGCCACCTTGCGAGCTCTTGTAGTTAGCACCCCAGGGTCCTGTGTCTGATCCTAGGACCACTTATCCCATTGCTTTAGATGAACACTTTGCTCTGTGTTTCCCCATCAATAAAATATTGTATTAGGGGCAAGATGGAGTTCAAATTCAGTAGCTGACTATTTCTAAAATACAATCTCTCCTAAAAGCTGCCAACAATTCAGATTAACTCTACTTTGGGGTCAGATGTCTGAACGTCCCTCACTAGAGTTCATCTGTGTCTACCATGTACTATTTACTTCACATCTTTATATGTTCACTAAAGTTATCACCAGGCATTAAACAGACCGGACCATACTGTTCCCAGTTACCACCTTGAAGTGATGCAGTGGTACCAACCAGAGGCTGGTACCAGACAGAGACCAGAAGACTCTGAGAAGGAAGCCCTGAGTCTTAGATTCCCTGTCTACCACTCAGCAATCAGATGGCCTTGGTTTAATCCACTCATAACCTTTCAATTTTTGTATGGATGTAAGACGGGGACAATCATTTTGTCTCCCTCTCAACATTACAAAAATAAATGGAATAAATGTATTTTATAACAGGTTTTAAAATGGGAAATTATTATTAAACATTATACTTTATTGCTGGGTCCACAGTCCATGATGATTTAATTTAAATATTTGCAGCAGGAACTTACCAAGCAGTAAGTCATAGAGTAAGCCCAACTTTCAAAGAATCAAATAATAATTTGCTCTTAGGAAAATATGTCTCTTGAATGTGGCCCAGAGGAATAAAGGGAATGATCATCAGGTTTTTGGATGATTTAAGAAGAGTTTTGGATGATTTGGAGGGAAACTCAGTGCCTTAAATGGATTTGATTAGTATTATAATGAAACAGTAAATAGTTAACTTGGAGAAGAGAAAGTAGGGAAAAGAATGATCAAACTTGTAGGAAGCCAAATTCAACAGACAGGACTAAGAAAAATAAATTTAGAGTATTTTCATAGATACACTCTTGCCATATTTAAAAAAAAAACCTAAAAATATACCTGTTAACGTCCGTGAAGACAACAACTTTTCTCCATTTCTGTCCCAGAAGATTTAAACTATACTGATTTGCTGACCCTGAGATTGGTCTCACTTAGAAACATTTATGGAAAGCTCTGGCTCTGTTTGAAGAGAAGATATAACTTGAAACTTTGCATAAAGGAAATAAAGATTCTTTTTTTCTGAATCTCTGGAGTTTGGTACACTTTAAAGTGGACACGTGAGGATGAAAGACACTAAAGAACTCTGTGGTTCAAAAGTGAATGCAGTTTTTTTATTCAAGTGCAGTCAGTTACAGTGTGTCAATTTATGGTGTACAGCACAACGTCCCAGTCATGCATATACATGCATATATCCTTTTTCATTAAAGGTTATTACAAGATATTGAATAGAGTTCCCTGTGCTACACAGAAGAAATCTGATTTTTATCTATTTTAATATATAGTGGTTAACATTTGCACGTCTCAAACACCAAAATTTATCCCTACACACCCCTTTTTCCCCAGTAATCATAACATTGTTGACTTTGTCTATGAGTCAGTTTCTGTTTTGATGAGTTCATTTGTGTCCTTTCCCCCCCCTTTTTTTCAGATTCCACATATAAGTGATATCATATGGTATTTTTCTTTCTCTTTCTGGCTGACTTCACTTAGAATGATGATCTGCAGGTCCATCCATGTTGCCACAAATGCATTTTTTTATATTTTATGGCTGAGTAATATTCCTTTGTATAAATATCTCACTCCTCACCAGTCAGAATGGTCACCATTAAAAAGTCCACATACAATAAATGCTGGAAAGGGTGTAGAGAAAAGGGAACCCTCCTACACTGCTGGTGGGAATGTAGTTTGGTGCAGCCATTATGGAAGACAGTATGGAGATTCCTCAAAAGCCTAAAAACAGACTTACCCTATGATCCAGCAATCTCACACCTAGCCATATATCTGGAGGGAACTCTAATTTTAATATGAACACCCCAATGTTCATAGCAGCACTATATACAATAGCCAAGGCATGGAAACAGTCTAAATGCCCATTGACAGGTGACTAGGTAAAGAAGTTGTAATATATTTATACAATGGAATACTACTCAGCCATAAAAGATGATAAAATAATGCCATTTGCAGCAATGTGGATGGACCTGGAGATTGTCATTCTAAGTGAAGTAAGCCAGAAAGAGAAAGAAAAATACCATATGCTATCAGTCATATGTGGAATCTAAATAAAAGATCAATGAACTTATTTATAAAACAGAAACAGACTCAAAGACATAGAAAATAAACTTATGGTTACCAGGGCAAAGGGGGTAGAAAGGGATAAATTGGGAGGTCGAGATTTGCAGATACTAACTGTTATATATAAACTAGATAAACAACATATTTTTACTGTATAGCACAGGGAACTATATTTGACATCTTGTAGTAACTGATATGAAAAAGAATATGTGTATTGATATGTATGACTGGACTATTATGCTGCATACCAGCAATTGGCATATTGTAACTGACCATACTTAATTAAAAAAACAGACAGATTGAATGAAGGGACTCTTTACAGATCCATAGACAGGCTATGGGACACTGGTAAGGGATGGGTGTTCTCAAAGCTTGCACAGCAGGGAGCAGATTCTACCCTTGGCTGCAGGACCCAGGAAGACAGCAGTTATGGGGACTGGAGAGGTTCCAGTTCCAGCAGGGAACTACCCAGCAACCTCCTATAAAGGTTCACCTCCCAGTAGGCAGGGAGCTGGGATCCACTTCCCACCTCATTCTCCTGCCTCTGAGCTCCACCCCATGTCACCCATTGTCCAAACACACCTCAGAAGCCAGACAGCAAAAGAGCCTGGAGATGCCACCCATCTAGTTCAGCATTGGGGGCTGGCGAGGGCGGAAGGTGCCAAGAGTGCTTCTGGGAGGTCAGAGTCACAGCATTGTGCACATAGTTGCAAACAGCTCAGAGACGTAAAGGTGAAATGAAACATGAAGGTAATAAACATTGCACTGTATATTTCACACAAATCACGTTTGATCACCTTTTAAATTTCCTTAGATTAAATGAATATTTTAGTGCTACACATACTGGATTATTTAAAAAATATTTCCATCAGGTTAATACTGACTTGTTCAGAGAATGAGTAGAAAAAGTGTAGAAATTGGAACATTAGACCTCTTGCGGCATATTGTACCATACTATAGAAACACTTTCTTCTTTGGAGTGTTACTTTTTACTGGCAAGAACGGTATTGTGTAAATGTCATCTTAGAAATATATTGCGTGCATCAATGTCAAGGCTGTAATATTTTTTCCATATGGGAGGGAGTAAGTCTCATAAGAGTTACCTTCGTTATAGATTCTCCAAGGTAACTCGCAGCTGTCTGCATGGACCCTTAAAAACCCTGCACAACTGAA
The DNA here is from genome assembly GCF_048564905.1 of Vicugna pacos. Classification (NCBI taxonomy): domain Eukaryota; kingdom Metazoa; phylum Chordata; class Mammalia; order Artiodactyla; family Camelidae; genus Vicugna; species Vicugna pacos. The sequence continues at coordinate 1,533,918 of NW_027328872.1, forward strand.
CATAAATTATTTGAAATGCTTTTATTGGCAAATACACTGTGAAATCCTTGTCTTGATTGTGGCAACTGCTTTTTAAGCTACTTGGAAATGTTTGTTTCTTAAAAGCAGTATAAAAACTCAAAAATTGATCTACAATTTTAAATAGAATATATATATACATGTGTATATGTGTGGGGTGTATGTGTGTGTTCTTACAGAAAATATGTCAGGGTGATGCCAGCAATTATTCTTTTAATACTTAATGTGTTGTGAGATTATACACCACCTGTGCAAAACAGTATTTTGTCTACTGTCTTATTGAACAAAATGCAATACTATGGAATCTACACAAAGTCTGAGTGTTTGGAAATCAGAAAATAAGTGTGAAATCCTACTAATGAAGGGCTTCAGATTTTTATTGACTACAAGATTCATAAATTGCTATATATAAGCATAAAATTAAAATATTTATAAAATTTATAAGATGCTATATATAAACATAAGATTAAAATATTGGGGGTCATGGAATTTGTAGGAAAGTATCTAATATTTAACTGTGTCTTTGAGATGCGTTCAAAAAAGTGAGTAAATTAAATTGGCTGAAAAGGAATTTGCACGCAGTGTATAGATAACTCTATGCAGAGTAAACTTGTAAAATTACCATCGATCAGTGGTAATTTCTGCTGAGGAGGATGGGGTGGCTGTGCGTGGAACCAAGGATGTGTGTGTGTGTGTGTCTGCATTTGGGTTTGTTTGTGTCTGAACTCAGTGTTGTGGGTTTTTTTCCAGGATTGTTCTATCTTAAAATATTATCTCCCTCTGTGCCCACAAGTTTATTCATATTTGTCAACCAATTTGTCTCAATTTTGGGTTTAGAAAAACGGTCACCACAGGCGTACAAGCTTTAGGTAAGATTGGAGCCATCCTCTCGCCTTCCTATTGTACGTCTGGTTAACACCTAGCATACAAAGTAGACAGTGCACACTCCCAAAGTGAGGGCTGTCACGGAACAGACACAGAAGGTCAAACAAACACTTGAAGCCGGTCAGGGGCACATGCTGTGCACCGGGAAGCAGAGAATCAATCATGGGGTTGGAGACGGGAGCTTGGCTCTAATCCAAACCAGGGTGAGCTAATGGGATATCACACGGAGAGAGGTCTGAGGAAGACTTTAACCCAACAGCACTGAGAGGAAGCACCCAATTTGTGCTCTGATTTTCAAACAGAACACTCTTAGCAACAGATTTCTAAGTAGCACAGTGGGAATGCTGCGTTTCTGTCACTTTGAAAAATCATCTTATTTCACGAAGCATACAAATTTCTTGGTAAACAAAACCCACTTAAGATAAAGCTAATGAGGCATTTAGTGAAGAGGAAGATGTGTGAAAATTATACAGTGCTGGAAAAAAAGGTCTTTTATTCTTGGAGTTTAGGAGACGCAGAACAATACATTGTGCCATGAGGGTAGTTTCCCATTGTCATCATCTCCTATTGTGTGGGTCCACAGACGTGTGTCATCCTTCACAGACGAAATTACTGCTGGAAGAATGGAGACAAAAAAATGGGACAAAGTATTCCACCTTAGAAAATTACATCCAGAATCTGTAGACAGCGTCTCAGAAAGTAGGTTTCATTCAAACATGAAAGTTACTCTGAACCCTTCCAAGAAATGCTCAGAAGTCATTTTGAAACCTTTCAGTTTCCGTGAACTATTACAGCACATTTATAGAAGGTAAGTGAATGTTAGTGGATCTTTAAAAATTATAGTGCTTTATTTTTCCAAGCATCTCCTTAAAATGCAGAGCAATGCCATCGAGGCAGCTTTAAGATCTAAAAAAATGTTAGAATCCTCTTTATCTAACCATTGCAGGCAAGGAAAAAAAACCCCAAAAAACTGCTTAGTGCCTACTTATGAAATGCTCCCAAAGACAAAGATCTTAAAAACTGGAGATGGTAAAAATACAGTTTCAAACACATGGTGCCCTTTACTGCACTACCAAGCTCCATGCTGAGTTGGCAGCCTCAACGTATTAGAAAAAATGGCCCAGAAATGTATGGAGTTCCCCTCTTTCCTCAGAGTCAGAGTCACTGAAACAGGGGTGCTCGGGCACTCAGCCCACTGTGCTCACTCTGGGATGGTTGTGAAAAAACTGACTTGCAAAATTTCCCCAGACAGAAAAATACAGCAGACACATAGCTTTCACTATCTGGAGGACTAAACTGGTTCTTTAGATTTTAAACAAATGTTCTAGGTACATCTAAAGGCCAGATGTGTAAACATTTCATGTTCCTGCCAACCAGACTGAAGGGAAGAGCCAAGGTGACTGCTCTGTTATTTATATATTTATCCCTTTTGTTTGTATTTTTCACAAGACTGGTAGATCATCTTTCATCTGTTTACAGTGTATCATGACGAAGTTTCCAATACTATAAGCATAAAAGGATGCCAGATCTTAATGTTTTGAGGCAGAGTCCACATCTGGGGCTGTCTAAGAGCTTCGGTGTTGAGATGTAGTTTACTGGTGAGAAATCGATTGTGCATTATACGTAAAAAAAGTTCAATATGCTATTCAATAAACTCACTTAAAAATGTACACAAAAGCCCCTTTAATATTCAATTTCATTTGATAAGGAGCATTGCTCCTACAAAACTGTGGGTCTGGACCAAATGAAATTAATTTAAAAGTCAACATATCTTCCAATAATGACAGGTGGTAAAATGATGTGCAAAGTACCCAGACAGACATCTACACTAAAACAATCTCAGATGGTACAATCCTAGGTGGGAGACTAGTATAAATTGTCTGCTGATGGAAGGATGGTTGAAGCAGTGCCCTATGTTTACATATTTTGTGTAATTGTCTCAATTTTTCCTTACAGAAATCCTTTGTAGTACAGATTCAGAATTCATGTTTTCCAGATTATAGGTTATGGTCCCCTGACCTCCAGGATCTTTTGGAGAATCACGGGGAAACAGGATGCACTGAATGGTTTTAAGGTAATAATGCAGAGAATGGCTAATTACACATGCCTCATTTAGTAATAAACAGTATAAGTAGCTACATTTTTGTAGTTTTGTAGATGAGTTCATTAGTGGCCTCTTTTTTCTTTTCTTTTTTTGATTTAGATTCCACATATGAGTGATATATGGTATTTTTCTTCCTCTTTCTGGTTGACTTCACTTAGAATGATGACCTCCAGATCCACCCATATTGCCGCAAATGGCATTATTATTATTATTATTATTATTATTATTATTATTATTAATCATTGAGTAGTATTCCATTGTATAAATATACCATGACTTCCTTACCCAGTCGTATGTTGATGGACATTTAGGTTGCCTCCAGGTCTTGGCTATTGTTCTTGTGTTTCTGTGAGCAATGGGGTGCATATGTCTTTTTGAATTAGGGATGGGAAGGGATAAATTAGGAAGTTTGAGATTTGCAAAGGTTAACCATTATATATAAAAATAGATAAAAACAAATTTCTTCTGTCTAGCATGGAACCATATTCAATATCTTGTAATAACCTTTAATGAAAAAGAATATGAACATGACTATATGTATATATATTTGCATGACTGGGGCATTGTGCTGTGCACCAGAAATTGACACACTGTAACTAACTATACTTAAGTTAAAAAAAAGTTTTAATAAGTGAATGAATTTCAGTGGATTTTTCATAATATTCACACAGATGATGGTGACTAAGAAGACTGTTAAAATTCTTTACATTCTAGGGCAGTCTTGTTTTTCCCAAGAGTGGACTGAGATGTTCCATGGTGGTTTAAGGAAGGCATAGGGCACTTTTCACACTTGCTGGAAAACAAACCCTTCTAAAGTCAGAAATTGCCCCACTGACTAGTTCTAGCTTAAAAGTTAATTTGCCAATCTCTTTGTGTTTTTGAATCTCCATTTTTTCCAGGTTATGTATGATATAAACCAATAAGGGTTATTGAGACTAGTGATAAAAGTATCTCCTTCTTGAAACAAGAAATAGGTTAAATGGACCAGCAACTGTTAGGAAAGTTAAGTGTTACTATCCATCCACAAAAAATATGGTAATAAACTCGTGTTCCTTACCTGCCAAGTGAAGAGGAGAGGGGTGTAACTCGATTTACCTCAACAAGGCATTTTGAGTTTTACAAACATAAGAAAAATTTCATTTTAATTAAGCCATTTGACAGTCTTGTCAAAATACCTTGGCTAATTACATTAATTCACTCTTTTTGGTCATTGAGTTAATGTGGGCAACAGACATCTCTTTCACCTTAATTCTCCCATTGTCTAAATCTTTTTCTTTGTTTTTTTTTTATAACAAGTATTATATTTTTTTAAGTCTGTTCTAGCTTGATAACTGGGGTAAGGGAACATTCTTCACTGAACAAACAGAAAATCAGTGGACAATTATCAATCTACTCAGCATCTTCCTGCCTTTCAAGGAGTTTCCACACTTTCTTCTCATCCTCTGTCCAGACTCCCTAATGAGTTTTTGCACCAGGTGAGTCCTCACAAGGAAATGATTTCCTGCCACAGCCCCGATATCAGCCATCTCTCTTGACAGCTCTCTTTATCAAATGAGGGAAGAAACTCTCCAGGGATTGGAGTCACCTCCTTCTCTGTCCTCCTCTTCTAAATCAGTAAGGTAATTCAAAGTCAGCCCCGAGGAAGACAAAAGCAATTGGCTAGCTTGTCTTCACTTCTGCACTGCCAATATAGTCATCACATCCATCGCTCAAGATATCCTCATGGAAAGGACAAATGATTGAATGAATGAGTAACTAAAAGTGATTCATCCTGTCTATACCTTTGAGGCTGCCTGCTTATGATGTGGTTTGATGTCCTCACACGCTCTTAGAGAAAATGCTCTAAGTGGAAAAGGAAGGCTATCATGGCTTCGTAGACAATGGAGAAATTTATCATTGAATACGTGACTTCTTAGCGACTTTAGATTATACCACGGGGAGCATTTCACTGAATGGGCTGTATGCGAGTTTGGCCCATGACAACTATAATAATCAAAATTAGATTATTATTATGTTTCAAACTTGTCAACACAGAAATATATTTTTGAATAGATTTCTTCTCAGATGACAGATTCCTTCCTCCCCTTTCCAATTTACTATGCAAAAAATATATTAAATCATCTTTATTAATAGTTAATTTTTCCCCACTTGGGGGAAATAACATAAGGTGGAAAGGCCATATAATTCATCTGCAGAAAGAGTTAGTGGGATGAGAATTCCACAGGAAAGATACAGAGAACCAATTAAAGTAATGGAACCCATTAAATGTTTCCATTGCATGAGTGTTTTGCTTACAGTGTCAAATTAAGGAGAGTCCCATAGCGGTCAAGACCGTGTCTCTGCAGTAGACATCTGCGCATGTTGCAGGCTAGAATCCAGACTCTGCTACTAACCAGAGTTATGAGTTTAGCAAGTTATTTCACCTCAGCTTCTTCTCCAGTCATTGGGTTTATAACCAAATGGTTTATTCAAAGGGATAACTCTTATTGAGTGTTCATAATATTATCTACAGGTAATGTACATTCAATAGCAATTTTAGTACTATTAGTAAAATAAATATTATCCACTAACGCAGGATGCTGTAGCCTTTGGGTGAAGAAGGGTACGCATTTCTAAGAAACAACAGGAATCAACTGTTATTCTTTGACCACAAGGTTAAAGCCCAAAGCATATGACAAGTGGAACGTGTACTGATGGTGGTTCTGATCTGTATGATGGGGATGCACTTAAAATGCTGGTTAGAAAGTGAAGATACCAAGTAAGAAGGACCCATTGTGGCAATTTCCTGCAACCACAAACTTCGTGCAGTTTGGGTGAAGGTTCTCGACAATCATTTTCCAATCCCACTGGCCCGAATCCATATGTCTTCAACCCTAGATTATAATATTTTCTTTAAAATATTCTCCTGTCTCCAGACATTGTCCATCAAACCTAAAACTTGCTCATCAATTTGCAAATTAATGTTCAGAAAGCACTGTTTCAGTAGTGTCCCCCTTGAGTTTCAAAACCATCGATTTCTCCACTGCCTATAAACAAAGTGCAAGTTCTTTAACCTTCACTCAAAAATCCCCGTATTACCCCCAATTTTCATATCTGAATCTAGCCTTTACTTACTATCCTTTTAAAACCATATTACAGCTAGCATATACTCTAGACATCTCGCCATTACAGTCCATCAGATACGATACTGCACACAGCCTTATGCATCCAGTCTTTTACATTCTGTGTCTGATACATTCCTTGAGTTGGATGATGCATCTAGTAAATATTTGAATTTACATGAAATTCTCAACAGAGTGATTTGTATTAAGTACTTTTTGACACAATGATAGGACAATTTGTCAATGTTCAAACTCAGGTTGGGAGGCCCCTGTTCCAGAGATTATAACCAGCTCAGACAAAAATTAGTCACCTCGTACCCTTCCCTCTTTCCCATCTTCAAAGCCCCTGGTAATCATTTTTCTTAAATAGATTTGTATATCTGGTTTCTCTTTTTCTGTATATCCTCCTTCGGCTGGTTAATTGTGAGGATGTTCTAAGTGGTCTCCCTCCTTCCAAATTGGTCTGTCCTCTGCCTTGCTCAGTGCTTCCAGGCTGGTTGTACCCAAGCTCTACTCCATGAATATTCTGCAATGGTTTCTTATCCCATGAAGCACCAAATCCAAACTCTTTCACAAGACACTCAAAGTTCATAGGCTGTGATCTTCACCCTCCTCCACCTCTTACATTCTCTCTCTACTGCATGTAGTAATTGCAGGTGTGCAATATTATATCATTTCTGAGCACTGATCTTTGCTCATTATGGCAGTCAGACCCCAGGGTACTGCCAATAATTCCCAAACTCTGGTGGGCATGCTTTTGTATAACTCCTGTCCCTGGATTTTGGTTGGAAACTGTCATTTGTTTCTAATCAATAAAATTTGGCAAAAGTGGGGCTATCACTCCTGTGATCAAGTTACATTATATAGTAAAGGTTAAGGGATTTTGCAGATGTAGTTAAAGTCTCATATAAGTTGATTCTGAGTTAATAAAAAGGGAGACTGTCTCAGGTGGGCCTGGCTTAATCAGATGAAAGCCCTTAAAAGTGAGTGGCTACCTTTATGGCTTTGTAGAGGTGAACATCCACGTTTGAAATGCCCATGGAGAAGGGAGCTTAAGGAAGCTTTCAGACCCCTGGCTCCATCCAGTGACAAATCAGGACATCAGCCAACCAGCCACAAGAATATTAATTCTGCCAACAAACTGAATGAGCTTGGAAACCAGTTCTTCCCCAGTCATGCCTCCAGATGAGAATGCGGACCAGGACAACACCTTGACTGCAGCGACATGAGACCCTGGGTAGACGGACTCAGCTAGGCATGCCCAGACTCCTGCCATGGGGATGCTGTAAGATAACAAATGTGTGCTGTTTCAAACCACCTAACAGGTTGTGCTCTGTGATGCAGCAATAGATAACAATAAATCATACAATTATTTTTGCCTGCAACATGTTTTCACCCTACTCTCTACTCAGGTCTGCATCTCACTAAAATAATCCTTTGAGAATCAACCTAAATATCACCTCTTCTGTGAATCATTTTCTCACTTACTAGCATGGGTTAATTACACCTGCTCTGTGCTTTCAGTGTTTTCTACAAATCCTTATTGATACTCAACATGCTAAACTAGAATTTGATTTTACACATGTGTTTCTTACAGTTAAAAAATGATTTCCTTGAGAGGAGACTTCATGTCTAAGCAAACACTCAGCGTATGCATTTGAATATATTTAAATAATATAAATATTTAACACAATATTTAAATAATAATTAATATTACATTAGATGCTCTAATGTCATTTGGTATTATGAGCACAATTTTGTGGATTCTTATGGTACTTGAACTATCTATTAAATATCTCAGAATACTTTGCTTTAAAAAAGAGAGGGAAGTAGAATTCTTAGAAAAGGAGAGAACAGAAATTGGGAAAATTCAGGGAGAAGAGAAAAAATTTCATCTTAAAGGATAATTTTTTAAAAATAAATTGATGCATTTTATTAGACCCAAGAAATATTTGTTTATTTATTTATTTATCCAACTACATTTGTGTTTTTTATTCAGTTATTTTAAACTGAAGTACAGTCAGTTACATGTCAATTTCTGGTGCACAGCACAATGTCCCAGTCACGAATAACTTTTTAAAAATGATAGTTGGACATGAATATATTAGTTTCAAGCAGTGACTTGATCTCGATCAGAATGAGTTCTAAATTTTACTGTTACTCTGAAATGAAATAAGATGAGATGAATTAAAATGAGAAGAAGAAAACGGTTACCATTTCTGGAGTTCCGACACAGTATACCTGATGGTGATTTCATGGTGTCTGATGGATGACATGTGAGATGAAGCTTCAAAACCCACAAAACAGGGGTTAGACTAACGGTAGGTAACGAACACTAAAAGCGTAAACTAAGTGCGAGGAGTCTGATGCACACACGCCGTGAGGAGTGGCGTGGCTGGGTTTACACGGATCCATCGCACTCATGGAGGGAGGGCAGGCATTTGTCCTCTTCCTGGTGACAAGGCTTTCAGAGATGGTGCCGTGCACCAATGACCCATGGAAGGTACTGTCTCATAACCCACAGTTCCCTTCTATCAGAGGAAGACGTGTGAAACGTCTGGAACTAGCAGAACATTGGCGGATTATCCACCAGGGTGATGTCATATGGTCCACGAGATGATTTATCTTCAGATGAAGGATTTAATTGTTTTAATAGAAAGAGAATGCTGATCAGCTTCAGCAATGCCATGTGCAAGGGCTTCTCGCTACATCTTATCTCAGCTTATAGAAACTCACTTCCACATAGACATTTTGATAGTCGTGAAACAATAAATCAGGTAAGATATCAATAACATGTATTTTCCAGAGTGGTGATTGTTTACCCGCAATTGTACAGCTAGTAAGTCACAAAGCAGAACACAGCTTTCTGCAGTGGGTTCTGAGATCTTCTGCATTGGAACTGACCATGTGCCAATCAGCCAGTGCATCACCTTAACTCTAACCCTAACCCTTCATGTGAGGTGAGGAACCATCTTCTGCTATTTCTGTACAGCTGACAATTCTCTGAAACAAAGGCCACAGAATTTGGAGTGAAAATATCAGCCTATTTGTTATCCTTTAATGTCCAGGAAAATGTCTTCTAAAAAGATTTAAGCAAAACAACAGAGACCTGAATTAAGGGATTTCTTACTTTGCCACAGCTAGCTCTAAAACCGTGGGTGTGTCCACTTCCATGTCTCAACTTCCTCACTTGCAAAACTGGGTTACTTATTCCTGCCCTGCCTGCATCACAGAGCAGTTGTGGAAATGTTATGGACTAATGTGGGTGAGACCTGTCTGGAAGCCACATGATGCCTGAGAACTCTAGCCACAATTTCCACCCTACACAGAATCCATTCCTCAATATTTGAGTTGATTATTCAGCCAGACTCCTTGAATCATGGGGGGAAAAGCACATTATTGAAACCCTTTCTTTCATTTACTAACGTAGACTATTCTATTTCATGCTTTATAAAATGTTAAGTTTATTTTTAAAGGATCAGGATTCATCAGTATCAAAGGAAAAGAATGAAGTGCTTGACTGTGGTTGTATTTCTCCGTACATAGGACCAGATAGCCCTCACTCAGCTAACTGAGATTAATCAAGCACAAATAGCATTTAAAAAAAATTCTATTTCATTACTTGTAAATTAAAGTGTACGTATAAATTATATGTATGTGTGTATATATATGTAACATGAGAATGAGAGAGGGGGAGAGAGATGGGGGATCTCTACTACCATTTCCCTTTGCGGGCCTTGGAGATGAAGAAAGGGCCATGAACCAAGGACTGTGACAGCCTTTAGCAGCTGACAGTGGCCCTCACTTTTTAGCCAGTGCAAAACCAGAGGCTTCAGTGTTACAGCCACAGAGAACTTAACTTCTGCCAACAACTCAAGTGAGCAAGACATGGGTTCCCCCTTAGTTCTCCCAGAGAGAAACACAGCCTGCTGACACCTTGATTTTAGCTTGGTTAAACTTGTGAATTTTCCCCTAGAGACCTGGAAAATAGCCAATCTGCGTTGTCTTCAGCAATCAAGTTGGTGGGACTTTGTTATGTCAGCAATAAAAAATGAATACAGTTCCATCAGAGACTATGAAAACAATTAAGGACGTAACAGATTCTCCACCCTTCGTCTTTCAGTTCCTAGGAAATGGTGGCCATTGGTCACAGGAAAACTGGTTTACCAGCCATTAGTGCTGTTCACAGATGTTCTGCTTCCTCTCTTCATCACATAATGAGGTTTACTGTCCCTGCCTCCTTGAAGTAAGGTCCAACTATGCCACTTGGTCAGCAGCATGCAAGCAAAGGCGTGCTACATCCAGAACGTCACCTGTCAGGTCTTTTTCAGTTCTTCCCTGTGATTAGAAATGTTCCAGATCTGTCTGTGTCTTTGATGAAATCAAGCAGCAGCAGAGTTCCCCACTAACTGGATGCCCATGAAGTGTGAATAATTGAGAAGGCAAAAAAAAAATTGTTCGTTTGAAGTCACTACATTTGGGGTTTATTTCCATGGTGCAGCCCACCTTGTCAACCCTGACAGTTACGCTGATCCAAAAAAAAAGAAAAAAAAGCTCTCCCAGCGTTCTGGAGTTAATAATAGCCCAGCAGTCAGTTTCACGGTGTAAATTTACATTCAGGCGTATGCAGAGGGAGGAAATACAATTCTCTTGTTCTGTTTTGCCAAATTATGTAGAACTATAACAGTATAGACAGATTAGATGATATTATAAGAAAAATTTAACTTGAATTCATCTTCCAGCAACAGTGGGCTAGTTAAAGACCAACAGCTGAACAGCTGAGCAGTTGCTCCACTACTGAGAACACATAGTAAAGTGCCAGAGAGGAGGTACCAGGTAGCCACAAAGGGGTGAAGATGTGAGGGGACATAATTCAGCCCATAATACATCACCGACCCAACTGTGTGCTTGGGACATTCACCAAGATTGAAACATAGGGGCCATAAAATGACAACAAAATTAAAAGAATCTGGGAGACAAATCAATGAAGCTAGAAATTTATTTAAGAAAAAGAAACAGATCAATTCTCCTTATTTTCAAGAGTCATGTTCTTTAAAATGAACACTGGATAAATAAATACTGTATCATCCCTTCTAGGGAATATATTCATATTTATCCATCCCTCACATCAATTATACTCTTAAATACCAAAAATACTTATCCTGGTAGATTCTTTTTTCTTTATTTGCAAGGGATGTTCAGATGTTAAGTGACTTGCCAGGGGCTGCCCCACTAACAGGTGTCAGAGGTGGGATTCAAATGTGGTCCAATGGCCCCGAACCAGGGCTTCCTCACTTCCTCCCCGATCTGTCCTCTGGTCATTTCCATATGAGGCCTGAAACAAGAGGGCAGCATGCGCCCTGGTTCTACCTTGGCTGGGACATAGGCATCATGTCTAAAATTTCTCAGCAATCTGTGCAAGTCTGTTGATGACCAGTAAATCAATCAGAGTATTGAGTTTGGGGTTATGAATACATTTTAGTGAGTATGCAAATTCTCAAATACAGAATCCACAAATAACTAGAAAGCAACAGACTTCTGAAAACCCAGTGGGTCAAAAAGAAATCACCATGGAAATCAAAAAATACTTTCAACAGCATATTAATATGCAAACAGCATATCAAAACTGGTAGGATGAAGCTTAATCAAAGCTTAGAGGAAAATTAACTGCATTCAGAGGCATAATTAGAAGAAAAGAAAGGGAGTGGTAAAAATAATAGAGAAAAGTAATTAAATTGATCAAACATGATAAATTAATTGAAAGAAAGACATTCTTTGAAAGGACCAATAAAATTGATAAACTTTGATCGATTTGGTGAGAAAAAAATTGGAGGGAAGACATAATTAATTAATATCAGGAATGAAAAGGAGATATTACTGCAGACAATATAGACATTACATGGTTCATAAATTTTGACAGACTTTTTAGTACCAGTGAATAATTTTATAGCAATAAATAAGAAATAGTAAAGGAAATAAAAATATCCTAGAGGAAAATATCCTAGAAAAATACAATTGAAGAAGAAAAATGGAACATATATATAGTTTTCTATTTTTAGTAAAAATAATTGAATCTAAAATTTAAAGCTTTTCCATGAAGAACACTCTTGTTCTAGTTGTCTTCATTGCTGAATTCTTGCAAACAATGTAGGAAAAATAAAACACACACCCACACTTTTCTGAATATTATTAGAAAAAGAGTGAAACTTCTCAACTCACTTTATGATCCAGCAGAAATATTGATAACAAACCCTAACAAAAATATTACAAAACAAGAAATACAGGTCCTTGTTTGTCATGAAAATGGACTCATATATGACAGAATGGAGTTCATAAACTGACCCACAGATGATATGGACACCTGATTTATGACAAGGACGTCAGAGCAGAGGAGTTAAGAAAGATGAGAATTTCAAAAACTTGTGCTAGGTAAATTGGACGTACATATGGAAATAAATCTGACCCCATCTTAAAACCATCAATTTCACATGGATGAAACGTCTAGATAATATAGATGATTCTTGCATTACCTTGGGATGGGGAAATATTTCATAAGCAAAATATGAAAAGCACAACTAAAGCTTAAGGAAAAGATTGTTGTGTTGAACTATTTTAAAATTAAGAACTTCATTTCACTACAGACACCATGAAGAAAGTGAAAAATCAAGGCACAAAGTTTCAGAAGATGCTGAGAACACTTTGACCTGAAATTAAACACATCTAGAAAATATTAAGAAATTTTTCAAGTAACTAGGAAAATAGAGACAATTTAATAGCAAAATAGGCAACTTCATAGGTGAAGATTCTAGAAAGCCAATAAGAGTGTGAAAAGACTGTCAGCTTCATTAGTCATTTGGGAAATGCCAACAAAACCCATTGCAAGCCACCAGCATACACCATCCACTAAAGAGAAGACGAAAAAGATGGTGCTGTTAAGACCACGTATTGGCAATATTGTAGTAATGGAGGAATTACTAGACACTCTTGGGAGTGTAAATTATGTTCCATCCCTTTGGGAAGCTGCTTGTCAACATCTCATATGATTTAATATATTTGTGCAATTCAACTCCTAGGTACACACAACCAGAGGACATGAAATAGAATTCCAATAGAAGATTAAAACACATAAAAAGATTAGCAAGTGGATCAAAAAATCAGATGGATGGATAAAGCAGAGACTCTTCATGATGATGCAAAACAATGAGAAAGAATGAATTGCTACGTGTAAATCACACAGTAATCTCACGAAAATAATGAGCGAAAAAAAGCCTTTTAAAAAAGCACACTTTTGTGTAAGTATTAAAAAGCTGAAAAAACAAAACAAAACACTAAAACCACTCTAAGATATGAGAAGTTTGGAGATGAGTTAAGTTTGAATTGGGAGGGAGCACAAACTGGCACCGTGGCACACGGTATCCTGTCCTTGACCTGTGAGTTTGCTACGCTGGGGACTTGACATTGTGGCAACTGATTGAACTGCTCACTTATGGTTCATTTACTCTTCTGTAACTTTGTTATAATTCAATGAACGATTTTAAATGACTTTTAAATACTAAAGTATGACTTAAATTATTCAAAAACAATGATACATCCTGAGAACATACAGCAAGCCATTTCAGAAGAGGACCTTTAGAGATCACCTTCTGTCTCTGCTTTGCCGTCAGTCTACCTATCTCTAAAGATGGCAAACAGGTGAGTTATTTAGATAACTAACCCAGGGGAAAAAGGCAACATAAATATTGTAGTATCTGATTTCAGCCTGCTAGGCTGGAAAATTAATTTTGTAATTAAAAATTTAAATGTTATTACAAAGAGGGTGTGGTTTGGTTTGGGAATCACACTGAGTACATTTTATAAAGCAGAATAATTTTGCTAAGAAACTGTCATTTTTTTCAAAATTAGGTGATCCTAATTTTGCATATTGTTAATTATAACTATGAATTACCTGAAAAAAATCCGTCTCTTATCTAGTCATCCCCATATACTCTCAGTAATGAAACCCATATTAATGGAAATGCATTTTAAGTAATTACATTCTGAAATAGCTCTGAGGTTAGAAGCTTGTTTACTATGGACACAAAGAAAATAAAACTATTCAAGTTGCTTCTGTGGATGAAATTAGTGACAATACTTCTCTGTTTTGGAACTTACCCCATGGTTTGGATGCTGAAGAGTCAATTGAATCTAATTATGAGACTTCAAAATACTGCTACCCTAATAGTAAAGCATATAGTCATTTCTCACCAAAATATTACAGTCCTTAAAATTGTCACATACTAAAAAAAAATCAAAGGAATACTCATAATGTTATAAAGTTCATTGTATTCGGCTACTTCACAACAGTTTACTAACAATTTATCATAGAAAAATATAATGAATAATTATATTTTATACATTCAATTGTAATAATAAGCTCCCTTTGAATAAATATTCACTAGGTAACATTGAAAAAATTTACATTGAGGTTGTCAAAAGTTAGTAATCTTATCATCTCTTTTTATACCTAATCTTACACACATACGCACACACATTTTCTATTTCCTCTTTGGGTCTTACCAGATCTTACAGACTGCAGTCAAGTGCAGAGACAGACAAAGTATATGCATCGCATACTGTGTTCATAAAGGCAAAATAGGCAAGTAGTGAACAGGCCTTAATCTGGTTATTTTTTAATTAATAAGACAACTACTCTGGGCTACACATATTTTTTAGTCCCTGTAGAGTTAACAACAGATATTCAAAGGAAAATCAGCATTCACAATAAGAGCAAAACTTTTTTTTAATAATAATTTAGCGTCTAAGGGCTTTCATGTAACTAATCTCGTTGTATAAAATTTCATGCACTTGTCAGGGCAGTTCTAGAGATGAGTAACTGACACCTCCAAAAAAATTACAGGAAAAACTCAAAGTTGTATCAACTGGTAGATGTAAATTGTAGCCTTTAATAACCAAAGTAATGTTTTCTCAGTACACTAGTTACTTTCTGAATTTATCGTGGCATATCACGAAATATACCAAGTAAAATTATGTTAATAAACATTCTTTCTGCTCACAAACATAAAATATACTCCAAATGCCTTCAGAATTCCTTAGTTCTAATCTTAGTGTCACTTTCAAACTCCTTCAGTGCCATCTTTAGTTTCTCAACTTCCAAGATGTATAAATATTGAAAATTGGACCGTGGAAAACTTTTTTACTAATTGGAACTAAATATTGAATAATTGATGAACTACTTAGAAATATTTTTGTAAGATTTAATAATTAGAGCCAACTGAGAAAAATGAGAACTCCAGTTTTCCTGAAGATTGGCTGTTGAGAAAAATCAATACATAAAAATCACAAATAACAAAGATGGATAGCAAGTTACTGCTTCCATGAGAAAAGGATTCTTTATTTTAGAAAACATATGTATGCAGAGATTCAGCCAATGGCAAATATTTGAAACATATAAAATGATTGCAGACATAGAAAGTGAGTTACTCAGTTGCTGTTCAGTAGAGTGTCAGTGTAAGGTGAAATGTGTGACTGTCACCGGATCTCGGCTGGAAAAGCACTTTAGAGATACTATTCAAGGTCAAGTGTACACTTGAAACTGAATTGCAACCACAGCTGAGGTGTAACTCTTCCTCAGTTATTGATTTTCCCCCCGTTACTCCAGAGGTTGACCGCAACTTTCTCTCTGCCTAGAGCAATCTGGAGAAAGGTGCTAGGCATGTAAGTCCTAGAGACAGAAAGTCCAGTTTTCAAAATCTATTTGCTACGTGACCTTGGGCAAGTTTAGCAAACTCTCTGAGTTTCAGTTTCCCCATCCGTAAAGTAGGAATCATCATAAAACCTATCTCATAAGGATGTGGGAAAAGTAAATGCAAGAAAAGGCTTTCTCACAGTACTTGCCACAGAGTAAGAACTCAACGTGTAATAGTCACTACTGCCGTGGTTGTTAATAACATTTCTGTTTCTCTTAGCCCTTGACTGTTACAACTGTAGAGCCACAGTCTCACACCCTCAGAGTCATGCTGGCCTGGTATTTTAGGTTCTCTGAGTGTTGTGATCTCTGAGAAACCTAGCTGGTTTGCCCATTCTTAACTTTTCTTATACTTCTCATTAATAAGGCTGGATGAACCACCTAGTCTTTTCATACCTGGGACCACAAGTATCTCAGGACGAGGGCTGGGTAGTTTTTGAAATCAGTTTTCAACAGGTTGCTAGCTGCACTGTAATCTACTTAGTAAACTCTTGACAAACATTCTCAATCAGACCTCATGTTAATGTATTTTACTTGCTGGAGAATAGTATGGAAGGTGTTCTGGTTTGAGAAAAGGTTTGTTTTTTTTTTTTTTTTTGAGGACTTGTATGAAACAAATTAAAATTAAAGGAGCGAGACCAGATTTTAGGGGTGTTTATTTAGGACATTAAGCTGAAGAATTTGGACCAATGATTGCAAATTTATTACATCTTTCTGGTTTACTCTGATGGGTTATTTACAGGCTTGCAAAATTTCTGAGTTAAAAATGCTTGTAAGAGCATGCGTCTTGTTTCTTCAAGAAAACTTACTGCCATCAATTATCAATGTTTTCCTTGAAATATGGAAGAACTCATGAGCTGTGTCTGCAATTCTGAGCTAGACTATACAGTCAGAAAGAGGAACTACAGAAATCTCAGTCTCAGGAGTCATAAGGAAGATAGATTTAGGTCAGCTCTATAGGGTAGATTGATGTGGCAAGGCTGAATCAGAGAGTAAGTGGTTGTTCAAATGAATCAGATTAGTTATTTGTAAACTTTTTCACAACATCTTTTTTGTTTTTCTAGAGTATTTATTTTGTAAAGATATCCTGATGTCTAAAACCAGCCTGCAGTCTTGAAGGTGAGCACTGCAGAGTAGATGCTTCTGTCGTCAAATTGACTCCTCATGGTGTATTAACAACCTACTCCAAAATCTCAGGGGCTTAAAGCCAGACACGTTTATTTCTCACTCATGATGCATGTTCACCAAATGCCAACAGGGGACCCCCCCACATCCTCCTCACTCGGGGACTCAGATTGATCAAACATCCACCATTTAAAAGAATCACACTGAAGAGAGAAGCGACACTTGCACAGTCTTACATTGATAAATAAATGTTCTTACCTGAAAGTGACACTGTAGCCCAGTGCCACTGGCCAGACTGGTCACGTGACTTTGCCCAAGAGAAGGCCTCGGGGGCAGTGACGTAAAATCCTTCCACGTGCCTGGCAGCAAAGATGGAGCAGATATGGAAGAGCATTAGACAAAAAGCTTTATTATACTGTCATAGAAAAACTACGTTTAACTTAAGTATTGGAAATACTTAAGGTATTGGAAAATCAATATTCCTCAACTGATGGAAAGAGAGCTCCCTACTAGAAAAATTAATAATGATGACATACTTGATGACCTTATCTCCAGGGGTCAGACACCTTCCTGTGGGCCATGATTTGATCTTACAACTCCATTCCAGTGTCAGCACAGACGATGTTGCAAGAGTAACCGATATGAAACCCGAGGCTTAGAAAGGTTAAGGGATCAGCATAAGCTGTGTGGCTGGTAAGTCAAGCAGCCATTGGTTTCCTATATTCAAACACTTCAAAGGAACATTTTAAATTAGTGTCTCCCGCTTTCATGCTCATGCAATTCACTTGACGATCTTACTAAAAGGAGATTCTGAATCAGTAGTTTTGGGTCCTGAGAGTCTGCATTTGTAACAAGCTCCCAAATGATGGCCGGATCGCTGATTCATGGACTGGCCTCTGAGCAGCAAGACTTTAGAGGAACCACAGGTCATTTCTGCACGTTGTCAGTCACCACCGTCTACATGACCTCTCTCCCATGTGGGAGGACCCTCAGAGGCAGTGCAGGAATCACATGTTGAATTGCACATATGTCTTTTAACTTGGTAAAACTTTGAGTAAAAACATTCCAAAATGCACAGATGATGAGTAAAGCCACATGTTAACTTTGAGACTGCATCGTCTGATTCCCCCTTTGAATTGCAGTGAGAGTCAGCTGATGTGTGTACCTGGTGTGTGCAGCGCCGAGTCCACACCCACGGAGGTCAGGGTTAAGGAGAGGGGGTAACTGTACTCTGACATAGTACAATCGTACACTTCATGGTGTTTAGGATAGGTTGGTAGCTATTAAGATGGGCACTTTGCAAAAAATGCATTTATTATTTTCTTACCTAGCTCTTCACGGAGAAATCACTGTTTGCCACCAGACTCCACATTTGACATTTTGAAAGGTACCTGTAGCTCTGTATCATAAATAACATCTTGAGGTCATTGCGTGCTGTTCAATTCAAAACAGAGGGGCTGAACAACAACAACAAAAATCACTGTTTCAAGGACAAAAGAAAAGACAATTGACTGAAAGAATTTTCTGGGGGCTGATTAGTCAGAGGGTCTTTGGGAAAAATTTGTCTGAGATTTGGTGGTCACGTTGCCTGCCAGACTCTTGAAAGGACACATCAGTCAGGTGTGACACGCTGCTGATTGCCTCATTAAATCACCATCACGGGCTACATTTGTCTCCTCAGGTCCAGTGGAAAAAAAATATGATGGCAAGCTCTTTTCAAATTTTCTTATTGAAGCTTCTCCAAATAAATCTATATTTTACGTTGAGCTAAGCTAATTAATCATCAAGTTCTACCCTTCATATCAAGATATTTAGAGTAGGTGCCATGCTTCCTTAAACAAGGTCAAAGGACTAGTTTTAACAAGCTGGAGAAACTTTCCCAATATTAACAATTCAGAAAGGTATTCCATAGACTGCAGTTCAAGGAAGATGGGAAAAAGTGAAGTTTACCATAGACTATTGGAGAAAGAATTCATTGTCCACAAAGTTTACCCTTGAGTTCAGTTACTACTGTAACTTTGTGTTCCTGGAAGATGTCAATTTTTGGTTTACATTATATTATAAGTGAAATAATTTAAGATGCTGAACATTTACAACTTAACTAGAAGGACAGATATGAAAATGTAACTTTTCAATATGTGAAATGCTGGTATACTTCAGGGATTCAGACACAATTAAGCATTTCTTAGATCCTACTCCATTTCAAAAGCTTAGAATAGGTGTTAGAAGGATAACAAAGCCAGCATTGATGCTAATATTCTTATCTTCATTATAGTGATAATTATCTTTCCTCCAAGACCTTAGAGATATTAAAAAAAATTCACCAATAACTACAAGAAATTATAATAGAAAAGAACAAGTCTGACTCCAGATTAGGTCTGTTTCTTTGGCTTTAACCCTGTGTCCTTTTTTCTAGGCTCAGTCTTGCTGGCTCCACATATTTTGTAAAAGTATGTTGCCTTTAGCCTGAAATAGACAGGAGAGTCTGTTCCCAAGGCTCTGAACTTTAAGGATGTTAACACTTTTGCACTCCTATAAAGATAACAAGTTGCAGAATAGAAAATAATTTTTGTTGTATTAGAGGTTTTACAGGGACACCATGACCTGATCCACATGGACAGTTACAAGAACAAAGTATGCCTGCACCAAGAAGTTTGCAACAACCAACCACACCCCCTCCCCTTCTTAGTATAAAAGAAGCCTGAATTCTGACTTGAGTAACATGGTTCTCCAAGTCATTAGCTTGCCATATACTCAGTCTGCTGGCTTTCTGAATAAAGCTGCTATTCCTTGCCTCAACAATTGTCTCCTGATTTACTAGCCTGTTGTGCAGTGAGTGGACCGAGTTTGGACTAGGTAACAAAATAGGATGGTATCAATTTATATTGCCACTAGTTGTATATAAAAAGTGGCTATTTGCACATTATTTGCACTGTTTCCATTATTTAACTTTTTCTAAGAGAGAGATATCTCAATTTGGAGAGTTTTTTTTAAATGTGTTTTTTAAAATTTGTATTTATTTTGTGAATCGCTTGTTCATTTTGCAGGTCGTCATCTTTCTATTATTTACTTAGAAACTATTCTGGTACTAATATACAACATTGCTATATTTGCAAAATGTTTGTTACCCCGTCAAGATATACAAGGATTCAAAAATCAGTCATTGAGAAGTTTTCAGAGCTGTATTAGATTCAGCTTGGCTACATCAGTATAATCTGTAAAAATAAGAATACCTGCTTTCGTAGAAGCAGTGAAGGTTATACAAATTATTAGAAAATAATATGCCAGATTTAGAGGCACACTCTGTAATCATTTAAGGTACAGATAATCTCATCTTATAGAAACTCTTTTAGAGATAGAAAAGGAGGTAAAAATCTCCCACCTATTTTTTTTTCCACTGGGGAAAGAACTGTATTTGCATATATTTATGCCATCCTTGTCAGGAATTTTTGTTGTTGTTATTTTGTTATCTTCTATTTTTTAGTGTATATATTTATTGAAGTCTAGTCAGTTTACAATGTTGTGTCAATTTCTGTTGTACAGCATAATGCTTCAGTCATATGTGAACATACATGTTTGTTTCCATATTCTTTTCGCCATAAGTTATGAAAAGATGTTGAATATAGTTCTCTGTGCTATAGGGTATGAACTTGTTGTTTATCTCTTTTACATGTAGTACTTAGTATCTGCAAATCTCAAACTCCCAACTTATCCCCTCCCACCCCCTTCTCCCCCAGTAACCATAAATTTGTTTTCTGTGACTGTGAGTCTCTTTCTGTTTTGTAAATAACTTTGTCCTTTTTTCAGATTCCATATATAAGTGATAGCATATGTCCCAACTGTTTTTATGTAGCTGAAATAACCATTGAACTGAAATCAGACAAGGACAAGATAAGAATGAAAAGTTGTGGACCAATGTCACTTATAAACACAGATGCAAAAGCTGTAGTGCAGAAAACCTGTGTAGCGTTGCTGAGTATGATGTTTTTAATGATGTTTGGAGTGAAGGGTAAGACTCCACGTAGATTATTAGCAGACTCTCTGATACCAGAGCAGTGTGGCAGAATCTCAGGTAGAGCTTTACCTAAATCAAGTCAAATGAACCTGGATGCATTCCCAAGCACTGGGCATAAAGCATGGATATTTTCTTCCTGATCTAAATTTTGCTAATCAAATTTCAACTTTGTGATCAGCTTTGCTGTTTACGAAAGGAATCTGTCAAATAAGAATTGTTCTTTGATGGGATCAAAGATTCTCAGAATGGATGAAAAGCAGGAGCTAGCTATATTGGGAAAGTTAGTACTTTAATTGACTTACGTGCCAAATAAAAATGCTATAGCTGCCAACTAACCGGTTTCAAAAGATGAGAAAACACTTATCATTGAGCCCAGAGTAAATGTTACCTCCAAAAGGCATTGTTACATTTTAATATCTTTGCTTTTAGCTGCACTTATAAGACTATATCCAGGGCATATATTCTTACCAAGAGCTCCCATTGTATACGACTTCTCTTGCTTGGCAGTACAGAAAAAGAAATAGTTAGAGTACCTCAAGACTTAGCTCTTTTGTAACAGCAAATGGAGTTTTGCTAAAGTCCTATCCACTTCAAATGGATCAATTTCATTTACAATATCCACAGTCAAAAGAATTTTCAGATCAGTTTGAAAGTAAAAGTAAACACAAGCTTCATTTTCTTTAATAATCACTAACATATTCTAGCTTTATTTGACCTCAATTGAAAGAATTCAATGAAAGATTCTACTGCATGAGAGAGGCACACACAGAGAGGGAGACAGAGAGAGAGAAAGGGAATGTATGTCCTGGATAATAACATTATCTATTGTTATTTTTCATCATCACAGAAATAACTTTTTAAACAATAATATAAAAAAGTTATTCCTACATTTGGAACGTGATGCACACTAAAATATGCCTCAAAGATCTGAGAGCTTGTAAGCATGTTTAATTTTCACTTTGTATTTAAATACTCACTTTGGAATAATGATATTCATTTCTGCATGCCTCTTGATTTACTCCAAGGAATTTAGCCCTCAAATCACTGTATTATTTTTATGGCTCTTTAAACAGAATATGAAATAAACACTTGAAAATATAGTAGCTGAATTTATCATTGACTTTCAAGTGCTTGTATGTATAATCAGAATAGAAGACTGAAATAAAGGTGTTGAAGTCACTCTGTATGAACATTTTCGCATACATACATATTCAAACCTTTTCTTATGAAGAAGCCAAAATGCACTTTTTAAACTTTTCCTTCTTGCATATAATCTGTGACTGATAGTCATACATAAAGATTCTTCACAATAGATACTTCACAGCTTCTGGAAATTTGCTTCTATTGTAAATGTTATATAGTCAAAGTCCAAGACCTTAGAGCATTGCTTTTTTTATATATGAAAAATATTTGTGGGCTACCCCAACCAAATGTTTACATTTTGATACAGGTATACCATTTCAGACTTCCAGTATATATTTTAAATTTCTGCCTTCCACAATCAGGGACAAGAACAAATAAGCCTTTGAAGCAGTGAAACAGTTTGCTATCGAATTAACTTACTGATACTGCTTCAGAATAATTTAACTCCCTCGAACCAGAAGGTCCAACACTTTACCTTTAATCCTTTAAATTGAGTTTCATGCCACTTACTCAGATTTTGACAGGGTTTTACGGTGCAAATTTCTACATACTCCGTGTGAATATTGAGTATTTTGGGGGTGTGACTGAAGAATACAGAATGTTCACTAGTGTTGCTTTGTGACTAATGGGGCATGACAGCAAATATCCCAGTGTGAGTGAGTTAATTAATATTTTGCAGTACTTAATGCATCGATTTCAGTTCGCAAGGCAGATTCTGCATGCAAATTAGTGTAGGTCCCACTATCCAGTGTCTCGATAGAATCCATGAAATGAGCCACAGGGAACTTCTACTGAACTATTACCATGTGCAATCCAGCTGCTTTACTGTAAATATTTTAAGGTACTACCTTGAAGTTTATATCAAATACTAATTAATTAATTTTAATAATTAGCATAGCGTTTATTATTTCCATAATACCAACTCAAATCTTTGAGTCAGATTTTAGATTAAAAAGAAAAGTTACACAGCATTTAACTATTAAAGTTTTTATTTTTAGCATATTTCCACCAGGGGGCACTACCCACATATAGTGTAAAAATCAGTCTCCTTTCTGAATTGTAAAGGTGTCTATGTGACAAATATCTGTCTCCAGATCATTTATTTTTAAGCCTAAAGGTTAAACCTTTGAGTCAAAATTCAGTGTTATATTTCCATCATATTTACCTCTATAATCTAGGCAGGCCATTTGGTTAGAAAATGCCCTTTATGAAATCATCAAATTTAGAATGCTTCACTTTATTTAAATCAGCAACTAAAATCCACACTATTGTGGATTGTGCTAGCAGGACTTAATTCATTATCTTCTGAATATTAAAGAAAATAATTTACTTAGTTGAAATTAGTAGATTAGATGTAAAGAATTGTTACAGTAAAAATCACAAGTGCTAATTCAAATAGATAAAAATAATTTAGGGATTTTATTGAGATAAACTGCATAAGAAAAATAAACTGCAAATAAAATAGATCCTACAGTCTAGTCATGCGGCCTCAGATACCTCTAGTTCCATTAATATTAAAATTCTGATTTTTTATAAGCCATTTATATGATTACAGGAATCAAGTACTCTCTCACCATAAAGAAATACATTAAGTGCAGCTATAACTCCTAGAATTAAAATTATCCCCTATGTTTAAAAAAGTTGATTTTCAACTTCCATTTTGTTTTCCACTTTTAAGTCTATAAGAAAAATATTGTGTTGTTATGATTTTTGAAACAACCTAACTGAAACATTAATTTATTTAATCATGTTATTTAAAATAGTGGTGATTATTTCTGTGGTTTTAGTAAAAGATGATCACAGTATACTACAAAAGTAGCAGAAATAGCCACAGACAGTCACAGTCCTAAGAGCAGATAATTGCATTGCTTGAAAGATCTATCTTAAGATAATAAGTAGAAAAACAGAAGTCTACAGCTTAGATCAAGAGAAGGTACCCCTTACAGTGTTAATCTCTTAAAAACTTAAAAGCCTCTATCTCTTTCAAATGACAAATCGGTTCTAAGTTTCTCTGTAAATCACCAGGCTGATAACCCTTTTGATTTCTTAATCTTCCCAGTGTTGCTGAAACTGTGGGTATGGGATTAACATGGTCTTGCAAGTTTCACGATTTAATCAATCAAAAATCGAGGACTTACTGAGCATCTCTAAAATAACCCCGCAAATTCCACTATCTAGAATTTGAACCTGAAACTCCTTCTAGTCCAACCCTCCTCCCTCGTTCCTGTTCTGCATGAAACTATTAGCGTGAAATAGGTGTGAGAAACAGCCACTTGCTTATTCAAACAAGCAGTCATCATTAACTTGAGGGGGTGTGAATGTATGTTTATCTCATATATTTTACATGGACAAGAACAGATTGGAAGGAAGATGGTGGAATATGGCTGTAAATTTCTGTACGTGTAGGTTAGTGAATTTAGACAGCATTTTCTACTTACTCATCTGCTCCACATTTTTGAAGTCTCACAGTGTAACAAGCACTATGTTGTGCACTGAAGATATAATGGCAAATGAGACACAGTGCCTGTCCTTTTTTTTTTTAATTGAAGTATAGTCAGTTACAATGTGTCAACTTCTGGTGTCCAGCATCGTGCCACAGTCATGCATATACACTCATAGATTCCTTTTCATGTTCTTTTTCATTAGAGGCTACTACAAGATACTGAATACAGTTTTGTATTTATCTATTTTATATAAAGTAGTTAGTATTTGCAAATATCAAACTCCCAATTTATCCCTTCCCACCCCTTTTCCCCTGGTAACCATGATTGTTTATTGTGTCTGCGAGTCTGTTTCTGTTTTGTAAATGAGTTCATTTGTGTCATCTTCTTTTTTTTCTTTTTAACTTCACATATGAGTGATATCACATGGTGTTTTTCTTTCTCCTTTTGGCTTACGTCACTTAGAATGACGATCTCCAGGTCCATCCATGTTGCTGGGAACAGCATTATTTCATTCTTTTTAATGGCCAAGTAGTATTCCTTTGTATAAATGTACCACAACTTCTTTATCCAGTCATCTGTCGATGGACATTTAGGTTGTTTCCATGTCTTGGCTATTGTAAATAGTGCTGCTATGGACATTGAGGTGCATGTATCTTTTCAAATTAGGGTCCTCTCTGGATATATGCCCAGGATTGGGATTGCTGGGTCATATGGTAAGTCTGTATTTAGTTTTTTGAAGACTCTCCATACTGGTTTCCATAATGGCTGCAGCAAACTACATTCCCACCAAAAATGTAGGAGGGTTCCCTTTTCTCCACAGCCTCTCCAGCAAGTGATTGTCCTTGATAGATGTGTTGGCAATGGATTCTGGGGAGCAAGAGGCAATGATGAGTTCACTTCTTTAAAAGTGGGTATTCCAACTGTCAAAAAAAAAATCTCTCAGTGAGATGCTACGTGTTGACTCCATTGAGCACAACTTTTGATTAAAGAATTCTAGTCTTGAACTAAATTGAACGGAACTGATTGACATACAGATTCTGTCCTGGCCGCCAAAGTGTCAAATGCCTTCCACTCCCAACTCTCCACATCTCCATTCCTATGACAAAAAATGACTTTTGCCTCTATTTACACATTTATTTCAACAGTTCTTTATACACTGTCATTTTTTTTACCTCTTTGTGAACTGATATATTATATGTAATGTCTGCTAGTTCTGGTTGTCTCATGAGTGAAATAAAATCTCTAACATGGGTTTATTTTTACATATTTACAAGAGTCACGATTTTACCATTTTTGGAAAATTATCATTTAACATGATTCATAGTTGGATCGGACATGAGAGTTTGGATCTCAGCAGTTTGCAGGTACAAGGCACCAGAATTCATGGGAGCAGATGAGAACTCCCAGGGAAACTGGACTTAGCAGGAAAAGAAGGATGAAAATAGAACCTTGAGGAAGGCTGTAATTCAACATGTCAGATTTTGGAAGGGTTCCCTTACATCAAACATTTTTTCCCCACTTGATTCACTTTTCAATTCAGATTAAGTTTTCTGGAGTAGAAACACATTGTTAGAGCAATTTAGAGTGTCAGATTTTAAAAGTAAAATTTGCAGAGCAGAGCACATCTAGAACAGCAGTTTTCAATCTTGGCTGCACGTTGAAATTATCTGTGAGCTTTTAAAGTGCTGGTACTTCTAATTCCATCCCCAGAGATTTTCATTTACCTGATTCAGCGCAGGGGTCTGGGTCTGGGATTTTTTCAAAATGTCCCTCTGTAATTCTTGTGTGCAACCAAGACTGAGAGACACTGAGCTAGGAAGGGATAGTGAAGATGCTCAGGGCCACAGAAGAGATGAGGAGGAGGCTTTCAGAGTGTGGTGTGGAGTGGGGAGTGGAAGGAGTTAGTCCCCAAGGAAATGTGGCCATCTTCAAATGTTTGAAGGGGTGTCAGGCGATGCTCTATTTTGCTTCATACATATAGAAATAGGAAGTTCAGTGGAGGTTGTTTAGGCTTATTCTAAGGAAGAAACATCAAACAATTGAAATATATTAAAATGTTAGAGGGTGCTTTGAAGAACAGTGAAGCCAACACTTGAGCATTGGGGATGACTGTCAGAGCTCTTTCTCTGGTACAACATTGTAAATGTGTCCGAATCTGTCATCTTCTTCAAAAATGATAAGTGACTACACTTAATGGCACTGTGAAAAAAAAATTGAAATATCCTATTGAATATATTCATTACCCAGGGCATTTAATACATACATACATTTTTTTCCTGATAAATCTAGAGTCATCAGATTTCTCTTTCTTGAGGTCAAGATGGAGTCACCCCCATAATACAAAAGCATCTCAAGCAGCTCCCCATCACGGGTTTGCAAAAGGCACTGGGTTAGTGGCTTGCCAGTTACGCTACACATAACCTCAAAGTTTTCAGACTCCACGTGTAAGTGAGGTCTTGCAGTATCTGTCTTTCTGTGTCTGGCTTATTTCACTTAGCAGATTCCTGTAAGTTCATCCATGATGTTGCAAATGGTAGAATTTCCTTCTTTTTTAAGGCTACGTATGATTCCATCATGCATTCACACCACACTGCCTTTAGACCTTCTTCCATCAATGGACACTCAGTCTGCTAGGCTGTTGCCATATTTTGGCTATTGTGAATAATGCTACAGTAAACATGGGGTGTGGTTACCTCTTCCAGAAACTGTTTTCATTTCCTTTGCGTAGGTCCCCATAAGTGGGGTAGCTGGATTTTATGGTTCTTTTCCAAAAAAATAAAAATAAAAAGCAGATAGAAAAATGCATGGTGATTGCACAGATTGGCAACAGGGGAAAATGGACTGCTATTATTTCATGAGTCTAGTTTTGCGGGATGAAAATTCCTGTGTGGATGGATAGTGGTGACGGGGAACCAACAACGTGACTGTACCTAATGGCTTGTTTTCTGTTTGCACTTTCTACAAGCTTCTCTCTCTTAATTGAAGATTGTGGCTTATTTTCTTAACAGAATCAGCTTTTGTAGTTCAGTTCTGTTGCTCTTTGATCTGAGCTCAGTTGAGAGCGACTAACAAGATTTACACTCCATCCAGAGTAAGACACACTAGACCCGCACTCCAGGCTTGGTATCTATTTTATTTTAGTTTAAGAAAATTTAGTTTGAGTCTTCTAGAAGGCAACATTTTTTTTAACTGAAATATATCTGCTGATAAAAAAAATTGGAAGCAACCATTTTTATCCTGGACAACTTCTTTCAGAACCTCTATTTCCCTTGTCTTTATCTTCCATGACGTTTTTATGATATAGGGAATTCATCTACCATTTAAAAACTCATCCTACTTATTAGTTTTCCATATATAACATGCTCTTGTTCATTGCTACCTACTTTGAAAGTCTTTCAATCTCATTTCTGGCTTCTTACCCTCCCTCCTCATATCTTCCTGCTTGTCCCCTTACCCTAAAGCTCTCTTTTTCTGCTTTCTCTCCAATAAACTTGAGAATTCAGTTTTCAGTTGTAATTGAGTAGTTCCTAACTTACCATCTTGTAACTATCATGTGCTACCCTCTTTTTACTTTCATTTAACCCTTCCCTTGGAGAAGCAGGGCATTACTAATCTTTCTGAACCTGGTGTCTCATTTATAAAAATGAAAAGCATAATAGTACTTGCATCATAGGATTGTTGAAAATCAAATGAAACAGTGCATTCATCGTGCTTTTTAAAGTACTCCGCCAGGGTGAATATACCAAAGACGAGACCCGATCATTGCAGGGGCTGGGGCTTTAGAGATGTCACCATCCTAATATGAATTCCTCTTGCCTTCTGCGCAGCTCATAAGACTGTTTTTCTAATGGGATTTACTTCAAGTCTCCTGATTTATTACGTCCTGTATCCTAAAAAGAATCTTTCTAAAACACCATTTTCATCATTTTACTCCACTCTGTAAAAAAGTTCAAAAGAGCTCCAATTTCTGATTTTTTTAAAGTATTACTACCTAATTAACATTCTTTACTGACTGTTATGGACTGAATGCTTGTGGCCCCACCCCCATTAGTGTATTGAAGCCTTACTCCCCTCATGTGATGGTATTTGAAGAAAGAGCCTTGGAAGGTAATTAATATTAGATTAAGTCAAGGATGGGACACTCATCATGGGTCTGTGACCTTATAAAGAGAGAAATCTCTCTCTCTCTCTCTTTTGTCTCTTTCTCCAAGTGAATGCACAGAGAAAGGGTCATGGGAAGACACTTAAGAACTTGACTATTTGCAACATAAAGAGAGAGCTCTTATCAAGGACTAGATTGGCCAGTAATTCCATGTTCTTGATCTTGGGCTTCTCAGCCTCCAGAACTGAGAATAAATGTCTGTTTTTTAAAAGCCATTTCATCTGTGATATTTTGTGTGTCAGCCTGAGATTACTAAGAAAATGATCATAGTGGTACTTCCTGAATTTTAATGTCCCGTTATGAGAAATTCTAGCATATGCATATTTGATCTATGTAATTTTTTGGTATTTTCAAATTGCATTCCCGAGTAAGTTCATTTTAAGCCACTTCCACTGAGAATAATTATGTGAAATAGGAACCAGTGGTTAAGAAGGCAAGAATGGAGATGAAGTGTGACACAGAGCAGATTAGATATTGTGTTTGTTTGTAAAAGAGCTAGGGGGTAATCAAGTAAATAGAGTCAGAATAGCTCAGATTCTTGCATTACATTTTTTAATATTTTAAGAGAGAGAGACAGAAGACTCATTTAAGGAATTCTAATTGGAAACCACTGTAAAAAATTTGCTCATTTATTGACTGAGAAGTAGCTAAAACTATATAAAACAGGGTACTGAGAAAGGAGAATGGATGAAAACTAATAAACAGAAAAATAAAACTTTCACTGATATTGAGAAGAGAAAGTTGAATGCCATTTATTTCAAAATTGAAGGCAGACAGAATTGTTAGCATCATTTTCAAGAATAAACACTTTTCAGTTAAACCACGAAACATGTTTTCTTTTTTTTATTTTTTTATTTTTATTGATTCATAATCATTTTACAGTGTTGTGTCAAATTCCAGTGTTCAGTACAATTTTTCAGTCATACATGGACATATACACACTCATTGTCATATTTTTTTCTCTGTGATTTATCATAACATTTTGTGTATATTTCCCTGTGCTATACAGTGTAATCTTGTTTATCTGTTCTACAATTTTGAAATCCCAGTCTATCCCTTCCCACCCTCTACCCCGCCCCCCTTTCTTTTTATTTAGAAATTTTATATTTATTTGAACTTCACATATATATGAAGCTAAAAAGCCTAATTTAACATACATTTCATTATATGCTTTTGTGTATACAGAAAAAGGAAAAACAAGCAAATAAACTGCTTAAATTATGATTAAATTTTCAGAGTCTGAATCATTTTTCAGTTTATGCACATTGTTGGTGATTTTTTACATCATCTTATCTGGGCTGTCATCAATTCTTTAAAAATGCCCATAAAAAAACTAAACTTAATGGTGGTGTGGGCTCGAAGCAGGATTTACAGTAGTGAAGAGCTGGACTATTTTCCATTCCTGCTGGAGCAGTGTTAATAAACTTCTTATCACCACATTACTCATCCCTTTGTCACCACCACTGGGTTTCTAAGGGTTCACGGATGACTTCACGTCACCTCTTGGACAGTTTTATATGTTGAAGCACAGTGGGCTGGATCTGATGCTAGTGAGTCCAATACCTGAGCGATTCTCCAGAAATGAAAATTAACGAGACTGTTGCCTTTCCGCACCAATTGTAAGGTGTTCATTAGAAGATGCAGCCCAATTTCAACAAGTTAAAACATTTAGAAAAATGTGCCTTAGTATCTACGAACTTTGGTAGATGTCACTGCAAACTTTCTTTCCTCTAAAATAGTCCATCCTTCTCCATCTCTGGTTGTTGTTGAAATTCTAGACTTGAAAACAGTTCCAAGTAGAGAAGACAAAAGGACTAGTGTGTAAGAAAGTCAGAAAATAAAAACGCTTCTGGGTGTGCCTGCTATTTATAACAAAGCCAATAGGTCATTGAAATTGTTAGGGGGGACCCATGATGTGTGGGGGGTGAGGGGTACAAAAGGGAAAGATCATTCCTTCACCAGTTACTACAGCCTCGGCATTCTGTGGATGTTTCACATCTTTTGCTAATTTCTTCCAAATAGCCTTATGTGAGTGGAGTCATGCCCATGTGTGGTAATGAAACAGGTGTACATGGGTTGAGTCATCACCCTTGTGGCTAACACGGTAACACAGTGGAAGTGTCAGTACCAGTGTTAGATGCTCAGACCCACACATTATGCCCCTATGGCTGAGAGCAGTGCTTCTTAATCTGTCTTATCTGATGAAGACTCGTTAATTATTTCTACAACACATGTCCATTCTTAACTTTTTTTATTACATTGATTCTCCAGGGATGAGCTGGGAGAGAGACAGGGGCCTCGTTTGAAAACCCCCCTGGGTAGAGCTGCAAAGCACATCCACCCCCTCTTCTTATAATGGTTAACACATTTTTAATGCATTTTCAACAAAGATAATGAAATCCACATCAAAGAAAGAGGTAGTATTAAGATTGTCAAAAGATGTTTTAAGATATCAATTGTATGAGGGTCTAATCTTTCACATCATGTAATAAAAAATAAACTGATAAAGGTAAAGAGGAAAAGTGTACATGAAAGAGATAGATGAAGAGAGAGCTGTGCCAGACTGCAGCGTAGACAGGAGTGACTGACCACCTGTCACTGACTTGGTGAGGATCAGACAGCTACGGAAAAGTGAGCTGAAAATAATGATGATTATTATCATCATCATCACGGTCAGCATAGCTATATGAATATTCACTATGTGTCATGCACAATGCTGTGTACCTTAAAAACATGAGCTCATCTAATCCTCTCAACAAAATTAATAGTGAATAATCAAGTTTCATAGAAGTGTTAAGTAGTTGGATAAGTGGGGGCATCAGGCAGGTAAGGTGGAGGAGAGAGATGATGATCTAGACGATGCTGGCATGCCCACTTCCAGCATAAAGGAACTTTACTTCCTCTGAATGAGAGCCAGCAAGAAACTGGTTAGAATCTGACAGCTGCAACTGCGTAGTAGTGACAAGGACCTAACCAGACATGACCCAATGCTCACTGTAATATAATCAGCATTGCAGTTTAAGGTCCCCCCAATGGGTCTTTCTGTGTGCATTGTGGGTAAAGACATGCACAAAAGGGGATGAGCATGCCTTAGCACTCCAGGGGGAAGAATCCACAGTTAATCAAGAGACCACCTGTAGGTGAGGGTATAAGAGAGGGGACCTAACAAAGGCCACTGCTACCTGCCCTTGGAGCAGCACACCTCCCACCCTTGGAGGTATACTTTCCCCTTTAAACTCTTTCACTACACAAAGCTGCTGTCTCCCATCTGAATTCTTATTTTTCGGTTATGACAAAAACTGGGGTCTTATTTTCCCTCCCCTTTTGGGGGTAAAAGAAGCTCTTATCCAACTTAAAAAAATAGCAAAAGGAGAAAAATTCTTCATTGTCAGATATGCTAAAGAAAATGTATTATTGTTCTCAAAACACATGGTAATGATTACATCACAGTTTGCGGGAAATCTCAGTATATGCCTCCCTGACTCAAAGGGCTTTCAGTAGCGGCTCCATGAATTCTGAATGCTTGATTATCAGGTGAAATACCTGGGAAGAAAGACCTCATGGATTTTATCCCAGTCCCTGAAATTCCACGTGCTGTTCTCCAGTGGCTTGGAGAATAAGAACATTGAACGGGAACAGACTTCACATCCTCTCATGGGAAAAGATCCTGAGACCTACTTACAGGATTTTCTGGAGCCACAGGAGGTTCACGGAATACCTCACTAATACTGGGAAATCTCTCGGTTCATTTTTACTGTGTGATTTTTATATATTTTCACATACTTTGTGGATATGGGTTTAAAAAATAGGAGTACCTTATCAGGGAAAATATAAAACACATTCCACCCACAACTTTGGAAATCAGATTAGTGATTCATCCACCCTGTGCTCTGCCCTAAGTAATGTATTGGGTGCTGGGTGACATTTAAATGTTCAAACCACTTCATCTCTGCCTTCAGGGAACTTGCAACCCAGCACCAGTCTCTGGGGCAGGAGAGAAAGATGAGTCTAAGAAGAGCTGTGAGAACTCTACTGTTTCCATTTTAGAATCTTACCTTAGCTCTACTGGCTGCACTTTATTTTGCTTGGAATGATTCAGCCCAACTCTCATTTTAATGGTGTGTGTCTAGGATTCACCATCAATTGTTCTTATTAATTTTGTAGCTTGGTGGTGAACATTCACATCTACTTTGGAAACATAAACAAAACTTAATGAATGTTTAAATTGAACCATGACCTTGAAGGGCTTGCACAATATGAACAATTTGTAATTTCTATATTGAACTGTATCTTAATAGAAGCAAAAACATCTGTACATAAAAGATAACCTCTCATTCCCAACATACATCATTTGATGGTAACAACGTATAATAGACACCTACACTGAGTTAATGACAATCATTTGTTTCCTTAAAGATGAGAATGCTTCTTGGCATGAATAATTGTTACCATGAAATTATGTTTCCCTAAATTAGTGTTGCTCGCTTTTTAATTAGTACTTAACTCACTTATTCCATGATAATCTATTATTTCATGGATTACAGGCTGTATCTGATTCATTAAGACTGCTCTATTAATAGCCTTGAATGTAGTCTCTGACCTTAACACCCCAACTTCCCTCTTCACACCACAGGCAATAAACATTTAAAATTATTCTAAAAGCAAAAGCTGTGCATAGTATTTTTCATGCTATAAGATACTTAAAACAATAATCAATTAAATGCAGTAAGTTTTTATTCAAAATTAAATTTAGACTCAGAATTATATCAAGTAAGAGGACCTGAGGGTAAGAAGAGGTCAGGAGAAACTATGTACCAAGTGGAATTGTACTCTTTCATTGGCAAGCTTAAGTATACATATCATATATATATTTACATATGTAGACAAAGAGTGTCACCTACCATATCAGTCAACGTAGGATGCTGTGGCCATCAAGCCATCAACCACTGCAGCCGCCCCCCGTGGTGCCCCCTGAGGGGACTCAGGATGGAAATGAACAGGATACTGGTCCAGGATAGCTAAGGCAGATAGCAAAGGAGTGATTTCAGTGAGCCCAGACTCTTGTATATTTCCACGCATAGAAAGGTGCTAAATTTGCTAACTTGAGATGTCTGGTTTTCTTTCATTAATAGTAATCTTTTGATGTTCTGATTACCTGGTTTTTGCAAAAACTTCTGTGTATCCTGCCTCCTCCGTAGTCTCTTCAGAACGGTCCCTCAGAGCTATCTGAGAGGCTGTCTCCTGGGCTTAAGGCCTCCACTGAATAAATCAGTAAATCATAATTATCGATTTTTAGGTGTGCATTTTTTCAGTTGACACCTATATGGATTTATATATGAAAGTGTGTAAAATTTATGTATGATGAATATACATGTGCAAGCCCATCATGTGCACATGCATATATATACACACATGCTCACATCCATCTATGTATGGATATGTATGTTGTAGGGGAGCAAAATTTGCCACCCGAAAGTATATCTTTGGCATGTGGGTTATTTTGAGCTAAAAACAATCAAGGCTCCAAAGATTCAGGAAGTCTTTTTCCTTCCCTCACTGTACCTGTCTAAACACCATAGGTAGAGGACCTAATCCATGAAGGGAGCACCACCATAGAGCACAGGTGAGGATGAATAGGGAGGAGCCTAGCAAAGTCCGTTTGTTAAAATTCCTCTCTGCGTTCCATTGTCTCTGCCTGGCTTAGCAAACATTAGTTTACCAAACATTTGCTTTTCCAACTTCATGTGAATTACCTTCTTTCTCTTTGAATTCCCAAACCGCAACCCCCCAAACCCTCTTCTGTCTTTAGCTAAAGATGATATTTAAGGCGTTCAACTGGAGGGCTTCGGCCACTGTAGTGAGCTACGTAGCTTTCCTGAGTCTTTCCCATGCATGTTTTCTATTAAACTCTTGTTTGAATTTGCTTTAGTAATTGTAGCATTTCCACATTAGAAGAGGCTTTTAATCTAGTCCAAATTATTAGGAAGTCTTTTGGATCTCTCCTAAAGAGATTTCTGCCCACCACTCACAATCCCACCACTGATACAGAAAGACATGGGGGGAGAGGATGGCTGAGCCCCAGGTCTCAGCTGAGTCCCTAGAAGACACCCCACCAACAGTGGGTCCTTGGCTCATCACAAGGAAGAATTAATGAGCGAGCCACAGTTGAGAAAAGGTAGATTTATTCAGAAAGATACGTACTCCATAGTAGAGTGCAGGCTGTGTTAAAGGGTAGGAGAAAGGCCATGAGGTGTGGGGGTTGTTGGTTTTTAGGGGCTCAGAACTTCATACACTTACAGGTGGGAGGATTATCCTGGCTACTTTGGGGAAGGGGATGTGATTCCCATCTCTCACCCTTTGACCTTTTATGACCAGCCTTCAACCTGTCCTGGCACCTGCAGGAGGACCATTTAACAGCTGTTGTATTTCAATGAGCATCTATTGAAGCTAAAGGTCCAAGTCCTCCAGCATCTTGGTGTTAATGGCTGCGTCATTCTTTTAATGGTTTTGCCTTGTCCACTCTCCTCCTGTCTCACCACCACACATGGCCTTCAAATGTTTAAAGTCAGTAATTATGTTCCCTTCTTTGTCTAAATATAACCTGTATCATCAACTGTTCATTGTGTGACTCACTTTACAGGCCCCCTTGATGTCTGACTTAGTTGCCTTCTTGGGCACATTGTTTAATTGGTTCATAACTCTTTAACATGGAACTTGTAAGTCAACCAAATGCTTTGGTTTGGCTTCAGAAGGGAAGGGGACAGGGCACAGCCATTAAAGGCATGACACAGCCATCAACATCAAGATGGCAGGAGACTCAACTCCCAGTAGGCCTTAAGGCCCAATATGGCAGGAGATTTGACTTTGAGTAGACATTGAGCTTCATTATATGCTACTATAATATGTTCACACAGTAAATGGCACTTCCTCAGATGCCATGACACTTTCAAGGCTGACCATAAAAATACAAAATTGGGCAATGGCCCAGTTCCTGGGAATCTCAGCCTTTTCTCCAAAGTAATTGGAACAATCTTCCCACTTGTTAGTGTATGAAGCTACACAACCCATAAAAACTAACAACCCCGCACCTCACAGCCTCTCACTCCCTGGCCTTTGGAGACAGCCTGAACTCTATCTATGGAGTGTGTATCTACTTTTGCTTTAAACACCTTGTGGCCTTTCTCCTGCCTTCTGAGATGGCTTCAATTCAGTCTATGGTGTGTTCCTCTCTCTGAATAAATCTACTTTTACTCAACAATGGCTTGCTCTTGAATTCTTTCCTGTGTGCCCCATTTTTCCTGTATCAAGTGTCCCTAGAAACTACTACTTGCTTTGGGTTTTCCATGAATATTTCATACTGCTGACTGTTAGTATGGCTTGTATCAAACAAAAGTCTTTCACATACATATACGCCAAGCCAAGATCTTCTCATTTTGCTGTTAAGAGATGAGCAATGAACAAAGAAGAGAGAACAGAGAACAGAGAGATGGCATCTGAGAAGGAAGAGTGGGTTCAGCACCAATGCATCAGGGAGGCTGCCCAAGGAAGGGGCTAGTGTCCATTCACACTTACAGGGTTGACTTCAGCACACATGAGCTGATCTAACGCAGATGTCAAGAGATGAAGGAGTGAGCAGAGTAAGTATGAGAAATTCCTTCAAGCTTTTGGAATTAAAGAGCAGGGGAGGAAGCAGTTCTGAGGGGAAAAAATTGCTCTTGTAGTTTGTTTTGGTTTTGTTTTCTTTTTCTCAGGCAGCGGAGACAGGGAGCAAGTTTCTAGGTAAGGAACAGATGTAGGGTTATGCTGCCTTCTTTCCTGGTTATAGCTGTTGGTGTGCTGACAGTCTCTGGGCACTGAGATAAGCATCCTGAGAGTGAGACTGGTTCCCATTTGGCTTCTCAGCTCCGTGTCATTCACAGAATAGGCGCAACACAGATATTTGTTGAATCGAATTGTGTCATTTCTCCCAATGGGCATATTTCTTCCAAGACTGCTGTGAGTAATTCTGCCATCCCAGCAGCAAATTTGTTTCATTTGTTTCTACCGTGGTCTGCAACAAATAAAACTAATATGAAGTAGAAAGAAAAGAAAATGAAAGAAAGAAAAATAACAGAAACACATCAGCAAATTTTTGGATTTTGGATGTTCTTTAACAAATAGGATAATATATCAAGTTGAGAGACAGGAAAGACTATCAAGGGAATGAATGCAATTGGAAAAGTAAGGGGGGGTGAGGACTGAGCTGTGGGGCATTCAGGATTGAGAGGTGAGTCAGGAGGACAATTAAAGTAGTTTGAAGTGAGTAGCCTGTGAAAGGGAAAAAACAAGACAGTGTGATACCCTGACAGTCCAAAGAAGAGCGTACATACAGAGGAAGAAATGACCACAGGTCAAACCCTGCTCTTCACTCAAGTAACATAACTCAAAACTGACCATTAGTTTCATCAAACTGGAGGTCGTCAGTGACATTAAAATCAAGCCCCAGAATCTCTAGATACCGCGTCCCGTTGTAACAAAGACTGTGTTCTGTTCCTACAGTGCCTCTGAGATTGGGTTGTATGCCTCCTATTTTGCCTTTCAAGGACTAGACATCGTATTCTTATCAATAGTAGTATCTGCATTATTCATAAATTCATAAGCTGTTGAGATTCTGCACTGAATAAGGGACTCATAGAATTTGATTTCAGGGAGCTTAGAGTCTGTGGAGAAGTCACTCAGCCACATCCTATCCACATATCCTTGTATGTTTTGCACAAAGAATCTTTTTTTTTTTTGGAGGTGTTGTATGGCTTTGTGTTGTACTCCTTTCAAATCACAATAAGAAAACGTGGCAAAGTCATAGCCCATTATGGCAATGCCGTCTCTCTAGCCAACAGGGTTACAGAACGAGCATGTCAACAGACCACGACCATGAGATCTGAGGGGACGTCTAGGGATAGACTTCCAGGAAGGATGCTCAGGTATTAAAAAGAGATCAATGTGAAGAAAGAAGTCTCTTTCCTGGACTGGTATCATTGATGAGGTTCAGGACATGCGACCCCCAAATACAGAAACTTGGCATATGACATTTTTTTAAGCTGAAGGATTTTGGGAAAAGAGCAGAAACAGGAAAGCTACACTGACATCCCCCTCCCTGCCCCAGCCCTTCTTCCCTGAAACAGGTCCTAAAACCCTCATGTGAGAGGCGCCCTCCCTGTTCCCGGAGGAAAGGAGCATCCTTATACTTGAAAACAAAGGGATGTCAAGAAGAAACCAAACAACAGTCATCATTTTGCTACAATTATCCCCCACTCCCTAACCTATCATAGCTCCACGTGACTGCCCATTCTTCACCAAACCCCGCATAAAATATGTGGGTCTCTTTCTCGGGGTCTTTATTTCTTTAGGAAGGCTCTCTTTGTTAGAGAAGGCAGGTAGCTAGATATGAGCAGAGAAAGGGGAACACGAGCAAATGGCAGAAAATGATACATCTTGTGAACAATGGGGGTTCTTGGACAGGCCAAGAAAAACAGGATACACTGGACTCATTAAAAAACTACACCTTCTGTGCTGATCAGTGTCCTGGAGGCAGAAGTGTGGGACAGGAGAGGAATCCCCACCATCTGAATGTAACCTTTCGATCATTATGACCTCATCCAACTTCCCAATCAACAATAAATAAGGATGAAAAATCCCTTCTTCACACCTGGGAAGGTAGAACTGGGATGGAAGTCAGGAAGATGACCCCAAACCCCTCCCCACCAATGAATCCTGCCCATTC
This sequence comes from Vicugna pacos, assembly GCF_048564905.1. NCBI lineage: Eukaryota > Metazoa > Chordata > Mammalia > Artiodactyla > Camelidae > Vicugna > Vicugna pacos. The sequence goes on from NW_027328872.1 coordinate 1,572,420, forward strand.
ATTTTTGCACTCATATAACAAGCTTGCCAAGGACCCTCGGGGCAGCCACCCACCGGGTCTGCCCGCTCCTTCCTTGAGAGCGTACTACCCATCCCTTAATAAGTCCTGCTTTGTTTTCTTAACCTCTGCGTCTTGTCTCTGAATTCTTTCGGGAACAAGACAAGAACTTCTCTCCTGCAATACCTTGTCACATAAAATTTATATTAAATAAACTTGTATGCTTTTCTCCCAGTAATCTGAGAGCCATGAGATGATGAGTAAACTATTACAAAAGGAAAAGTCAAAATGGCATTGGAATTTAACTGGAAGTTGTCCTGAGTACACATAACATTTTGTTACTTGAGCCACTAAACTCTTTCCTGGGTGGGAATTAGCTGGCAGCCAAATACCTTCTGATATCCATATTTTAGCCTCAATAAAAACATTTTCTTTTCCTTGGAGGATACCTAGGAAAAGCGATGAGGGAAAAAGAAGGTAAGTGAGCTAAAGAGTAAAAGTAATAAAAGTGTAGTTGTCAAAAAGACAGTTAAACATAATATATTTGATACATTGCAAAATATGAAGCAAAACAAGGTAAAATAGTGAAACCAGTTCTGAAAACCAATTACAAGCACAGATGACTTATGACAGCACATTTCTATAGCTCAACTGCCGGTCATCTTTCAAAGAAGGAATCATGCATTGGGGACACCCACCACAGCATTTGGATAATGGATTCCAGTGTTAACCTGGAAATATAACGTTTGGATTCATTAAATAAAAGCAATGGAGTTCATTAAATTATAAAGCAAGTCCTCTAGTGACCAACAGCCACCAGACATGTTCATTTACAAAGACGCTTTTTTGAAGCATGTATGACTTAATGTAACTTCAAAATTAATGCAGACATGGGCTTGGGCAATGGCCTTCAACCTAGTTCAGTTAAAGCATAGAGGCAGGTTTGTTAAGTCAAAATTAACCTATGACAAGGATCTATCTTGGACCTATAAGGAAAATTGAATATTTTGGGAAAAGGCACATGCCAAAAGTAAACACACTTCAAAGAGGAAAAAGAAAACATAAGGTGGAGAATTATAAAGTAGCCCAGATTGGTGTTTCTCATGGAAACTGACTCTTTAATGTCATTCAAATTCTAGTTTTAAGTCTTGCATTTCAGCAGGAAAGCTTTTCCACTTGTACATCATAGCATACCACTTTTAGGAAGCCTGCAAGGGTTGTGTGATGATGTGGTCTTAGTGTAAAATCAATTTTAGGAGAAAGAAGTTTAAAAAAAAATTGCCATTTAGTTTCACTGTCCAAAGATTTCCATCTTGATTGTGTTAAGGGGACGATGAAAATATACTTTTAGACTTTAAGATAAATATTTTTAATCTTTAGTAACTTCTAAATGGCTGGTAATAAATAGCAAGATTATAGCAGTGGATTTCAGCCTATGATGGCTCACAGTAATGAACCCACATCGGGAGGTGTGATGTGTGATGGAAAGAGATGGCTGAGTCACAGAGCCACAGGTGATGCAGCTAAAATCCACAACACTGAATATTAGGAAAAAAGACAGATTTTTAGAACATTCACTTTATGATTCAGCAGGAACACTTTAAATAGGTAAGAATAAGTTTACCTTCAATCTCTGTCCTTTTAACAGGATTTCATTGTTCCCCATTCTCATTTTTAAATTTGGTTGATACTAAAAGATTATATAGTCCTTTGAACAAAGAGAGCAGAAGCTTCCCAGGGCATTCTGTACCCGAATACCAACCAGCCTAAATCGGACAAGGTCACAGTGAAGGGGGAACAATAAAATGGCCACATTTAGGCTAACAGATGGCTTATTCTTATGCTTGCCCTTAAAATGGTCAACTGACCTGCCTGATCGGTTGCTACTCACAGTTCCAGGCTCACTGTTAAAACTAAAGCTATTGATCTTACTGTTTCTACTTCAGTCCAGTATCAGAAGCTATAATCATGCTTGGTCTCTGAGTTGATCTCCAGGGAGAAGGTCACAGAACAGTAACCTTACAAAGTAGCCTAAATACCAAGAAGACCGCACCTTGAGTGCTTATGAGACAAAGAGATCGAAAAGGTGAAAACTGGCTTTCTTAGAACTGGTCACCTGGAGGCATCATGATGCCTCTCTAAGTCTCCTGATGAGAAAATGACTCTGTTGACTGTTACCGATGCTTTATTGTTCGAGCTATGGCTCTGTAACCACCCCACCACACCCCACCCCATCCCCAAGGTGGGCTCCAGTTGTGAAGGCACCAGCCTGCTGTGAGTCCCCTTTGCCCTGCACAGTAGTAAAGCTGCCTCTTTCCTTCTAAGCTCTGAGACCTGATCTCTGAGTTATTTGTCTCATCAGGGATGGGGCTGATCTTTTGGCAACAACTCTTGAGTTTGCAAAACACATTTTTTTCATTTAAACCTATTTGTGTTCAATAAATTGAGGTACTAAAAATTGCACAATTAACTAGAAAATTTGAAAAATAAGACTATTCTAAGCAGTGAAAAATATGCCTCTCAGCTGGATATCCTAATTACCGATTTTTGACTATTTCTAAAAGGGCAAACCGAACGCCAGAGTCCGATTCATTTAGCCAGCTTCCCCACATTCTGGAAATCAGCAGGAACTAACTGATCTGTTCAAAGTAAAGGTAAGGTCTAAGTGAATCTGAATTTTTGTGTAGCTAGAGGCTGGAAAGTCTGATCAATCCATGGAATGATTTGATTACCATTGCAGTTTGTTTGACTAGAGAAGAAATTGGTTTTTGTTTTGGTCAAAACTTTGAACCGATCACGTTACTTTCTCTTCCATTTTGCATCTATGTGAATTAGTACTAAGTGATTAATTTCAAATGGAAATACATGAACAACACTTGGGAAAAATAACGCAGTGCCTCCCTCAGTGTACTTAGGAAATCAGGTGACCTTCCTGACAGCTAACATATCATTTAGAATGAAAAAAAAACAACAAAAAACCAAGAAATATATGATTAAGTATATTCAAAAACTGAAAAAGCCTTGCATGTCTATTGAAATGTAAACACCAACAATTCAAGTTTTGCACATAATTTAGACCTTGAAACTGACAGCATAAGTGTAATAAAATGACTGTCTAGCTTGAAAGATGGAGTAACTGCAAAAAAACCCCAGGATTTTGGAAGATGTAGGGGAAGTAAACTAGCTTCTTTCCATGTGCTGCCACATGAGGGTTAATAAAACAGAAACAACAGAGGCACTTTTAGAACATGATTCTGATGCAGTGCTCATAGACAGCTCATTTTACTGAACAATTTAAGTGTGATGCCCAGAAGGCAGAGCAAAAATATCTATTTAAATGGTCAATCCTAAAGGCTAGGTACAAAAAGGAAACAAAGAGAAGAATTCAAAGATAGATGTTTAGGACTTTATTCTTCTATCTGCCAAACTACTACAGGTGGCAGTCAATATTATTTAATTGTTTATTCTCCAATGTCTATAAGAATCTTAGTCACAGCACACCAAGAATAAACATGGTGTGAAAGGAGTCTTTGTGTGTGTAAACATATATATGTACATATGCACATGCATGTATGTGTGTGAATATCGGAATATACACACACACACACAAGTACATATGCATGTATATATGTGGGTGCATATACGGGTATATATACACACGTACATATATATGCATATATAGGTATCTGAATTGTGAATAAAAAATACTGTAAATCGTATCAGTAAACAAAGAAGGCTGAAGCCATCAAGTCATCAGCGCCTGCCCCACCTCCTAGTGAGGACATCCCTGTAGCCCAGCCTCTGCAGCCACTCACAGTGGTGCACCCTGAGGGGACTCAGAATAAGAAAGGACAGGACGCTGGCCCTAGATGGCTAGGTGCTTGTCAAAGGAATGAATTCAATGGGCCCAAATGTTTGCTTCCTCCCCTACATAGAAAAGCACTAAATTCTTTAACTGGAGATGCCTGGTTTTCTTTAGGTAACAAGTGACATTTTAATGTTCCAACTACCTGGTCTTTGTTGTAAAACTCCTATATATCCTGGTCCCTCCCCTACCTTTTTGGAGCAGCCCCTCAGAGCTATCTGAAAGGCTGTCATCCTGGGCTTAAGTCCTCAGAAATGTCCACCAAATAAAACATAACTCTCAGCTTTTAGGCTGTGCATTTATTTCAGTTGACAGAATATAGGAATAGATTCACAGGTACGTACATACACATGCATATATATGAGTGTGGGTAAATACAGGATTTTATATATAATCTAAAATGGAAGTTGTAACTTTTATGGACTGAGTATTTCTGTCCCCATCCAATTTCATTCATATTTTGAGACCTTAACCCCCAATGTGATGCTCTGAGGAGCTGAGGCCTTTAGGTTTAGTGGAGTCAACAGTGTGTGGCCCCTATGAGGGGATGAGAGCCCTTACAAATCTCTCTCAGCACGCAAGCTTCCAAGAAAGGCCCACGAGAAGGCAGCTGTCTACAGTAAAAGCCAGGAGGGGGAAAGGTTCTCACCTTGAACCCAGTCTGCCAGCACCTTGATCTTGGACTCTCCAGCCTCCAGAACTGTCAGAAATAAGTGTCTGTTGTGTAAGCCACACAGTTTGTGGTGTTTTGTTATAGTAGCCCAGCTGAATGAGACTAGTAATTACACAACTTGAGTTTATCCTCCACTTTGTTTTCTGTACAGAATGAAAGGATTTTTTTTAAAAAGACAATTGAAAGAATATAACTGATATGCATTAGATCTGAACTCTAGGACTAGCATTTATCTATCCATGTGATACATTATTATTTTTATATTTTCATTTTACTTACCTGTGAATGAAAACTTGAAATTAATAAACTTTAAAGTAACTTTTTGCTTTAAAGTGTTTGATTTAATGGGTACCATCGATAGAAAATCAATTAGAATTTTTTAAAAATTCTTAGGTATAACAGAATGTGTTGGCTTGAGCTTATAAAGAAAAGAGTTTCACAAATTTCACCAAATATCATAAAATTAGTTATAATTTGCTTCATGTTCTTCCTTTTATTCTGCCAAGTAGAAGTACTTATATGTTTGGTTTTAAGGTAATAGGAGGCTGATAAATAGCACCTTTGTCTACTTTCTAAGTTTGCAACTGATGGAGCTACTTTATGGATAGAGCTGCTTAAAGAAAAGTCTTTGATCTATGACCAAAGCGGCCTTCTACTGCGTCCTGTTTACCCCAACACACTCACCCCCTTACCCTTCCTAAGTTATTCACTGGCATAATGCATCTGAGATTAGAAAAGAGTTTGTAGACCGAATACATAGATCCTGGACTTTTGCCTCATGGAGGCTTGGGGAGCAAATGCAACAACAGGAAATAACTACTCAGTTTCTGCAGAGTTTGATAAGGTAAACCTCGCACCCAAGTAGGGAACATGTTGCAATGGATGTCACCAAACAATCCAAGAACTAACGTTTCCCCCAGGGCTCAGGATGCATATAGGAGCGAGTGAGGGGTCCAGTAGTATTGCTCTAACAGGTGCTTCTTGACATGGAGAAGTGAGGAGTGGGGAAGACATGTTCTGTGTCTTCTGCTCAGTAGATGGGTTTCTGACTTCTTTTGAATTGAAGTCCAATTTCAAGATGCTTAAGGATATCCTGAAAATGTTGTGCATGTGCCCGTGTGTGTACATGGTGGATGCATATTTCTGGGAGTCCAGTGCTTTAATTATAGCCTCAGTGGAGTCAGCAACCATCAAATAGTGAAGACCTGCAGATGTGGGCTATTGCCTTGGACTCTTTATTCTGTTGTTCAGTAAAACAAACGGTGGGAGTGAACTTTCCCTCATGGAATCCAAATGAATAGATCAAATTTTTCAGATATTTTGACATGGGCTAGTAGCTGATTCTGTGTACATTTAATTATTTGTCTTAAAAATTTCCTTAGTGGATTCCAGGGATATGTCAATGCTGTAAAATATGCTTGCTCTTTCCCAAATTTGCTGTGTTGACTGAAATAAAGTGCACAATCTAAAAGCTGAGTTATGTTTTATTCAGTGGACATTTCTGAGGACTTAAGCCCGGGATAACAGCCACTCAGATCGCTCTGCGGGACTGCTCTGAAGAGGTGGGAGTGAGCCAGAATATATAGGAATTTTTATAACAAAGACCAGGTAGTTGGAACATCAAAAGATTACTGTTAATTAAAGAAAACCAGACATATAAAGTTAAGGAATGTAGCACTTTTCTATGTATGGGAAGGTGCAAAGTTCTGGGCTCACTGGAATCATTCCTTTGATGTGCACTTTAGTGATCCAGGACCAGTGTCCTGTCCTTTTGCAGCCTGGGTCCCCTCAGGGGGCACCACTGGGGCTGCCTGCTTGTCTGCATCCTGAGTTTCCCCCCACTCACTGTACAGGGTGGTGGCAGCAGCTGATGGCTTGATGGCTGTCACATCCTCTGTTTACTGATATGTCTGGCAAGATTTTTCATTCACAGTTGTCTGTACCTGTATCTCACACACGGAGAGTGGAATATTAGGATGTAAGTTAATTGGCCCAAATTATCCATCAACATTAATAGGAACTCAAGTCCTTAGTTAATTTTGCTCAAAACTCTTTGTTAATTTCTTAAGTGACTAAAGAATAACATGTTTCAAAGGGGGCATCGCAGGGGTTCTGAAAGTGGAATCGACGTTGAAGTGGGGCTAGTGGTCTCCATGTTGAAATAGCAGCCTTTATTGCTATTCTGTCTCCCTCCACCCGCACAGTGCACAGTGCACAGTGCACAGTGAGGCCAAGCAAAACAAAACATCAGAGTTTGGAGCAGAGCAAGGTTTATTGATCAAGAGGCCACCAACCCAGAAGATGGGGGACTTAGTTTTCTCTCAAATCCATCTTGCTGACTGGCCGCCTGGCTGGGGCACAAGATTTTTAAAGGCACAAAGGATCAATGGGAGGGAGGATTTTGTGATTTCAGCTTTGGGATTAAGATCTCCCTTGCAGACCTCTGGGCACCAGCTTGTGAGTCCAGGTGTCACTGGCACCTGTGATGGATCTGTGTGTCCCTGCAAAGCACACCAGTAAGTCAGGGTCTTGTGCTCTCTTAGCTCCTTTCTACGAGAGAACAAAAGCCATGACTGATGCGTTTTATTATTTACTTAAAGCCTATGTTACGGATGAAGAATTTCAATTCCCATTTGGCCCCGCTGTTACCTTCAAGGCCACTGTGTTTCCTTTGTTTTGGGTTTCCTCACTTCCCTAATTAATTACTGCTTCAGTCTGCTCTTACAACTCAGAGAAGACCCTGAAGACTAAAGTCTTTTTCTATAAATAAGAAATGGGGATGATGGGGAGGATTTTGTTTCTGGGAAGGCCCCACTGTGTCCTCCTCAATTTCCGTATCACTCCTTCATTGCCCTGTAGAATGAGGGTGTATTGAGGACTTTTTGTGACATGAACAAAGACACGTTTCCTTTTCATATTCAAGTATGACATTATTTACATAATTGTCGATGTAACGATAGACATTTTGCCCATTCCTTCCTTCCTTCATTCAACAAACATGTATTAAGTCCCTACTAGGTATCAGATGCTGACTCGGTTCAGGCAGCACAGCCATGGAGAAAGTTCCAGCTCAGTCCGGTCCTCCCTGTACGTCCACATACACATCAATGTTACACCTACAAGGTGTATATAACAAGACAAATATAAGGTATATTTTACATTAATAGTAAATGAATGCATTCACGTTTATGTTAAAGATAAATATTCTAAGTTAATAAGTCACTCATTTAAATTGAAATGTAATAATTATTTAAAGGTTCTTTCCTTAGGTATGAGACACATTTTAATAGAACAGTAAACACTTAGTGAAGCAGAAATATTTTTTAGTCATTGTCAAGTTTTTTGCATAGCGAAAGATAAGAAAGCTATGTGTAATTTCTGTGTAATATATTCAGATACGATGCAACATGTAGCTGTCAGCAAAATTCTAATTTTCCCCTAATTCCCCAGCTGAACTGAGATACAGAGAGGTCAATGGAAAGGTCAGATGATGAATCAGTGGTTGGTTATAAAATGGAAAAGAAAGCACTTTCCATTTGTAAATCCCCTACTGTAACCACCTGATAACCCAAACATACTTGACAAGAATACAGCACCACACTTACTGGTTTTCTACCTTCTACAGCCAGATAATAGTAAGTAGCAATTATTATGTGTGCAAAATCCTGCAAATAGGGTGATCTTGCCTTTCTTCTGCAAATCTCAACCAATATAACATTTCAGAAAGGAGCAATATCAATTTGATGAAATAAATGTTATATACATGTATATATATATATTTAAAAGAAATGCAATAGAAAGTTCACAATATATCACACTTTAGGCAGTTTGTGAAGAATACTGGGGCTACATAAAAACATATTGTATTCTGTGGATGGAAGAAGAAATATAAAAAAAATCTGGCTACATGAATAGAACATAAAACCAATAGCATTTTTCCTAATTGAAACAACCTGTGAAATCTTGTGGGCTCAGTAGTAACCATTTAATTTTATCTTATTTACTAAATCCTGATAACATCAACCTGTAGTGTTTCGTTACATACAATTTTAAAGTAGAGTACAACAGACAGATGTTTTAGATGAGAGGAAAATGGTGTCAGATTTGGAACAGCTCGCCTTTTGAGTATGATGGGGACTAGAAATAATGGTCCACTCTTTGTGAGGTGTGTTTTCTCTGTACATATATAAAGAGAATTTAATTAGTTTTATAAACTATGAATGGTTCTATGAATTCTATGACTGTTTCCAAATAATAGGACTATTCAGAATATGACAAGGAAAACGAAGGGAAGTATTTAACCTAGTCCAGGGGATGAATTAGGGACTCTGGAAGCTTCCTTCATGAGGTGTTGATGATCTGTATCATATTTCTTTTCTTCTTTTTCTTTTCCCTTCTCCCATGCAGGAAGTCCCATCCTTCCATCCCATAATTCCCACAGCCATTTAGTTTTCTTCTTTCTCTTCATTCCTTTCTTTTTCCTTTCTTTTCTGTCTGGTCTATTTTCTATGTATCCATTCTTTACCTCCATCTTCCTCAGCTTTGATGCAGGACAGGTAAGAATGTATGGAATTAAAGTATCTAGGTCCTAGTTATTATAGAGTATCCTGTGAATCCAGTTAAGTAATAACTCCACAATGCTCCTGGATGTTACTGTGCCTTCAAGAATACTTACACACACACACACACACACACACACTCACATGGGATGTGGTTTATAACACTGTATTTTGAGTGGGTCTAAGGAATTTCCATCAGGGCCTCTGTGTGTCTAGGGGGGTGGCCATGGGTTAACACTGGGATTGTGGATACCGCCTCAATCAGAAAATCCTTGAAGTCTACTAGTCATCTGGGTACATTTTTTTGCTTGAATAAAATGCCCTGAACCTTGAAAGCATTTTGAAAATTAATTCCCTAGGAGTGGTATTTGTTTATTAACAGTGAAGTTCACATTACATAAAGTATGTGTGAAGGAAATTAGTGGTACAAATTACAAAATTGCTTTTGTTATATTTTTAGATGTTTATTGGGCTCCCGTATTCATGACACTGTGTAACAATTGTAAGTGAGAGAGACAAAGATGATCAAAAAGAGACTGATTTCAAAGGTCAATGATCTTCTAAGAGAAATAAAACTTTAACCAGTGATTAGGAAGAGACTTTTGCACTAAAGAAAGGGTAGGTTTAGGACAGATGAAAAGGAAAAATGATAATCAAAGACACAGAGAGAGGAAATTTTGCAGTATACTCAGGAAACCTTATAAAGGAATTCAGTTTGCCTGAGAGAGGCGCTCCAGTATTTCAGTGAATACCGATCCTGCAAAACTGGCCTCTGTACTCTGAAAACCGAATTAGGACTCAGAGGCAGAGTTTTGGGGAAATCAGAAAAGAATAGCTTTATTGCTTTGCCAGGAAAAGGGGAGTCACAACAGGCTAATGCCTTAGAAACTGAGAAGCCCTCTTGGATTGGGGTCCTGAGGTTTTATTGAAAATTTGGATGGAACAGAAAATGTGATAAGAATCAGGGCATTTTACAGGGTGCTACATTCCTCTTAGCCTTGGTGAATCTTCCCTCCTTCTTGGAGGAACTCCAGAGGGTCTGTCCGTTCTTATGAGATTATCAGCCCATTACATCCTTCCTGGGGTGTGGCATCTGGGGTGAAGCTATTCTCAGTAAAGACTGTCTAGGCAGAGGGGACCGTAATGGCCATGAAGCCAGTTTGTTATTTTGTTTCCTACTCCTTCAATATCACAGCAGAAGGAAGACCTAAATGCCGTCAGCAGATCCTCCTCTAACTCCTGGTTACCCAGACCTTAAATAGTTTATGATTCACAACCAGGACCTTGTTTCTTCCTCCTTAGTCAACGATGTGAGGCGTCACTTCAGTTTGTTTGTTTCACACAGTCTAGGTGTCTGTGCATTCTGCATCACGCCAAGGAAAACGCACTGTGAGGATGTTGCTGGTGGATGTAACCAGTGTTCCAGGTTCTTGTCTCATCCTAGAAAGAATTCAGAGACAAGACGTAGTGGTTCAAACAGTGAAGTGAAAATTTATTAAAGGTTGGAGAGCACACTCTCAAGGGGAGAGTGGGCAGGCTCAGGCGAGCGGCTGCCCCAAGTTTCTTTGGCAAGTTGGTTACAGAGGGTGTAAAAATGAATGGGTGGAATATTCACTAGGGAGGGAAGGGTCTGAGGTCGTATTCCCTGATTTTCATCCCAACCCCACCTTCCTAAAGGGAGGAGGGATTTTTGTTCTTATTTAGTCTGGATCGGAAGTGTCATGGAATCAGTGCATGATGGGTAGTTCTTATCTGCAAGGCTAATTTTATTGAAATGAGGGCATAATGAGCAAAAGTTTACATTCAGACACTAGAGATCCCTGTCTTTTCCCACTTTTCCATGCCGACCTCTGGGCCACTTATCATCCCCAGATTTGTGACCACTTATCAGCCCAGAGGTTCCTGCTTTTCTTTCTCTGCCCAGGGACCCCTGGTGCTTCCATGATGTGGGGTTTCCTGCATTTGGCCTGTGTCTCTTCTTTCTCTGCTCGTATCCAGCTATCTGCCTGCTCTAACAATTTCATCTGCTGCTGAAACTGTGTACAACAAAGCATCATTGTAAGTTATTTCATACAAAACTGTTCACGTTGGGTGGAGGGAGTATTAAATATTTGACAAGAGTTTTGATTTATATGTGTAAGTTTTTTAGATTAAAATATAAGTTTTCTTACAGCACATATATTTTAGGAATGTGCAACTGAAGTATACAATGTTCTGTTGTAAAGAGTGGAGCAAATTCATAAGAAAGGCCGAAGAGCTGAATAAGGTGGCTTCTTATTTTAAGCTTGTAACTCCAAAATACAATATAACATGAATCACAGTGCTATAGATGATTCTCAATCATACAGTTATATTTAATAATACTATCTCTTGTACTATAGCTTGGATGTTAAGCTGAGATCCTTAAAATACTTAATCTTAATTTTGTATTTTCTTCATAAGGCAATAAGCCATCTTAAGTAAACCGAAGAAGGAAATATTCCACTGGGTATTTTCAAGTGTCAGCTTAAAACTGGCATTTGAATGGAAGCAAAATCACAAGAAAAGGAAATCAATATTTCAATATTCAATATTTCAATAAATCAATGTATACTGTGTGAAAAGAAGACATGGGTAATGCCTTCAAATCAAAACTTTCCTGGCAATGAATGATATAAGTATTTGTAAATTCTGAAAATTTCTTTCTATTAGTAATAAACTAGAGGCTGTTGATCTTAAAAATGTTTTCTAAAGGTATAGTGGGTGGGAGGCACAGTTGGAAATAAAGGAGGTAAAATCATAGAAGATCTTAAAGACCAGAATTGGAGGGGTTGGGATTACACAGTACAGGAGATGAACTGGTTTCTGTGTCTGCAATGACCTCTTTTCTTATGCCTTCCTGAACTACAGAGGCTGCAAAACTAAATGTCATTTTCTGTGCTGCCCTGTGGCTAGGATTCTGATTGAAAATTAGGTTCTATCAAATTGATGCACTTGTGTGAAATTTGGAACTGTGGTCTTTTTCTGCAATAATGTCCAGCTTTCCATTCTCTGCCTTCACTGATGCCAAGCAGGGGGCAAAGTGTGTGTTCTGGGGGTGTCTCCACCACCCTGGTTGGTAGACACCCCTGGGAAGCCAATGTGCCAGTGTTGTCCTGGAGGTCATTTCTCAGGGCCCTGCCTCTGACACATGCCACCACTTTGTTACTTTTGTTAAATTAACTTAAGATAAACAGGGGGGAGGGCATAGCTCAGTGGTAGAATGCATGCCTAACATGACCAAGGTCCATGGTTCAATCCCCAGTACCTCCATTAAAATAAATAAACTTAATTAGCACCCCTACATCCTAAAAACCCCAATCCTCAGAAATAAAAATAAATATAATATATAAAAATAATAAATATAAAAATAAAAATATAATATATAAAAATAAAAATAATGAGTATAAAAATAAAAATAAATAAAAATCTGGGTGATAAAATAAAGTCTAACCTAAAAAGAAAAAAAATAGATAAACAGAAAGGTTTCTGTGTCTTGCAACTGGATCCTACCAGAAACACTGAACTTTCTAGAACCTGAATTTTTGAAGTCTTTGCAATAAATTATATCATATCATATGGTAGCCTGAACTTCACTTAAGCCAATTAAGACTAAACTGCATTTCCTACGGGATGTCACAAGGCAATGTGTTCCCTAGAAGTAGATTCTTGATTCCAGGTTTGGCACCTTAGGGCACCGTCTTCCAAAGCATTAATCCATAATGGAAAGAGGACAGCAGGTAAGCCCTCCTGACCACAGGAACAGAGTGGTTGGGAAAGTAGCTTGATTTCTCCATTCTCACTGAGAAAATGATGTCATTTCTTTTTGCAGGTGGGGGTAGAAAGAAAATATAGGGCAAATCTGTGCTTGTAAACCATTCTGGTTTTCAATTGCCTTGTCTGGCTGAGAAATCAGTAGAGTAATGGGGAGAAACAATGACGAATGTGTTGGAATGACTTTTAACTGCTTTGAACCATTGAGAATGTCACTATATCTGAAAGATGATCAGTTGTGGATTATGCATTTTAACTATCACTAGTTCTTAAGGAGAAAATGGTAATAAAGAAAGAAATTAATGAGGTCTCCAATCCACCAACTTGTGAATTTAGCCTCTAGATCAGGTAGAAAATAATGCTGAATATATTCTGTGGCAACTATATCAAAAGAGCATGTTATTGATACCAATGAATTCATGAACAGAGAGATGGAGGGAGCCAGCAGCCATCTTGAGGGGACTTACTCTGATTTTCCCCAACCAGCCATTCTGTGTAAGTGGAATTAGTCAGTGGCCATGCAGCCGCCTGGACACCATGGCCAAGGCCAGCACGTAAACTCGCTCCCCTGGTTTTGACCCAGAGCAGAGGACACTCCACTGGAGCCTTGTCTTTATGGGTTGGAAGCCTCCTCCTGTCACTAGCCCGCACCCACAGGGCTCATAAGACCTAGAACATTCACCTAGTGCCTTAGTTCTCCTCTGTGGATGAAAAAGAAATCCCCATTTCACCATGCAAGGCTTGCAGGGGCATGGAATTATAACACTGTGTTTTCAGAAAGGGCCCAGAGCCCAGGAGACTAAGACTCATTACGTTTCCATGTTCCTATTAAAAAGTTGTCATCTCTAGGCCAGAAAATGGAAACTTCCGAATTTCAGAATAAATACTTTATAAGAACTAAAATTACTTCAGCTGAAGAAGAAGGAAGTTATACATTAATTATAAGGGTTTTCACCATTAAAAGTACCCTGTCAAGATGAAACTAGTTGGATGAGAAAAAAAGTATGATAAACTCCACAAAAGAGCAAGAAATTCACCATTTGGTTGAAGGACATTCCTAATCAAGTATTTAGACAATACATGAATATGTATCATTATCTTTATATTCAAATACATATATTAATCTATTTGCTAACACACATCCTTTGGAACAAGAGTACACAATCATTAAAATGACTACTTTACCCTGTGCATCTATGTGTGTGTGTGTGTTTCCATTTCAGACTTGCTTCTAGGACTCAGAAATTAACTGCCAATTTTAGTTAGAAGGAAAAAATCCACGTATTCCTCTGTATAAAAAACAAAACAACCAATATGAGTATTTTTCCTTGTGTAATTCACATTTAAAATAAGTATCTAGAGGAATTAGCCACCATGAGTTTGAATTCATTTGTTTCCAATTTTGTCCATTTCTAAAATACAAACTTTAATATGGCTATCTTCAAATTATTTGAAATTGTTTGTCTCAAATAGTGAAAAGTGTTTTCTTACAGTTATTAGAACATTCTTTTAATAAGCAAGGGAATAATTGAGTCAAACTATGCATAAGTATACCTAGAGAAAACCAACAAATATTAATGTCAGCATACTTCCATTATTTCTACTCTGCAATAATTTTTACAACAGATTTTTAAAAAAGCTACTTTTAATTACACAACTAATGTGCCTTCATTATAAAAATTCAAACAAGAAAAAATAAAGTCTTTCTGGATGCAGTGGTAAAAATTCTATATTTTATGATTAATTTTGTTGTCTCCTGAGGTCTCTGTTTTGTACCATTTTATCAAGTTTGAGAATTTCCTTAATCAATCCTTAGTGAATTTTTTTTTAAATATGTTTAATTTTTTTGTCTTTTTGAAGTATTTTTCTCTTCTTATTGGTAAGGTTTGTTAATTACATTCACCATTTTTTTTGTTGTTGTTCAACAATTGTTGCTTTACTAGGATAAAACCCAAACAGGTCAAGGTGTACCCTTCCTCCAATAGACATGGGACAGCTTGGTCATATATGCTGATATTTCATCACATTTCAGTTAGAACATTCTGTGCTCCCAAGTAAGATTAGTTCTATATTCAAATATATTCTGTGCTCTCCCCGAGTCCTCTTACCATGGATACTGTTTTCCTTCTTGAACTTTGTATTTTAATTCACATTTGATTTCTTGTACTTTACCATCAATAATTTTTAAAACAACTTACAAGGGTTTTAATTACCAGGTAGAGATATATATTTGTTGCCTTTATCAAATTCTGAAATTCAAAAACAGAAAATTAGTTTACTTTTACCATTTTACTATTTTCACTACTTTTTAAATTTTTAGTACTATTTTATTTTTCTCTCTACTATTTTTGTAGGAGGGCACCCACTGCTTTGTTCCATGGTTTCTATTTTCATTGATTTTTCTCATGTACAAAAAAATATGCCACGTCTTTGACATATAAAGACCTGCACACATTTAATGTGTATGACTCGGCGATTTTGGGAATAAGTAGACACTTGTGAAATCATCACCCCTGGATATTGCCTAAAAGTTTTTAAGAGGTCAGGTCTTGTGTTAAGTATTCTTACAACACATCTCAGTCTGTTTGGGCTGCTATAACAAAGTGCCAGCGACTCGGTCAACAACAGAAATTTTCTTCTCACTGTTCTGGAGGCTGAAAGCTCAAGGTCAGGGTGACAACGTGGTCCACTTCCAGTGAGGTCCTCTTCCTGCTGGCAGATGGTTACCTTCTTCCTCACAGGGTGGGAAGGCTCAGGGAGTTCTGGCGATGGGGCTCCTTCATAAAAACATAGCTCCCATACCTAAGGGCTCCACTCTCATGACCTAATCACCTCCCCAGAGCTCCCCTCCCTGACACCATCACCTTGGGGCGTAGAATTCCAACACATGAATTTCGAAGGAAACATCAATGTTCAGCCCATAACACCACAAAGAAAAATTATATTGAGAGAGAGGAAGGGAGGAGGCTCTGGGCTATGTCTAGGCTGGCTTCTCCATCAGTCTTTTGCACGTTACACTGCTTTCTCAAACCGTTTTGGTGCACGTGGCTTCCTGGTACAGTTTCCAGACCATTCCTTGACATCTTGTTCATGCTTCATGAGAAACAATTCATCCACCTCTTTGATTCAATTATGATGAAGTCTCAGTGACCCTCTTCAACTTTTCTCCAGTCTTGTTTATCTTCCTATCCAAGCCAGGGATTGAGGATGGGGTATTGTATTCTCGCTACCTTTTGGTAACCTGACAGCAAAAATAGTGGACATAGGGAACTGTATTCAATATCTTGTAGCAACTCATGGTGAAAAAGAATATGAAAAAAAATATATATATATATATATATATATGTATATTCATGTATGACTGAAGCATTATGCTGTAACCAGAAACTGATGCAACATTGTAAACTGACTATATACTTCAATACATATATATATATATATATATATATATATATACATGCTAAGAAATAGTGGACAGAGAAATCTCAGAAGAAACTTTTAGATCCTTTGTTGGAAAATCTGCTATTTTAGAATTTTTAAAAAGTCACTCCACTTTCTTATTTAGGTAATCTAATTTGGGAGGACTCCCCTCAAATTCATGTTGCCTTCCCCATTGAGAGGTAGCTCTGAAATACGGTCAGGTTTTGGCTTGTGGGGTTTTTAATAGATGCTATGGTAGCATCTCCTGAGACGCTAAGGTAGTAGAGGTCAGTGCATTTGTTTTTAATCCCTCATCCTTCATTCCTTAGCTGCATGATTTGGGGCAATTGTATTTATCTTCTCCTAATTCAGTTTCTTCATCTGTAAAATTGGAATAATAATAGTAGTTGCTCATTGTTCATGAGGAAATTGTATCAGTATAGTAAACACTTAGTGAGAGTAGCTATTTTATTAGTAAAAAAAAAATTAAAATTCTGTTGAAAGCCTCTCCACAATCAATACGGAAGGAAAGAAAATTGACTTATAAGTGAGTAAACTCAACATAAGTAGCCTGCAAGAGACTGCAAAATCAGAATGAAATTGCACACCCTTGATACAAGAAGCCAGAAGAAAGACCAGTAATACTTATCTCCTTGACAGTCAAATGGTTACTTCAGCAGGTAGACTCCTAAATAATTCTGGAGGTATGTTATTACATTTCCAGGAATGATGAGATCCATAACTTTGGAAATATCTCTGTGCTATAAAACTGGAGCCTGGGTTTATACAGGTTTGGAGAGATTAATTTATATTCCAGAAGGTTAAAGCTAAGACTCAAGATCATTATGTTCTCAAGGAGATCCCTGAAATCACCAGTAATATTATTACTCAATTCTTCATTTGTTTCTTTCCAAATAGTGTTTGCGTGATAAAGTGGGATTATTCTCAACTGTTATATTGCTTCTGGGAGACAGAGGTAGGATTTGAAGTCAGGTTAAACCATGTCAGAGTTTACGTATGAGATTATTCTCCATTCCTTATCTGTTGTTGATAAATCATTTATTCATTATTAGAATGATTGCTTTTTGTGTTCAGTATTGGGGAAGGGAAGCTCTGTGATCCATCTTTGCCTTATCCTTTTACTTAGACATATAAAGTGTATTTTTTTCTATTTTTATATGCCCTCTATGTATTTATCTTAACTTTTCTTTCATTATAAAAAATGTAAAAAGTAATAGACAGAAACCTTAGGTAAAATAATCAGACAACCAGAAAGGGGAGTGCTCACACCCTACCATGAGAGCAGAGCCAAACAGCAAGAAGAAGGACTTCCTCTGCCTGCCTGGCAAGAGCTCAGACAGTGAGAGGCTGTCACAGCTCAGTCAATGAAAAGTCACTGCACTTCAGATTCTCCCTTCCTCCAGTGGACTCTTGGTTTACTACAGCTCTCACACCTTCCTGTTTTCCTTTACGATAGAGTTCTCCTCTCCTTTTATAGGGGACTTGCAGGTGGCTTACCATGGTTGCAGACTCCAAATTGCAATTCTTTGCTGATACCACATCAACCTATTTTTACTGGAGAAATAACGGGCCGCCTATTCATTTTAGATCAACAGACTTTATATCCATAATCTACGCCCCATAAAAAATCATCCTTAGATTCGTATTTTAAAGATTTTCAAGGGCTAAATGATCTGTTCATGAGAAGTCAAATAAAGACTTACGTCTAAGTGCTGACCCTTACAGGTAAACAAATGTTTTAAAGAAAATTGCTGCTGAAAATACTTCATGGTCCTCCCCTGTCTTCATGGCTGTGTGTGAACATCCAAGTGTCAGTAAAAATCACCAGGGCTGGTACATCTCTGCTGAAGGCCTTGAGATTATCAGCCCATCTTAACGCAGAGGGTAACTGAGTGTCTACTGTTCTGCATTCAGCCACACACAACTTCCTGCACAAACCCATTTCTCAAAGCAGTGTCATCACTCGTGGAGTCTAGGAAGGATGAAAGTCTCCAAATTAACAGTGCTTCACTTCAAACTTGCAGCCTACTCTTTTTATAGCTTCCCTCCAGAAGCTTCTCTCCCTTTCTGTAATCACCACCAGAACGAATCACTTGCTCCTTGTTAAGCTTTTATCTTAGTGAAGCGAAGGTGACAATGATACACTGTGCTGTAAGACCTTCTTGGCAGCTCTCCCGCGATGCCTGCTGGCCTGTTTTGATCCCCTTCCATATGTCCACAATTTAAGTGGCAATACAACTCTTTCTGAATTGTATCATACAGCACTGCAGGGCACAATCCTGTGCTACCTGCTTTTGGAAAAGCAGTCTTTTCAACCTATTTCAATGTTCACATTAAAGAACTGGCTGCCTGAGACTTGTTGATTTCAGGCTTGTAAGGACAGGATCAAGATGCCAGCAGGGAGGCAACCGTGAGAGCCTCATTCTGCATGTACAACAGCCTCTTTGTTCTCCTTTAAGTAATTTGAAGCCATTGGTTTTATTATTGACTCAGATATCACCCCCCCACAAGTCAACAATTCTGACATTCATTCTAATGAAATGCTGAAGTTCAATATCTTGTAGAAAAGTAATTTCTAAGGTGTATTAACAAACATTTATAAATTGCTGGGGAGTTTAAAGAGTTAATCTATCAGTGGCTTTCAATCTAGAAAATTTTCTGTTTAATGATTCTCAAAGGAAAAAAATAACCAATTTTTGTCTTTTGATTAAAGACTGTGAGCATCAATTTTCTCATAGGAAGAATTTCATTTTCTTAAAAATGAAGTTAGTGTTCATGAATAGACTAGTGTTTTTTAAATTTTTTTTTGCTTAATCTGTCTAGTGTGTTTATTTTGTTTCCATCTGAAGTTCTCTAGAATTACTTTTCATCAATTTAATAATTGTTTTGTGATGAAACAGTTTTTCCTGTGAGTGTATATATAAACAAGGAACAAAGATTCAATGCTATTGTTAAGAATTGATTTTTCTGTTCATTAAAAACAATTTACTTGAAAGCAAGTCTATTCTTAGTCACTACTAAGTTAATAAACAAAAATTTTCACATTCAAATCTAGCAAATTGAAAGATTTGTTAACCTAACCTTTAAATCAGTAATTTTACAGTCTCTTTCCCTGTTTACATTTTAAATATGTCTAGTGTACTAATGAGTAAAGAAAGAAATTATTCAACTAATGATTATAAAGTTTTCTATGACTGCAATAGAAATTTATTTTAAATTTAGTCACAAAGATATTTTATTTTTATTTTTATTATTATCCATTTTTCCTGATTGATATGTAACTCCATTGGAAAAGGTGCTTTAACTTTAAACTTCATAATAATGGTTATGCAGCTTAAGATCTTTTTTTAACATTAAAAAAACTGAAGTAAAGTTGGTTTAAAATTTTTTTTAGTTTCAGATGTACAACATCATGAGTCAGTATTTTTATAGATTATACTTCATTTAAAGTTATTACAAAATAATGATTATATTTCCCTGTACTGTACAATATGTTCTTATTGCTTATTTTTTGTATATATAGTAGCTTGTGTCTATTAATTCCGTACTCCTACTTTACCCCCCAACCCCTGGTAACCACTAGTTTGTACTCTATATCTGTGAGTCTGTTTATGTTTTGTTTTATACATTGCTTTGTTTTATTTTTTAGATTCCACATACAACTGATAACACAGAGTATTGATCTATCTCTGTCTGACTTATTTCACTAAGCATAATAATGTCTAGACCCATCCACATGTTGCAAATGGCAGAATTTCATCCTTTTTATGACCAAGTAATATTTCATTGTAGATAGATAGATAGATAGATAGATAGATAGATAGATAGAACACATCTTCCTTATTCATTCCTCTGTTGATGGACATTTAGGTTGCTTATATATCTTGACTATTGTAAATAATGCTGCTATGAACATTGGCATATCTGTATCTTTTTACATTAGTGTTTTCATTTTCTTTGGATATATATCCAGCAGTGGAGTTGCTGGATCATACGGTAGTCTTATTTTTAATTTTTTGAGGAACCTCTGTACTGTTTTCCATAGTGGCTGCACCAATTTACAATCACATCAGCAGTGTACAAGGGGTCCCTTTCCTCCACACCTCACTAACATTTGTTAGTTGTATATTTTTTGATGATAGGCATGTGGACAGGTGCGAGGTATCTCATTATGATTTTGATTTGCATTTCCCTGATGATTAGCAATGTTGAGCTGTTATTTGTGTGCTGCTTTTTCTTTGGAAAAAAAGTCCGTTCTTGTCTTCTGCCCATTTTTAAATTGAATTGTTTGTTTTTTTGAAGTTGAGTTGTGTGAGCTGTTAATATATTGTGGTATTAACCCCTATTGGTCATATTATTTGCAAATATGTTCTCCATTCGGAAGGTTGTCTTTTTGTTTTGTTGATGGATTCCTTTGCTGTGCAAAAGCTTTTAAATTTAATTAGGCTAATTTTAATTTTAATTAGGTCCCATTGTTTTGCATTTGCATTTCTTTTGCCTTAGGAGACAAATTAAAAAAAAATATTGCTGTGATTTATATGAAAGAATCTTCTGCTTATATTTTCCTCTAGGAGTTTCATGGTTTCAGGACTTACATTTAGGTTGTGAATCCATTTTGAGTTTATTTTTCTGTTTGGTGTGAGGGGATTTCTAATCTCATTCTTTTACACCTTGCTGCCCAGTTTTCCCAGTACCACTTTTTCAAGAGACTGTCTTTTCTCTATTGTATATTCTTGCATCTTCTGTCATAAATTAATTGACTGCAAGTGTATGGGTTAATTTATAGGCTCTCTATCCTGTTCCATTGATCTCTGTCTTTTTATGCCAGTGCCATACTGTTTTGATTACTGTAGCTTTGTAATACAGTCTAAAGACAGGCACTGTGATATTTCCAGCTTTGTTCTTTTGTCTTAAGATTATCTTGGCAATTCAGGGTCTGTTTAGTTTTTTCACTTTTGTTTGTTTTTTGTTTTTTGCTTTTGTTCTTCTCTTAGCTTGAAATTTTTTTTTGGCCTAAATCTTACTAATTACTTACCAATTCCTCTAATCTTTCCAAATCTCCATGGCATGTGGCAACAGCTCTGAGTTGTGGTTGGAAGAAGTCATATGCTCTGTTCTGAGTTCAATGTCCCCTCATTGTTCGGTGGCCTGTGCTAGAGGAGGAGGAGTGGAGGGAGGCAAACTTGAGGGCAGTGCTCATGTGTTTGGAGCAAGAAGTCAGATGACAATGGTAGTGGCATAGAGCTGAAACAAAACCAAGCCAACACCGTGGAATGGCAAGTAGGGAATGAGAGAGAATTTTGGAGAGCTTCAAGGACAGGGTGGGGTCTGTGAAGGTGAATGTGGTGTTGCAGGCCCGTTGCAGGCTTGTCAGGAGATTTCACCTGGTCTTAGATTGCCCCTGGCTCTCCATGGTCTTCAGTTGAAGTTGAAGGTTAATATTGGTGGAAGGCTTATATTACAGAGAGTTTATCTTGTTGGTTCTCAATTCCCTGCAAGTCAGAGTCTCTGAGAAGCTTTTTAAATTTTTCAGTTTGAACTGTCTTATTGAATGTTACTTTCTTAAACCTTTCAGTCTCACATAGGTTTTCATTACATTTTTTTTCAGTGATTTTTAAAAAACTTTTCATATTGAAATAATTTTAGATCTCCGGAGCAATTGCAAAGTTTTGACAGAAGGCTGCTGTACACCCTGTACCCGGCTTCCCCCGATGTCAAAATCCTACATAACTGTGGTAATTTTTTTTTAACAAATATTAGTATTGGTGTAATAATACTAACAAAACTACAGGCCTTTTTCAGATCTCACCAGTCTTTCTGCCAGTGTCCTTTTCTTACTCCAGAATCTGATCCAGGGTCTTACATTGCCTTCAGTGGTCACGTGTCCTCAGTCTCCTCAAGTCTGTGAAACTCTCTCATCTTCCTTTGCTTTTCATACTTTTAAAGAATACTGGTCAATCATTTTGTAGAATGTCCCTCAAAGTGGGTTTGTCTGATGTCTTCTTATGATCTGCTTGAGGTCATGAATTTTTGACATGAACATCACAGAAATGTTACACTGTTCTCAGTGTATTTTTTTCAGGGACCCAGGGTGGTGATGTGTCTTTACACTGCCCAGTTGGTTAAGAAAATATCTGCCAGGTTTGTCCACTGTAGAGCACTAGTTTTCCCATTGTAATTAGTAAACATCTTAGGGGAAATACACTGAGACTGTGCAAATATCTTTCTTCTCTTCAAATTTCCACTCGCTGATTTTAAGATTCAAAAATTAATATTATGGTTTTCTAATAGTGCTTTCTTCTTGACCTCAGTCATATTAAATTTAACAAGTGGAATTCTTTTATAGTATGAACTGCCCCTTTCCCTGATATATTTATTTATTCAAAATTTACATCATTATGGACTTATTTTATGAATTATAATCAATATGATTGTTACTTATTTTTTTGTTGGAATTATCCAAGCTTTAGCTAAGAGGATCTCTTCTGGGATGCCTTCTGTGTCTTTTCAATGTGCTACCATCTTTCTCTGTGCACATCCTCGTGTTCTGACACCACACAATATTCCAAGTTCACGTCGGATTTTCCCTCATCCAGTCCTGGAATCAAGCACTTCATAAGGTTTCTTTTTATTACAGAATAGTATTTAGAAGGCAGCATCTGGGTTCCTTTTACTGAAGAAGAGTATTTGGAAACCAAGGTCTGGATGTTAGATGTGCAACTGGGGTATTATTGCTTGTAATCCCTTCTCAGTGAAAAGAACTCAGAAATATATGTACATTCACTAATTCATGCATAGACCACACAGCTATGTAGCTATGTAATGCATGCATGTATATGCATTTATCTTACCTGTCTATCTATCTTTGATCTATCATGTTTGGATCATTTACATTTTAGTGATTTTTGATATATTTGATATATTATTTGATAGTTGCATTATGTATCTCCTCTCTGCTTTTTTGTTCTTTCCCTTGGTTAGTATTGTTTGGATTTAATTGAGCACTTTTTAATAATTCAGACTTATGTTCATTCAACTTAATAGTTACATACCACATTTGGTATACCCCAAGATTTATAATATGCATCTCTAGTTAATCAGAATCCACTTTCAGATACTATTATATTTCTTCACATGCTGTGTAAAGACATTACACAATTATATTTCCTGCCCATCTTGCCATCATTTGTACTGTCACCATACATTTTCACATATGCTGTCAACACAGGTTATACATTGCTGCCATTTTTGCTTTGTACAGGCAGCATTTTAAGAACAATTAGAAACAAAAACAATCACCCTTGTTTGCCCTCATTTATTACATTTCCAACCCTCCTCATTTCCTTGTGTTGATTAGGTTTCTGGATGATGTCTGAATTTTGCCTGAAGAAATACACTTCACATTTGTTAAAGTATGTGTCTGCTGGAGATGAATTCTCTATTTTTGTCTGTTTGACAAATTCTTTATTTCTCTTGTAGTTTTGAGGAAAACTGCTTTTGCTAGGTATAGAATTCTGCTTTGACAGATGCTTTTCTCTCAATATTTTAAAAATTTCAATTCTTTTTCTTCTGTTATATATGAGTTCTGATAAGAACTGCCCTCTACTGCTTCTCTCCCTTCCTTTGACTGCAATGTGTCTTTTCCCTCTGGGCAAATTAAGAATTTTATCTTCATCTTTTTTCCCAATAGTTTAAGTATGATATATCAAGGGGTGTGTGTGTTTCCTTGTGTGTGTGTATTTGTACTTATCATGTTCAGTGTTAGAACTTTGAATTGTTTGTTGTCATTATTTTAGGAAAATCCTTCAGTAAGTATTCCTTCAAATATTTCTTTTGTCACATTTTGCTCTCTTTGTCTTATCTCCTGAGGTTTCAGTAATTTATCTAGCCCATAGAGGTGGAATGCTCTGTTCTCTTTTTGTCACTCTCTTTTTTTTTCTTTATGTTTCAGTTTAGACAACTCTTACTGAGCTATCTACTGATAATATCCTCAGGTGCGTTATCTGCTTGTAAGAATGCCAAAGACATTATTTGTTTCTTTTACTGAGTTTTTTTTTAACCTCTGTCATTTCTGCTTGATTTTCCCTTTTTTTGTTTTCAGCTCTAATTATCTTTTTTATTTCTTTTTTTCAGTTGAATTGTAGTCAGTTACAATGTGCTAATTTCTGGTGTACTGCACAATGTCCCAGTGACACACACACATATATTTGCTTTCATATTCTTTTTTATTAAAGGTTATTACAAGATACTGAATACAGTTCCCTGTGCATTACAGAAGAAACTTGCCTTTATCCACTTTTATATATAGTAGCTAATATATTTTACATTTTTCTGTTAAAGTTACCTATCTATTCTGGCATGTTATATACTTTTTCCATTAGAAATTCTAATGTAACAAGTTTAAAAGTTAAATATAACAAGTTCTCAACTATTTTCCACTTTTGTGTCATATCTGAGTATGTGTCCATTGATTGTCTTGGCCTCGGGGTCTGATTTTTCTCTCCCTTTAGTGCGCCTTTTCTTCCAAGACATACATATCATACAGGACCACAGAGACTAAGATCAGCAGTTTCACGACTAGAAATGGACATGCCTTTCTATCTTCTAGGTTTGGGAGTTTGTATCAATCAGGTCAGGATTTGGGTTCGGGTTGAGTTTTTTCCGTTGTCATGGTTACCCACAGTGCTCACTGGGTTTACTGTGAGGGCTGTTTGTTTGCCAGGGGGTTTTTCTCAGTGTCAGATCCACCCACAGTCTCAGATCTTCCTTTGTTGCAGCTCAGAGAGTCTCTGTCTCTTGCAGCTCCCCCACGAATCCATAGCTATTATTTCACTCCAGATTGTTTGCTTGATGGTGACAGGGAGCTGTGCTCTGATGTTCTGATTGAGCCTCAAGCCTTAGACTCCTGGGTCTTCACAAGTCCATCGGCTGCCTCTAGGTTTGGATAAATCCACAGTTACCTTTGATATGAGGCAAACTTCATGCTCAAGCCCATGCTCCCTCCTCTCTGGTTCTCTTCTTAAATCTAATAATTACTGTTAAGTCACTTTCACCCTTTGAATCTTTTGAATTAACCAGCTCGAAGTTTGCCCTCCTTTCTACATTTATGTTTCCAACTGACAGCCCATCTCATAACATTTTGGGGGACTGCAGTGGGAAGTTAGTGTTTTTTTAAATTACAGAAGCAATAAAAACTCACCAAAAAGGCAATGTGGGAAATACAGAAAAACTATAACAAAGCCAACCAAATGACTTATTCTGCTCCCATTTAGAGGAAATGTTATTTAAAATTTGTGACATTTACTCTCAGTCTTTTCTCCAAGCAGTATTTATTTGATACCTTGCCAATTAAATTATTCAAACTGTTTTATTCTGTTTAATATTACAATGTCAATTCTTGCCATGTGTGCAAAGACTGCTATCCCTCTGTTGTCTCCTCCCCTCCAAAACACAAACTACGTTCATCTCCCCTTCTTTCTGAATGAACTTTTCTACAGCTAGGCTCTCCTGGACTGCCTTATAACTTTAGGAATATTAGGTATTCCTAACTAAGTGTGTATGAGAGATCTTGCAGTATGTGGACTTTCCAGGAAGTCTCTTAACAGTGAATAGAGACAACACATCTTCCTATCAGTTCCTGCTCACTGCAGTATGAATGTGGTGGCTGGTGCATAGGCAGCCACCTTGGACCTGAAGTAGCACACTAAAAACAGTGGGGCAGAAAGAACCTAGGAACCTGAGAGTCATGGGGCCACAATTTTAGGTCTAAATTGCCTACTTTGCACTTCTATATGTGAGAATTTGACAAATCATATTTAAGTCACTTTTTAAAATATAGCTGAAACTTTTCTGGTATACTACGTAATTCACTTTCATAAGCTCATATTAAGTGTCTGTTAAACATTCCATAAGGCATATATTTTACCAGTTGTGTAACCTGTTTATCACCTCTTATTGGACAATTTCTGCTGTCAGTTATTAAATGATGTAAATATGTCTGGAATTAAGGTGAAAGTAACTACGATTTTGCCTGCATTTCAGGATAATTTCCTAGGATAGTCTATCTGATACAGAATCACAGGTTAATAATTCCTATCTGAGATTTTTGGCCCAGATACATTCAGAATTGAGGAACTTTGTATTATTGCTTATACTCTATATTAATAGCACTCCCAGGAAATTCTTGAGACAGCATCCTCTTATCAAATATACTTTTATTTTTATAATAGAATATATAAATAATTATACTGAGAAGATCTGGTTAGGAGGCAAATGATTTAAGAAAAAACTTGTTTCTCAGAGAGTTTCTATGATCTTTTAAATTTTTTTTTATTAGTACAGAATCCCTTGGTGGGCCACCAATTTGTAAAATTAATACATCTTATCTAACAGCAAGAACTGAAAGAAAATTTCGTGTATATTTTAAATAATGTGTTAATCTATAGACAGCAAAATGAGAGTGATTCCTTGTATCTTATAGTTGTCTCATTATGAACCCAAACTGCTGATGTCAGAAAGCTTCTTTATATTATAAATCACTGAGAATTAAATTTCTAGCAAGTAAGTGTTAGAAAAATCAAAGCACATTATATGCAAACTTATTTAGGTTATTTTCTTATGAAATATTACATGTAAGATGGCTATTTCTGAACTAGTGTGATCTGATTCCATATGTGCAGGAAAAAAATCAGTTTTTGATTTCTTCTCTTAGCAGAGTCTGGAAGTGCCAGGTGAATTCTAATATAACTGACTTTTATTATTATAGGAATTTAAACTTCAATAAAATGAAACTATTAAATAGATTAAGAAACAGTGTAAGACTTGAATCTCATTTGAGGTTAGACAGCTGCTTCAAGTCACATATTCAAGCTGTTTTATCTGTTTTGGGGACTGGACTTGCCTAATTCATTTCCTTTTGCAATGACAAAAGAAATCATAGCTAAGCAATAAATTGTAGTTTAACATCTCTTTATTACCACCCAGCCCATCATTTTAAGCAAAGCACTATAGAAATAGAAAATATCCCAATGCCCATGAAAACTGTAGGATCACTTTGTGTTTTATCTCAGAAGAAAAAGGAATTGAGTAAAATACCTGAACTAAAGGCATTACCCCATCTCCCCCTCAGCAAGCATTTAATTTCAGCAGGTATCATTTGGTTATCACTCAATCTCTGTTATAAACCTACGTAAGTGTTGCAGAAAGGGTTCTGTCCTTGGATCTAATTGGTTTGCTAATAATAGATAAGAGATGAGAAAGGAAATCTCTATGGCAGCCAACGGACCGGAGGAGCGAGGCAATTCTGACGTCTTGTGGGGGCAGCGCTGCAGGAGGGCGGGGCTTATGCGCAACGGAGAGGATCTATCATATATGGGCTAATAGCTACAAGACAGTCTTGACAGATCTCCAACACGTGGTTTAACTGTCATCTTTAGGCGTTCCTATGACACCAGAGACCAAGAGTAACACAAAAATAATAAGCAAAATTACAGTTTTTAATCATCGCCTTCGACTAGTACCATTTTGAAAAATTGAGTTCCTAATGAAAAATTAAATATTATCTAAATGACCAATGCCTCAGTACAGGCAAATATAATCTACAGCTACATGTTGGGTACCTACCCTGATTTCATGATCATCAGTTCGAACGTTTAATGCACGCTCAGTAAACAGCTTGAAAAGAAAAGATGACAAATTTTAACGTTCAATTTCTGGTTTTGTCTTTACGTTTCTCCTGGATCTGTTTGTATTCATTTACCTTTAGTCCACTCTTGAGTTAAGCAAAACAAAGACTATTTCATATAGAAGCTTTTGTATACTTACATAAATGACATCTTACATATTAACTGCCTCCTTTTTCACCTGGAAGGAAATCTGTACAAGTATATGTAGCATAAATTGTCAAGGTAGCTTCTCTCTGACGATCACAGCTACCGCAAGAATGTCAAGATGTCCCACAGCACCAGAAAGACAAGTTGTTTGCTGTTGAAAAAAGACAACAAAACCATCTAACATCCTGCAACAAAGCAAGCCGTTTGCTCTCAAGCAAATAGCAGATCAAGCTAATGTAGGACTTTCAATGTGAGATGTAAAGATTTAAAGTTAGAACAAATTCTTCCATATCACCATAGAATTATAACCTTTATCCCTAATTCACGTTTATAAAATTATTCTTGGCATGTATCTAATGAGAAGAAACTATGGCTAGAAAAGAGAAGAATTGATTATCTGAAAAAAATCAATGTCAGTATTGAGACATCTTGCATCACAATCTTTGTGTATTTAAGAATTTTCTGTAATTTTACCTTATGGACCTTTATGCTTTTTCTCTTTGTGTCTTTCTTTTAATAGGAGATTTTGAGAGCCTAGAACACTGTTGGAAAGGAGGTATAAAGCCATGGTGTATTGGATAGTATTGCTGTGTAAGATGTTGCCCCAGAACCCAGCAGGTTAACAAACATTAATCATGTCCTGTCTCTGTGGGGCAGGGATCTTGGGCACAGCTTAGTTGAGCATCTCTTACCCAGGTCTCTCCTATGGTACAGTCAAGCTGTCAGGTTAGTTTCCTTCTGAAGGCTCGACCTCAAGGAACATCTTCCACCAAGCTCACCCTGTGTATGTTGCCAGGTCTTTGTTCCTGGTCAAGTTCTCGCATGACCAGGTAGCTGGATTCTTCCATGGAGAATGAGGAGAGAGTGAGCGGGGTGCCCAAAACAGAAGCCACAGTCCACTTCTAATCTAACCTCTAAGTGCCATCCCATCTCCTCTGCCATAGTCTCTTCAGTAGAAGCAAAACAAAATTCTCCACCCATCATAAGGACGAGGGCTTACTCAAGGCATGAGTACCAGGAGGTGGGGTCATTCAAAATGTTTACTTAATGAATGGATTAATGAATGAACAAATTTTATATGTATTTTTTTACAGTAAGCATCACTTATATCTTAAGAGATTTAGTTCCTGCAATGTCAAATACAAGTTCCGTGTAATATTTCCATTTCCAAGCTTTCACTTGGCTTTCAAAAGTCATGCAAATCTAGCTACACAGGAAAGAAAAGAGAGGCGTGCTGAGCAGAGAGCTTTAAGGGCAGTTTGGTCCTCTTTCATTTGTGTCTAAGTCCCCAGTCCACACTAGTGTGGCTAGATAAGTTAGAGAAATATTACTTTGTTTTTAATCTCCTCACATTTTTCCTCCTCCCATTAAAGACAATACTCACTCTTGTTTTAGTTTATTATCCTGGTATTTGAGGGGAATGAAAGTGTAGATGAAAGGAAGTTGGGTGGGTGTGTTCAGAGGACATCCCAGGAGTAATGACTGATACTAATTTCTCGCCTGTGTGGAAGGTAGTGGACTTGGAGGAGATGTATTGGCTAAAAAATAAATAAATGTGATCTTATTTCTTGCACATCTGAGCTTGTGGTTTCATGTTCATACCCACTAGAGAGCCTTATACCTGACCCTCACTTAGTTTTCCAAGGATGTGATGTCAAACCAAATAAGAAAAAAATTCTAGACATTAGTTCCATAATATAAGCTACCTTGGTAGAAAGAGAAGTTTGAGCTCCAAGAATAATTTAAAAAGATCAAGTAACCCTCTCCAGTTTTTTTTTTTAAATCAACCTTCCATTGGATAAAAATGTATTCTTTACTATAGTAAGTAGTATTGAAAGTGTGTGGCTTGAGGATTATATTTTGTCTGAGAACATATCAGAGTTTTTTCCCTGTGGAAACTAATAACGTACAAAACTCTTGAGCTGACCTGGGAATTAGAAGGAAGGCAGCAACAATGTTGTGTTCTCTGATTTTTACTTAAATATCATACTACACACTTTCCCATATAATTATGGCAACTATACTTTTTTATGGTTGCATGGCAATCCAACAATTTCAGGTGCTGGATTTACTGAAAAATCTTTCCTACAGCTGGACTTTTTAGTTTGAAGAATTTAGTTTGAAAGTGTTGATCAACCCATTAGGAAGGGCAAGTGTGAGTCCCCATGGAGTTCAGACATCAATCTTTAAAGGCTTTTGAAAACAATTCCAATATAACATGTTTCTGTAGGAGGATATTTTTTACCTTCAAATAACTTTTCTATGATTGTGTGGTTTTAATTGACCTGATCACTTTTTTTTGGTGAAATCAAAGAGTATAAGTTAAGGAAATGAGATATTAAAACTCAAAATGAAAAGGAAAATGCTGTAGGTTTCTCCTTGATATCAAATCTAATTTTAGATGAAATTTATAAGTTGGGGATTGGAAAAATAAATGTTTATTACAGGAAACAGACAAGGATATACTGTGCAGCATGGGGAATATAGCCAGTATTTTACAATAACTATAAATGAATATAATCTTTAAGAATTGTGAATCAATCTGTTGTACACCTGAAACTACCTAACATTGTGAATCAACTATACCTCAATTCAAAAAAAAAAGTTAAAAAACCAAATTTGAACCAGATCTCCACAATATAGTCCAGAAAAG